>NC_092588.1:53118289-53430263 GCF_047663525.1 Anas platyrhynchos | reverse complement strand
GTTGTGCTTTGCTTTACACTGCTGGGACTTTTTAGAGCCAGATCCCACAGTCAGAACAAGTGCTTATTCTTATTTAATGAACTTTAACCAAGCTTCTCTGCACACATGGAAAATTCCCTCTGTAAAGGCAGAAGCTCAGAGCAGTATGAAGTTGGCAAAAGAGTGATTGTGCCTCCTCTGTTCTCACCCTCCTCTGGCACAGTCACTAGTTATGAAGGTAGTATGAAGGTAAAATATGTCAACATGTAATTCTCTGGGGAATGAGGCTCTCATTCTCAGCCTTATTCTCAGCATACTTCAAGAGTACTACACTTCGATTTTAACTTGCCTAGCTCAGAGCAGAATCAAGGACTACAGTTAGGTCTTTGTCAGGCTCCTTGTCTGTGGGGTACAATGTTCTGAAAAACGCGTCTGTCTTCTTTTTTTATAAGTACATGATAGGATTTGGTAGTGAGTTCCTAAAATCATAAAATATTTGAGAAACTAGGTTTCTGAACAACCAAAATACAGTAGATTTGAACCTCTGCTCCTTTGACTTCCATACAAGTATCTATTAATATGAGAAAGCAACAAATCTGTAAAAGTAGCTATCTAATCCAGTAAGGAGTAATGAACCTTGTTTGAGTGGCAGGTAACATAGACACTGTTATTTTTATTATTTCGTGGTATACAAATATTATTACAAGGGAATTACAACTCATCATTTTTGATTACAGATGTTGCTGCAGCTATGTGTCTTTCTTTATCTACCAGTATCTCCTCCAGATATCAAGATCTTCTGTGACAAGAAGCCACCACGTTTGTTTCAATATGGTCACGAATTCTTTTGGACATTATCACCACAATGATACTGTGAAAAACATAGTCTAGCTATGGGATCTGGAACTGTTGGTCGGAAGCGACAAGCTGGTAAAAGCTGTAACTGACTGCAAATCTTACCACAGACAGCTAAGCCCTGAACACCCTGTTCCTCCACACATCTTCCTACAACGCCTACACCATGCATCAGATGAAAATCTGAGGTGATTAAACCTGCAATGCCACAATGCACAAAGCAGACCTAAGTGTCTGCTTCATAAAGAGCTCATGCAGTCTTGTGACTTTCCCTGAAAGAGGCCAAGAGGTCCTTTAATTTGTAGCTGATGATTTCACTAAGCTGTCCATAGTCATGCCCCAATTTTCTTCTGCATAGTCACAGTTAATTTAGACACCATTGACAAATATGAGCACTGCAAATTACTACTCCCAGTGCACATTACTATGCTTTTACTCCATCAATTTAATCTGCTGTCATGTTTGCCAAGTTATCTAGTTTTGTAAGGTCATGTCATACTTCTTCAACACCTTAATGATTATGTCATACTTCTTCAACACCTTATGATTTTGTCTAACTGTAAATAACTTTGCTTCACAAAGAAAAGTTGACTTCTCTCTTATTACCCATTTTTCCTTCTCACTGTTCATCCATTTGACTAACGGTGTTGTGCCACTCGCTGTTTCGTAAGTTTAATGAAAGCAAGTGCCATATTTTGCACCTGGGATAGGGCAACCATGAATATATACATACAGACTGGGGGATGAGAGGTTGGAGAGCAGCCCCGCTGAAAGCATTCTAGGGGTTCTGGTCAATGGCAAGTTGAACATGAGCCAGCAGCGTGCCCTGGCAGCCAAAAGGGCCACCTGTATCCTGAGGTACATCAGGCATGGCATTGCTAGTCAGTTGAGGAAAGGGTTTGTCCCCCTCTGCTCTGCACTGGTGCCACCTCACCTCAAGCAGTGTGTGCAGTTTTGGGTGCCACAATATAAGGACATAAAAATATTAGAGAGTGTTCAAAGGAGGGCTATGGATAGTGAAAGGTCTAGAAAGGAAGACATATGAGGAGGAGCTGAAGTCACTAGGTTTGTTCAGCCCCGAGCAGAGCAGGCTGAGGGGAGGCCTCATGGCAGCCTGCAGCTCCCTCACGAGGGGCGTGGAAGGGCAGGTGCTGAGCTCTGCTGTCTGGGGACAGCGACAGGACCCGAGGGAACGGCGTGGAGCTGGGACAGGGGAGGGTCAGGCTGGGCTGGAAAATGATCTTCACCAAGAGGGTGGTCGAGCATTGGGACAGGTTTCCCAGGGCAGTGGTCATGGCAACAAGCCTGCCAGAGTCCAAGAAACATTTGGAAACTGCTCTCAGCCATGTAGTCTGAGTTTTGGGTGGTCCTGCGTAGAGCCAAGAGTTGGACTCGATATCCTTGTTGTTCCATTCCAACTCAGGATATTCTAGAGTTGGACTCGATATCCTTGTTGTTCCATTCCAACTCAGGATATTCTGTGATTCTATGGATAAGGCATGGAGAGTGAGATAACTTTCCTTATCTTCTTCCAATTTTCTTATCTGGCCAGATCTCTGCTTTTCACTACATGAGTATTTAACATCCCCAACAGTCACTAGTGAGGTACATTGTCATCACTGCTGCACAGTCCAGATAAACTTCTTCAAATAATTGGCTTGACTTGCTATACCTATTAACTTGCCTGGAAAAGCAGTCTTCACATATACATTCAAAAAAGTGGTCTAGCATCCTTTAAAGCAAAGTTTTGATGAAATACATATTCATAACAGTAAGCAATCTTTGTCACCAATGTAAAAAGTAGTCCCTTAACTGTTGGAACTCATTTTACTAAACCACAGCATCCCTAAGTTTCTTAGAATTTAAAATAAATAACTAAGTAATGGGGTGTTAATGACCACCTATGTGTTCATTTTGACAAATATCTGCAGTTATCCTGCTGGCAGTATCTTTTGTGTTAGCTGAAGCATTCATTTCCATCTGATAAACACTGTACCCTATACTTTTTATTCATGTATTCTGCAGCTCTGAGCCAAACTATCCACCCAGCATCACCAAGGAGCCCACCTTACATCTTCTGAGCCATGGTCTGCAGAGAACTCACCCCTAGAAGGGTCTCACTATTCAGATGGTAGGAGGGTCTTGGCCCTGTGCTGATTTGCTGGGTATGTTTATGCTTTTCCTGTGAGAGCACTTCAGAGCTCAGCAGCAGGTTGCAGTGCAAGTGACATAGACATTAGAAGGTGATCTTGAGTATAGACTCAGATCTGTGTTTGGCAGCCACACCTGTAGAAGTCAGCTTTCACAGTGAGCAATTGGCATGCTAGTCACATATTTTTAAATTAAGCATTTGTAACAATAATAAACCATATTGCAATGTAGTGATAGTTAATTCATAAAAAAAAATTACTTCAAATATCCACTATAAGAATATGCTAAAGTCAATTTCAATCTATACAAAACTTTGACATTGCATTGTTACAGACACAGCTGAAACTTTTAATTTCATAATTAGCTGTGGTTTCGATATTATTATGAGGTTGTGACAACCAATTTACACTGAAGAATGAAGTTTACTTTTCATTGAACACATCATTTTGACATGCACAGGGAAAGAGTTTTCAAGATAGCCTGCCTCTCAACTCATGGCAATGTTTAAATTTTCTAAGGTGGTTAGAAAAATCAAACTAAGGATGAGTCAGTTCCTTGGATAAGCCAGCCTGGCTCCCATGACTCCAGATGGATCTACTCTTCTACATAATTTTCTTTAAAATCCTGCTAATTGGATTTTAGCTTTGGATTTGGGAGACCATTTTTGAAGGAATGTATGAGGAAGAAAACTTGGAAAGAAAATACAGAAATATATTCAACATTTCAGAACAATGGAAGCACCAGTATGTGATCCTATACTGTGGATAGAAATCTGGGTTTACATAAAGCTATGATCAGAAGCATTAGGCATAGTCATGTAAGAACTTTGCAAGGGACATAATGGCATTAATAGCATAGAAAATTCATGAAGTGAAAAAAAGAAGAAAAAAAAAAAAGAAAATAAGAAAGCAAGGAAAACCTCTCTTTGATCTTAAATCAACTGTGAAATGCTTATTTCTACCCAACAATTGTTTTCTCTTTATTACAAATACCTTTCATTCTTCATTTAAAAAGTTCTCAAAAAGGACTGAGTATATGCTAAAAAATGCAGTTAACGTATCATAACCCTGATGAAATTTCTGTAAGCCTCTGCTGAAATGTCATTTTTGTTATTACAAACAAGAGAAAGTCTAGAGACGAACTGCTAAAAGATCCAACCAAGTCTTCACTGCCATATAATCCTTCATACCTCATTAACCCCAATATAATTTACATAAACTACTGAACCTTAATGCAGTCTCCAATAAAATTTGAAAAAAAAAAATACATGTAAAGTTCAAGAAATATTACAAGATTATAGAATCAATTTATTATTCAAAGGATACTTTGCCAATAATCTCATGGTAATTTGCTTGCCATGGGAGAAGAAATATAGAGCAAGAATGAAATGACTCTGTCTGTTAATTGTTCACTTACATGTCTTCATGCACTGAATTGTTGTGTGAGAGAAATGTTCTGTATAAACTAGCATAAATTTTATAGGTGTTGTACCATCTCCAGTAAGACTTAACTTCAGTGTTATTTCTGATGGAGTATTCTGTATGTCACTTCCTTTTACGAGGAATAAGGAAAAGGAGGTACATGTATGTTATAAGCAAGTAATATGAATTTTTTGACTTACAGTAACACCCAGTTAATGATGTTCATACTAGAATTCACCTGTTGAAAATCCATGAATTTAAATATTTTTTCAGAAACGTCTGAAAATGAAGTCTTCTAGTTTTTTATGCTATATTGCCACCTATACTGGATCTGAAATAAAACAAGAACACGATTTTTCAGTAGATAATTTACCTCTCAATATGGCTCATACTGTATTTGATTTAAAAATCCAATCCCTGTCAGATGCAAAGACAAAAGTAAATGTCAAGTTATCTTTAGAACTTTTCTAAAACATTCTGGGACCAGAACAGAGAATGTTTTTCAGGCTCCAGATTTTGCAAACATCATAAGTTAAATTTTCACTAAGGTAGTGACCTACTGTTTAGCCCATATGTTTGTTGCTTAAAATTGTTGAAAAATAGGATTACATAAGGAAAATTTTAGACACCACTGCCTAGCCTGGCTTTTTATTTGAACTGATATTTTGAGACAGATTCTCAGGGACCAGCCTGTTGTTTCCTGTTTGCATGCAGCATGACTCAGTGTTCATGCCAACACGAAGCTTTCCTACTTAATTTGGAAAGTTCAAGAATAAGACTACAGCTTTGAATGGGTTGTGTGTTCCTTACATACAATGATCCTTTATTTATTTATGAGTTAGCACAAAACAAACAAGAAGCTAAACAGTTACTGCTGTTGTTGGACATCTTTGAGGTATCCCTGTGTTGTCCTTCAAGATAGTTCCAACTGCACTAGCAACATCTGTGTAGTTTGGCAGGATAGAGAAGCAGAAATGTCATACCATTTTCTACTAGGACAATTGGACAGTATTATACTAAATACCTGCCTGACTTCCAAGCCACCAGGACTGAAGAAATGTACAAGTATGGACATAATGCAATAAGCAACCTCAATTTCCATTGATAATGAAGAATTAGTAGGTATGAGACTCAAATGTTACTTGTTGGTTGAACATGACATGCCTGCTAAGCAGTTAATAAAAGGGAAAGGTGGTTGCCATTGTCTCTGAAAGCTATTCTTTCCATTTAGGTCTACAGGGAATATGCTATACTGAAAATTTGAAAAGGAGAATGGAAGCGAGGGTTGTGGCTCAAGAATTGGTCCGCACTGCCCAAAAGCCTTAGAGAAATGATTTTTTCTCAGGTAGCATAGCTGTAGATTTGTTCCTCATCTCTGATCATGTTCATCTACACACTAGCAGCACGAGAGGCAATGGCATGCCCACAACTTCTCACCTCACCAGGGAGCCAAGACATGGATCAGGACCTTGCAGGTCACCCATGGTCCTGGATCATACAAGGTAAAGACAGTCTGTAGTCACAGCCTTAACCTGGAAGTTCTCTTCCTGCTTGGGATATTCTGTAATTCTTTACTGATGACAGAATTAGAGATGGGTTCACACGGGTTGATTTTCAGTCAATTAATAAAAATAAAATAAAAAATTAAATGGTTTCACTTTTCTTTATGCTATTTCCATTTGCTAGTGCTGGTTCCATTGTTCTCCAATGGAACTCCAATTACAGCTCAACCTCTACATGTTCCTTTTTAAACATCTCTAAAGTTCCTTTTATTGAACAAACATCATAAAGATGACATCAACAGAAACACTTCCGTCATGTTTATTTTATTTATTTATTCTAATATTGACCCTCAAAATGCTCTCTCCATTTTTTAGCTGGAGAGAAATGCTTGCACATCTTTCTTCTGGACACAACTGGAAGTTGAGCTTGTTAAAACTATGGAAGCTCAGAACTCTCCCGTTCCCCTTGTTTGCTTCATCTTAGAGCACTCATTCTGCAAATGAATTCTTTTGCTTCGGCTCCTTGCCAGTCCTGTGAGCTATGCCATTGTCACATTGTCACCCTCTCTGACAAGCTGAGCTTGGAAGTGTGATATAAAGCATTTTGCTATTGATGAGCTGTTTAGGAAGACAGACAAGATTCCAGATACAGGGAAAACTGTGTTTTACAGCCCCTGTTTAATTTACATACTATGAAGCTGATGTTTCTTCAGATTAAGCATAAGCCTCAGGTGAATCTGTAAGCATAAGCAAAAGAAGAAAAAAAAAAGTAATCTCATTAAAAATAAATAAAATTCAAAGGTGTTTCTACATCTAATTCAGAACTCACATAATTTGTTTTTTTCTCATATACCTCAGACATGTGAATCATCCATTTTAACTCAAATTTTTAATATAACACCCTACACTGCATCGAATCATGATGTATTATAAAACTGTATCTGTATCTGAAGCTATTCAGACTACTTCTTTAGAAGTACTGGTTTTAGAAAAGCAAGCCCATGAATCTAGGGAAGAAATGGTGAGAGTCTCTTTAATTAGAGCTCATTGTCTGTAATGTATGTGGCCTAAATAGTTGAGCAGTGTTTTCTATCCATTTTGTACTTGCAGATAAAGTTAATACTAGTAAGCAGACCACAGAAACCTCTTAGAAAGGTTCTAAAGATATTAGTTAAAAAATACAAAGAACATTGTCTTATTTTTGGAATGTTAATTTCACTCTTGATTAGAGCTTTGAAAAGGCTCTAAGTCATCATTACAGATGATCAGAGCTTTCTTTACTGCAGTCATTTCACAATAGTTTTAACTCTTTAGTCTCAAAGGTGAGGAGAAAACAATGAAGCTAAAGAATTTTTTTTTTGTACTTCTGTGCAAGAACGTAATGTTCTTTCAATTTCTATCAGCTGTTGTGTTAACCAGGGATTAATTAAAGCGTCACTTGTTGCTTCTTCTTATATTCCAAATAGCTTTAATCCCTGAAGTTCCAAAGTAATAAAGACAGCAATATCATCCTGTACACATGGGACAAGAAGAACAGTCCACCTTTGGTCTCAAGTCATGTTAAACCACAGAAAATAATAAAACTATAACTTACATAATTCTCTGGTGAGCAGTACTGTAGATAGAGAAATACTGGGAGTTCTCATTCTCCGTTGCTTTTCCACTGTAACTACCCCTGGACTCTCTGGCTATGAAGGCCCAATGCTTCACCAGTGCACAAACCCAGTTGACATGACAGCAGCTGAAAATCAGGCCACAATGGCAAAACAATGATCTCTGATCTATTGCAAATAGCTTGCTTGGGAGGTAGTCAAAGAATTTATTTCAAAGTGCTGAAAGAATGCAGGGCCGAACATTAAAAATAAAAATAAATAAAATAAAAAGGCACAAAAGTTGTTAAGTATGTAGACTTATGGCCACACAAATGTGGCAGACTGGCAGTCTGAAGTTTTTGCTATGGCCACTTGTAAGCACAGTATGTAAGCAACATTTTCCATCCTACTAACATGAAGGAAATGTCATAAGAGGAAAGATGAAACAGGACACCTCAGGCCATGTCTGAGGTGCTCAAAGGTTATTCTAAACCCCTGACTTCAGTTTTGCTCATTGGGTCTAATCAGGTTGGGAACACATTTTGGTGCACAGCATGTAGCATCCCCACCTTCTCTCAGACATGGGAATAAAAGCCCAGGAAACAGGCTACAAAGGCGCTTTGACAGTCCAAAACTGATCCAGACATTTAGGTTGCCAGATCTCCGCGCAGGACTTCAAATTGCAGCTGTCTATAGAGGTATCCCAAGACTTATTTTAGGTATATCCTGAGGCTTGGAATTTCTTCACTTGTGGTCTGGAGACTATGGGATAGACTGTGGTGATCCGCCAAATGTAAATACTTTCCAGTGGTTTAGCAAGCAATCTGGAAGACCTGGACAATCTCATTCATGCAGAGCTGGCCTCCTTCACGTCTTACAACACAAAGCACCAAACTGGAATAAACAGGAGGAAGCAACCTAAATACAGGGGGTTAATTTACTGTCTGAAGTAGCAATATGCCAAGAAGTCATAAATTAGTTTTTCCAGCTATAGTATATCTGGAACATGAAAGTACATAGGCTCATAGCTTTGAAAAAGGTTTGCCTAGACCACCCTTTAAAACATTACTAGAGGGATTATTGATACAAAATGCTTCTCAGTATCTTCCATCATTATAACTCAGGAGGAAATGCTTTCGAATGTGACTGGAAGTGATGTGAACTAGCTTAATTTCCTGCACTATTCACTACACATAGATCATATATTTTAACTTGGGGACAGACACAAAAACCCCTCTCTGGAAACGGCCAAGAACCCAATATCTAGGAGAAATTGCTCCTATTAGTAATAAAGACAGGAACATTGTGAATCCTTCCAATTTTCTTCCTGTATAATACAAACTGGTAAACAGCATAATGGAAAGAATAAATACATTTGGCAAACAAATGTGTCCTAAATGCATTTGACCAGGATGGCTCTAAACCAAATTTTCTGTACACTACAGTGTACAGAAAGTCTACTTTTCTGTAGACTACACAATATAGACATTGATAGGGGAATCTGTCCCTAAAATTAAATCAGATGTAAAGACATAATGCCAAGTGCCAGCTTACATAAACCAAACCAAGGACACAATGTAGAAAGGTCTTTTAGAAAGTCTCAGTTATAAATTTGTATCTGTAAATTCCAGTAAAACCAAAAACAAAATTGAAGAGAATTCTCAAAAATGTTTTTGAAATTTCTCTGAAGTCATTTTTGTTTACCAAAGGATGTAGCAGCATTCAGAAGGCATCAAATTCATCTCCTTTCAATTTAGTGGTGAAACTCAGTTTTCCAGTGCACTACTAGTGCCATTCAGTTTCTTGATAGCATGAAATGTGTTGATGAGTTTGCTGGCCTAGGATTTATGTGTGTCTTCTCAGCAGGTAATGTATGAGACAGCCACTTCCAAATGTACCTGACCAATACTTTCTATAGAAACATTTGTATTAATGACTTCTGAGCTCTTTTATCATATTGTATACCCAAAAGGGGAGCTGGCAGGACAGAACATTTAGATTAAATGATGTCAGTTTGAAGAGCCAGACCAAGAGGGCTGAAACTACTGGTGCCTAAACTATTATTCTTGCAGAATGATAATATCTTATTTTTAGAAAGTTGAAGTATGTCTCACCCTGGACTTAAACAGCTCTCTAATAGTTATTAATGGCAGCTGTCAGGTATACATCTATTGACCAAGAATGAGTCACGCTGGCCTTTCTAGAAACCCTAGGTAGCTGGAAATCTGATATTTTTTTGTTTGTTTGTTTTGTTTGTTTTGTTTGTTTGCTTTGGTGGTGGTGGTGTTTTGTGTTTGTTTTTTTTTTTTCTTTTTTTTTTTGTTTTTTTCTTCACATTATTTTCCTCTCTCTCTCTCTCTTCACCCCTTTTCTCTCTTTCCTTCCTCACCTCCCCACCCTCACCCACCCCCTCTCTCTTATTATCTCGTTCTTCTGTAGGCAGCATGATAATGAAATATCAGAGTGTTTATCTGCAGTAGCCATTAGGACAAACTAATGAACTTGTTTGAGAGATACAAGCAGGTCATCACCTGCTTTGTCAGTAAATAATACGGTTAAGCAGGCAATTTCCATCACTGTAGGTACTCACAAGTTAATTTAGGAACTACCAGCTTTTAATTAGTAGTACAGACAGCATACTGTGTGGCAAAATCTTGCAGAAAGCCCTTCAATTTATTAGGAAGCTAAAGAAATACATTAAAAATACCCTTCTTCCCTGCTAAAGAGTGATTTGGTGGACTCTAATGCCAATATAATTGACGTTAATGATTAAGAGAGAATTATTTAAAATTGTATATTTCTTTGGCTCCCAAAACTAAATTCCTTTCAGGCACATTTTCATTTTCATTAGGCTACAGTGTTTGCAAATTTAATTTTAAAGCATGACTTTTACATGCATAAGTTTGATAAATCAGCTGCTGTGACTGTCTTACAGTAAAGAGTAAAGGCATTTAATTTATGTTTTCCCCACCAGATAAGGCAAGTACAAATAATATAAAATCTACAGCAAAGGTTCCCATGAACTTTCAAAATCAAGTCTGAAAATGAAGCCTGCTGTTAAGTTTTCATGCAGGAAAGGTCTGCGAGGGCATGAAAGCTGCACAGAAAATCCAACATATAGCTGCCTGCTTTTTAAACAAAGAGACAGATAAAGTCTGGGTTTTCATCTTTCTTTTCAGAATACAATTAAAAATCCTGGCCTTTGCCTAAAAGATCTGTCAGAGAGAAACCACTCTAAAGAGATAATGAGACTGGGAAAGCCAAGGGGAGAGATCTCAGGAGACCAAGCTGAAGCCCACAGGGAAGAACATTTTGTGACCAAAGGCCCCCTTCTCGCAGGACTCTTCTAATGTTACTGTTTTCAGGTTACAGTTTAGTGTCCAGATATTTTCACAGTAATAAAATGGTACTTTAACGTGTGAGAAAAGTGAAGGGGTGGGGGTGGAAAATGGCAGTAGAGGAGAGGAGAGAGAGAAAACAGAAAAATAAATCATTATCTGAAGAACCATAAAGTCCCTTTTTTCAATAATGTACTGTCCTTACCATGAATTCAATACCAAGACAACCTGATATATTGGATGTGACTAAATATGTTAGACATGAAAAGATAAAAATGTGCCTGAGCCACAAACCAACTCATATTCACTTTTATTTAATTGTACTAGGCAATGTCCTGTAAAGTGTACAGAAAATGCACACTAAGATCTCTGGACAAGAGGATCTCTCTCCTAGCAAACAACCTGAGATCATGCTTAATGATGCTCTTTTCAGGGACCAGAGCAGCTTCTACACCTAGCCTATCTACTCCATCACAGGGGAAATACTTGTTCTTGAGGCAGATCATTCTTTGAACATGCTGTGGTGCAAAGCAATCTCCCTCCTCCAGTCTCTGCTGCTGTCCATTAAATGTCAGTACTCTCAGATGGGGTCCACTTTTCCTACCTGAAAGACAGAAAAATCATGGGTAATTTCATTTTGGGCTGTCCTGCTTGTTGGCTTTGCTTTTGTCTACATGCATGTCCCAGTCTGATTTCCAGATCTCAGTCATAGTGCAGCTTTGCTTAAGCTCTCTGGAAGCTACCTGGTATTTCATGTCCAGAGAAATGTCTGTTGTATGCACTTCTGACCTCTGTCCCCTCTTTCTATGATATTTTGACAGTTAATATGAAAAGTAGTACTGCTACTTTGAAGCAGTCTTTGATGAATCACTAGTAATAACCCAGCATTTAATCCTAGAAATTGGGCTACCTGTCAAGTTCGTCTGCAAAGCAATTTATTTAATTCTACTGATGGTCCTCTTCTAACAGGGTCATCTCACCAGATCAATATCAGCTGAAAAGTGATTTGGCTTTGTGATCTCTAGGGGCATTAGCCTGTCCACTTGCTGTGTTCAAGATATTCCATTTTTTTCTAATGTTTTATCTGAACAAAAAGCAGTAGCAACCTGATCAAGGTGCATATTATTACTTCCTTGCTTCCTATGCTGGAATGAAGCTGTTGAACACCTATGCTCAGGCAATCCTATCTTGAATAATTTGTGCTTAGTCCTTCCAGAAATCCATGGTGTGCCATTCTTAGATGTTGCAGCAAAAATTCCTTGCCCTTGGTACATTGTTAATTTGTGTATCTCTTCTCCATCCAATAGTACATCCCTAGGTATACGCATTTACTACATTTGTCATGTAAGTAAAGATGTGTCTGACATGTTGGTAAATGAGGTCAAGTTCACTCCTACCACTGTACTGTGTGGGAAGGTTTTCTGTTTTGTTACAAAGCCCTGTACAGAGCAGCTGCTTAAACCAAAGTTGAAATATTTCTTTTCCTTGGGTAAATTCCATTTTTTAAACTTAGGATAGTTTCTCTACAACACCTGTTATAGTTGTTGGCTTTCTTGAATGAGACAAGTTGGATATGCATTTTGTTCTTAGGTTTATGTCAGGAACTTAGTGTTTATGAGCTTAGTTATGTCTCTGGTATCTTTTCTTTTTTATGTGACTTATGGACAGATAATAGAAAGAAAGGTTTTGACTCCTGCTATTAATTTATATGGTTAGTTCTGTGAGTCATGTATTTACTTATTTATTTATGTATTTTTGTGACAGCCTAACTCTACCTGAGGTTGCTCACAAGTACAAGTTCTGCATATATCATGGTGCAATTTCTGTCTTGCCACTTGCTATGGTTGTTTACTCCCAGAGGTCCCTACATTGTTTTGAGATGCCTGTCCTGCCCTGGGGGATCACCTTGGCATTCTTGGCCAGGAGTCAAGGACTACATTTTTTTTTCCTTTTTTTCTTCTGATATCAACAATCCAATCATGCATATTTGCAGCTGCTGCTCTTTCATGAAGACATAATGAAGTCAGCAAGTTCTTTTAAAGATCAAGCACGGAGATAAAGATTTCAGCATAATATCTCTAGATACAAATATGTATATAGAGAGAAATTATGTTACAAGAAAGTTGGGGTTCCAAATCATCTTGAAAATTTAAAAGATAAGAACAGCTTTCAGCTGCAATACTGAAACAAGGCAACAGTTTAATTTCATGACATTTGACTTCACAAATCCTGATTTCCTTTCAATGTGCAGCACTTGTGGTAATTTCATAGAGATGGGATTGTGCTGGAGTGCTCTGGGATCTGAAGCTGTACTTCAAAATTTTGGAAAAGACTTATGAAACTTGAGACCTATTTGTCATGGGAGTATTCAAAGTGATTAGGCTATCAACAGATTTGTGGTGACCCATGGACTTTGTAACTGCTTCCTTCAGGTCCAAGCATCTCCTGCTAGGTCTCTCTGAACAGTACAGAGCAAAGCTAAAGCCTTAGCTTGCAATGATTATTATGCTAAAAATGTGAGCTAGTCTCTCATTGTGGTCACTTCTGAGCTGAGAATCTGGACTGGAAAATTTTCCTCTTAAAAATGTCCTTTTCAACTCATATAGTTCTGTGAAATGTTTTGGCTTCAACACAATGAAATCACATGAAAAATATTTTAATCAGTTCTTTTCAAGGCATTATGATGTAGTCTTTAATTATACATGTTCTTTTTCTGTTCCCCAAAGCCCCAGCCCATTTTGACGTTATTTGTATTTTATCCATATTTTTATTGTCAGAATGCATTCCAGGGTGGAAAGTAGTTTTTATAGGAAAAAACAAACAAACAAACAAACAAAACAATAAATAAAGGGAAATGGGTAGCTGTTTCTTTAATGTATTTCACATAATAACGGTTGGAAACTTCTTAAATAAAAATAAAATAGTAGCATTTTTCACACAGACTACTACAGGGAAGTAGCAGTGTCTCTGTGAAGAGCCTGTTCATAGGCTCATATTTGTTACTCTAATAAAGTTCACTCCTTTTCTTTTGTATAAGTGTAGTAGCACAATAAATCAATAGTAATGTTACAGTATTATAAGCTTTTCTAGCAGCAATCCCACTAAAGCCAAAAGCTTTTAGTTTGTTGTAGATGCTTCTATTGTGACTAGCTGTATTGATGGTTTGACACATATAATTTCAGTAGGTAGAATGCATTATTCTGTATCGTGCACAAAAATATGCATATGTGAACAAGCGTACATCTACAGTACTTAGGATAAAGTAAATCCATATGCACACCTATGTCTATATTTAAAGTATCCTTCATACATACACAAGTCATAAATATTTATGGCATCAAAACTATGACATAAGGAGTTTTTCTGTGCAGATTGGGTCAAGATTTCCTGAGATCTTCTACAATAAATGTGGTACCATTTTTACAATGTAGAATACAGAAATGTCTAGAGGATTGGGGTGCTGAAAAAGGCTGTGTCTACCAGTAAAGACACAAAGTGAGAGGGTGGACTAGACTACAGTGAACTTACAAACTCACTACACATGATCACTCAGATCACACATGAATTGTATGACAGAAATGAAAATCAGATTTTGACTACTCCTGTGCTGTTATATGTAAGATCAGCACTTCCTTGCTTACCTTTTGCAATCAAAATACTTTTCTTTTTTTTTTCTTTTTTTTTTCTTTTTTGGTGAAACTGATATAGAAATAAGGATTCCAGAATAAATAGAACAGGAAGAGACCACTTCAAAGTACTCTGAGGACAGGATATTTTTCTCTTCTTCCTTGCCTTTACTATCAGAAATCAAATTAAATAAAAAACTGTGATTTCATGAATGCTTTCATGCTGATCTTCCTTGAAGGCTCTCATGTTGTTTTGCCTTTTCTGAGAGTAATGCATTTTCAGTCTGGGACCAGTGATCTCTTTGAACTCACTTCAAATATGAGAAGGCAAATGGTGAAACACAGTTTAATCTTGGCATCTCGGCAGTAGATGGTGATGGGTACTGGAAAATGAAGGCTGAACTGTGAAAATAAGATTTTTTTTTTTTTTCCTGGGGCTCTTTGGTCCCAGAATTATTCATATTCTGAGTCTCATTCATCAGCTTCTTCCTTTTGTTTAATTTCCTTCTCATTACTTAAGTCCAATGGGAAAGAGAAAGAACACCTGTAAGAATTTCCTTCCTTGATTAATTCTAACTTTTATTGGGATACAATGAATGAGCCAGTTTTCCCCAAAGCGTCCTTGTTTTTCATTATTTATATGGGAGAAAAGCCACACTGATAAAAGAATCACAGAATGGTTTGGGTTGGAAGGGACTTTAAAAATCATACAAGCTCCCTGTTTGAGCACCAAAGCATCTTGCCAGTGCATTCAAGCACCATTCTGGAGCACCCAAGCATCTTCTTGGATGTGGTCTTAAACTAACAGAGGATTCATTTCCCTTAGATATTTGGAGGAAATTCTCCACACTAAGGGTAGTGAGACACTGGAACAGGTTGCCAAGAGAAGTTGTGGATGCGCCATCCCTGGAGGTACTCAAGGCCAGGCTGGATGGGGCCTTGGCCAACCTGAGCTAGTGGGTGGCATCCCTGCCTATGGCAGGAGGGTTGGAGATAGATGATCTTTAAGGTCACTTCCAACCCAAAGCCATTCTATGATTCTATGATTCTGTGATTCTATGATTCTACGATCTAATTCCAATGCTCCTGCCATGGATAGGAACATCCTCTACTAGACCAGGTTGCTCAAAGCCCCATAGTGGGGCAAAGTTTTCAGAACAAAACAAGCAGGTGTGTGTGAGGTACTGTTTCTTGATGGGATTGGTTGTCATTGTCATCAAGTCACTCTCTGAATAGCACATGAACCTGCTTCTGCTTTTGCTCTTCGTAATAGATTCTTGATAAAAGGGTGCTATGAAGGGTGTTGTCTCCCAAAGTTTTCTTCAGGAGAAACAGATCTGATTAGGACAATCCCTGAAATACTGTCTCCATGATCTCCTACTACAGTCTGCATTTTCCTTCAATTGACTGTTACCATAATTTTGCCGATGTCAGTTCTTTAGAAATTCTCCAGTACAGGTTTTTTGAAGCATGACTTGCTGCCTTCTCATCAACAACAGGGAAGAATAGAAAGGTAATGGCCAACTGCATAATTTTGCTGGTATTTATTTAATTCCAAAAGCTAGTTAAAAACAGCCCAAATTAAATCATACCTTCCATTTTTTAACTTTATTTATTACAAGAACTACATCTCTCACACAGCAGCTTCCCTTCACTTTTTTTAATGAATAAATAATTAATTATTTTATATGTGTATATATATGTATCTGAATGTATGTCAGCAAATATAACCTTTTATCTTGTACTCTTAATATTTTTCCTTTTTACTTTATCTATAAGTGCTCTGTATATAGTGGTTTGAATATATCCTGCAGAAGGCTTTCTATCCCATGTAGTAACCTTGGCAATCTAATCTCTGTAGTTTCATTCTTTTTGCTTGCAAATTTGTTTTTCATTTGATGTTTGAAACATTATAAACCCCAGTCCATATCATTCCTTGAGCTTGTCATAAGCAAATTCAAGGACATTTAAAACAGAAGAGGAACACTGACATAGCTAGCTAAGTGTCTCCCATTTTTCTCTCAAGGCCTCGTTGTCACTAACACTGTTCATCAGTCATCTGTGGAGTAACATCTGGCATCACTTTCTTCACAAGAAGAGAAGTAAAATTTGTGCCTGTTTTTCTGGGAAGACTGGGAGTTTCTGAGTACTCACCAAGCCCACCAGCCAGGAATCTGCTTTGTGACTGGCTGTGCACAGCTTTCTCTTCTACTTTTCAGAGTTGTGAAATAATCAGTGTGAGAGTTTAATACAGTTGAAAACCTTCTCATTGTCATGGGCCAGTCAAATCTAGTTTATTTTAATACCTTTTTAAGGACTCAGCTGCAATTTGAATGTTCACTGTTTTTGTGCTTGTACAAATAAATGATCATAAAACAAAAAGTTGAGAACCTTTGGTGTTGACTAGTGGACAAGTATAGCAACGGAAGAGGCAAAGGATGGATATTTAAGTTATGCACATCTATTTCAGAGGCAGCCATCCTTCCAAGACTACTTTCCACGTCACCACAAATAACTACTTCCAAAGTACCAAACTATTTCCACCTTAACCTAAACTGTAGGATAGGTTACCCTCTGGAAGCTCCTGTGTCTTCTCCTTGGCTGTAAGGTGAGCTCAAGTTTATTTACAAGGGCCTAGACAGACATCTGTTGATGGCTACATGAAGGAAAGTGAGCCCAGCTCAAACTGCCTGCGGGTAACTGTATCTGCATTCAAATGCTTCTGATTCCTGTCTATGTTACAAAGTGAAGTTACCGGCAGTAAAAGATAGGCTTCAAGGTTTTGCTCTAAATTCTTGGAGGATGTGGGTTTGGGGAGTTTAGAAAAGAAAGGATGATTAACCTTTTGAACATGACCTGTACATAGGCTGAGCTGTAGACCTTCTGCAGAATAAAATGTCACTTCAGGGCCTGAATACCAGATTAAGCTCAAGGCCAGTGCTTTACAGAACAGTGAACTGAAAAAAAATAATAAAATAAAATCAGCCTTTAGCAAACTCTCAGATGCAGTATAAAGGAGAACATTGCATGGATAATGTAAAACAGGATCAAATAGAAAAATATTAAAAGCAAACCAGGCAACATTGTGACTATCAACTGTTAAATAAGTATAATTGTAAGTTTCCTCTAAAATGCTCTCATCAAATCTATTGTTATCTCAACCCTTTGAGACCCACATGGGGTGCCAAAATGGATTGTGGTAGTTTAACCTGCTGGGCAGTTAAACTTTACCACAATCCCACAACCACTCAACCACTCCACCACTCTCTCACTCCCCTGTCCTCAAAAAAAAAAAAAAAAAAAAAAAAAGGGAGAAGAGGAAGAGGCTCATGGGCTGAGATAAGGCTAACTTAATTAATGGGAAAGCAGAGGGAAAACAAATGAACAAACAAACAACAGCAACAACAAAATCAAGTAAAGGCCAGGTGGAAGCACAGAGGGAAAAAAAAAAATCTCTACTTCCCACCAATGAGCAATATTCAGCCACATTCTTGGAAGCAGGGTCTCAATGCACGTATTGGTTGTTTGGGAGGATGGACATCTTTGACATCTTTGCAGTGAAATCTCCGCCATTTCCTTCCTCTTTCCTACTTTTTATTGCTGAGGGTGTCATCATAGGCTATGGAATATGCCTTGGTCAGTTTAGGTCAGCTGCCCTCCCCAGTTCTTTCCCACCTTCAGCGTACTGGCTTTGGGGGGTTTGGAGGGAGTCTCGATGCTGTGCCAGCACTGCTCAGCAATAGACAAAACATTGGTGTGTTACCGATGCTGTTCTAGCTACAAGTGCAGAGTACAGCACTGTATGGGCTGCTGCAGGGAAAGTACTTTTACACACCCATTGTTTTATATAGCCCAACGCAATAAAGCTTATGGTTAATTTAATGAATAACACACACTGTATTGGATGTAGCATATTTAAAAACTTGTAAGCTGTTCCCACAGTGTTGTACAACATGAAAAGTTGTGATAAATAGAGATACTAGACAGATAAATAGATAGATAAATAGAGAGCTACTATTAGGAAGAAGCAGAGAGAAAGTATCTGGGAACAACTCAATCTGCAGTGTTCTCTCAGACTTTTTGCTTGGATATTGATTGAAGTTTTTTTCTTCAATAAACCTGTGGGTGAGATACAGAAGAAAAAAATATAGAAGATCAATAGAAAGCATAAAAATTTACATCTTTTGAGTAAGTACTATATTTCACTTCCCTCTTTTGAAAACTAGACAGTTTTATTAAGAAGATAATCCAACACTCTCACCTTGATTGTTGCAGCTCTGTGCCTTTCATCATGCTCATCAAGATTGCTCTGTCTGTGGTTTCTGCCACTGTGTCATGATGATATTTCAGTGTGCAAAGTCCCTCATTAGTACAGCCATGGGAGAGAAATAAAAATGTAAGATATAAACATCTCAAAATCATTTGTGTGTGTGTTGTTTTAGCTAAATGAAAACATTGTCACTCCTGTGTGAGTCTGGATTGAATGATTCTGTTTCCAGATTTTGTATTTTCTGCTAGGGTTAAAATGTGCTTAAAGCAAAAATACCAACATTGAAATACAGAACTATTGGTGTAGTGATCTACTCAGTACATGTCACCATAGCTTTTCATTGCAATGTTTAGAAGTTACAAACTGATCTTCTTTTCAGTTACTCAGATGTCAGGATGTTTGGGGCATACAAGAATGAAGTCATCAGCTTTGCTTGAAATTTGGCAATTACAGGTAATCATTTACACATTAACATTTGAAAAGCTGACTTTACAAATGAGAATGATAACTAAATTATTTCTTCAAAAATAAATTTTATGTGTAAGATATTCAAATCTAATGAGAATATACATTTTCTCTGTAGCTTATGCCTGTAAGCATATATTTAACTCCCCACAGTATGTATTTATTTTACATTTCAAGCCATCCATTTTCTTTACATACAATATTTTTGGACATTACAGTATAACTCTTAGATTTCAATGATCTATCCTTACCAACCCCTACAATTTGGTGATTCTGTGATTTCAGAAAGTAGACACTGTATTTACACTTGCTGCAACTCCAAAACTCGGCTTGATATCTCTTGTTCTGTGGCCTTCCAAAACTGTCCTGGAAATTGGTGCCCACTCTTCTACAAATTATGTGCACTCAAAATCTTTTGTGTGGCTTTTTTTGTTAAGTCTAATTTTAAGTCCTCTGATCTTTGATGGATGTACAAATTCATTTAATCAGTCAGTTATCCTGCAATACAGACATCTGAGTCATATGCTCTCCAACAGCCTTTGCTTGGTTAAACACCAGATGGATGAAACATCTGTATAAATCTTTAATTTCTGTGACAGTGTTTCCTTCATTTATTCCTTGATTTATGTGGTTAGTTTCACTTGTCTGTTCTTCCAATTAGTGAGTCAACCAATCTCTGTCAGTCAGATCTGTTCAACACACTTTATTTGACTTTAGCTTAAGGAATTTTGCTTTTACATTGTGTTTTCAACATGTACATTAAATATTTAGCTTTTGTTTGAAGCAATATTGATGTCTTTGATATCATTTTTCATTATCTTTATTAATCTATCAACAATGTTGCTATAATTTAAAATACACATTATCATGACACTTTGTAGTTACAGTCTCTTTCTTTGGAATGGTACATTACTGTTAAGAAGATAATCCTCTCCTCCAAAACTCTGTTACATTTATAACCAAAGTTGTTTTTTTTTGTTGTTGTTGTTGTTGTCGTCGTTGTTGTTGTTTTTTTTTTTTTATGTCAGTTTGGTTTGCATTTGCACTTTCACAATTTGCAATTCCACTTTCACAATTTCTGCAATTTTATTACTACAATAAAATAATATAAAACTAAACAAAACGACAATGAACAATCTCTTGAAGTGTACATCCTTTTAAAGAGCTCAATTTATCTTTTTTTTTTTTTTCTAAACTACTGTCTTTCATGAATGGTAATTTTGGAACTTGTTTGGGCTCTATCTAGAAAAAAAAAACAAACAAATAAACAAACAAAAAAAAAAAAAAAAAACAGAATAAAACTGTGTGGCCATGATTAAAGGACCTGACTCTAGGACAATATGTGTGGTACTAAAGCTTGAGGAGATTTCCAAAGACCAGATGCTATCAAAACAGTTTACAAACCCACACATGTACCATGCTCAGCTAACCTTAAAAGGATCTAGAATAAGACGTTCAAAGAGACTCATAAGACATGAAGTGGATCTAGAAACAAAAACATGGGAAATGTCATGCAAAGAAAGACAACTTTGCTTTGAATGCTTTGAATGTTGCGGAGGATGTTGCGAGCTCCTCCCATCATAGAGCTTAGAGAGACAGTAGAAAAAATCCCTTGTGAAGAAATTTTTAGGAAAAAATAAAATTAAAAAAAAATAATAATATGTTATTTTAACTCTAACCAAACATATTAGTTTGTCTGGTTAGAGTTAAGACATCTGATTATTTCCTCTCCTACCCAGAAAAGAATGCATTGTTTTGGCCAAGATTCCAGTAAAAATAAGATCACTTTGCTACCTAAGAAAAAGGAAAATATGACACTAGTAAGTAATATTATGCTGAGCTAGTAAAGGCCATTGTGGTATTTGTAGGATTAATAAGCAGTGCTTTATTGGCTGATTTTAACACTCTGCCCAGAAAAGTTGCCTACAAGTTCCAAAAAAAAAATTACAGTCCAGACCATCACGGGTACAACCTAAGAAGTCCTGAAGCTTTCAAATCAGAAAAGAAATGTGCATATGGAAAAGAATGGGAGTAAAAAGTAATAGGAAAGTAAAAGCTTTCATATCTTTTATGAAAAACTTTCCTCTGGCATATATGAAATAAATCTAAAACTCTAACATGTCCCTAGAGATGCTGAGATGCCATGGAGACTCTAGAAGCTCTCTGATGCTCTGAAAGGTTGTGGTGCTACAGAGTCCCAAGAGATGCTTGAAACCATTTCATTTTCAAATATCTTCTTCTTTATGTTTGCTCTTTCTTTTCATGTGTGTGGCTGTGTCTGTCTGTGAATGTGTTTTTGAAGCCAGTGGAAGAGAATACAAGTTGAGAATAACCCTTCTTAACTCACCCTCTTCTGTGTGTGAATAATACGCTGTCTAAATGAAATAAAGGGAGTGCAGGTGTAAGGACACGTGAGGTTTCTCCCTTCTCCTTGGTGTTTCAAGGATACGATTTATAATAGCTCCATCATTTCAGGGCTGGCAGTTGACTGAGTTCATGCTCTCTTTCTAATAGCTTTTAAACAATGTGTGCTTTTGTTATCCTGCTTTCTATCCAGGCACGCTGGGATTTTATCAAGGTAAAAAGAATCAGAGTGACCACAGAAGAAAGAGAAGAAGCTCTTCCTTACACAGTAGCAAAAAATTCAGTGTTTCATATTCCTTATAGAAATACAATCTTGTGGTCAAAAATACTTTGATATGTTTAATATATTTCAAGCATTTCCTGAAGTATTTCCATGTATATTAATCATGAAATATTCATATATTTTTAATATGGGGGAAGAACCTTGAACTTTAACCATGTATCTGCAAGAAAATGTCTATTCTTCATTCCAAGGTGTGTATAAGGTTTAGGTAAGGAGTTTTGCTCATTTCAAATCTATGGGACCATAAATTGTCTGTACATGTATAGAAATCTCCCTTTGAGCTTTTGGTTTGATACCAATACTGATTATGCTTGCAGTGTGACAACAGTTACATGTCCCTTGTTTATTTTCCCCTCCATCTGCATGCAAAGAAGTCCTTGCTGTCAATATCCGTTACCCACATGTAGCCAGAAGAGATTGGACCTCACCCCATTCCACCAGCATTTTTCAAACTGTTATAGCTATGAGATGAAATCTCATTTATTTTATGGCCACAAATTTCAACAGGAAATAGAGGGATAATTTGTTCTTCATGGGAAAAAAAAAAAAAAAAAAAAAAGTTTCTGATACCACCCAACACTTCATTCTCAATGAAGTTAGCTTTAAAGTTTCTTAAAGAGTTATCTTAAAAAGAGAGAGAATTTTTAAGTAACTTACAAAATTGAATATATAGTTGATGGTTGAACTTAACATGTCTGATTCTCTGTTGCTATGGAACTGGGAAGAATCTGCAATCTTTCATTTGATTTCATTGATGTAAGACAGCCAGTGACATATTGGAACACACTTCTTGCATTACTATTTCTAGAGTTTTCCTGATTCTTTACCTGTTGAGTTTGAACTGATAACTGATTTTTTGATCACATAGACAAAAGGACAATATAATATGCTATGTGATTTTAGAAATCCTTATTAAGCAAGACAGAGTGCTGTACTTGCTCTCAGCACATTTCATGTATGTGAAACTGAGTAATATTTTCCCTGCATGTCTTATGTAGACTAGACTAGACTAGACTAGACTAGAATCATTTAGGTTGAAAAAGACCTCAAAGATCATCTAGTCAAACTGATAACCTAGCATTGTCAAGTCTATCACTAAACTGTGTCCCTAAGTGTCCTGGTTTCAGTTATAACAGAATTAATTTTCTTCCTAGTAGCTGGTGGAATGCTGTGTTTTGGCTTAGGATGAGAAGAGTTCTGATAACACCCCGATGCTGTAATTGTTGCAGAGCAGTGCTTATACCAAGCCAAGGACATCTCAGTTTCTTGCTCTGTCCTGCCAACGGGCAGGCTGGGGGTGCAGTAAGAGCTGGGAGGGGACAGACCCAGGACAGGTGACCCAAACTAGCCAAAGGGGTATTCCATACCATCTGACGTCATGCTAAACAATATATAGGGGTGGCTAGCCGGGGGAGAGGCCGGACTGCTCGGAGTTAGGCTGGGCATCGGTCAGCGGGTGGTGAGCAATTGCATTGTGCATCACTTGTTTGTACATATTATTAGTAGTAGTACTATTATCACCATTGTATTATTATTATTATTATTATTATTAATAATTATTATTGTTATTGTTATTGTTATTATTATTTTCCTGTCTTATTAAACTGTCTTTATGTCAACTCACGGGCTTCACTTTCCATTTCTCCCCCCCGTCCCAGAGAGGGAGGGGGAGGGTGAGCAAACGGCTGCGTGGTGTTTAGCTGCCGGCCGGGTTAAACCACGACACTAAGCAACATATCTACATGTCCAGGGATGGTGACTCAACTGCTTCCCTGGGCAGTCTCTTCCAATGTCTCATGACCCTCTCAGTGAATAATTTTTTCCTTATATCCAACCTAAACCTCCCCTGGTACAACTTAAGGCCATTTCCTCTTGTCCTATTGCTTGTTGCCTGGGAGAAGAGACCACCTCCCACCCTGCTACAATCTCCCTTGAGGTAGTTGTGGTAGTGGTAAGGTCTCCCCTGAACCCCCTTTTCTCTAGTCTAAATAACCCCAGTTCTCTCAACCACTCCTCACAAAACTTGTTATCTAGACCCTTCTTTGTATACACTGCAGCACTTTAATGTTCTTTGTGTAGTGAGAGGCCCAAAACTGAACACAAGGTGCAGCCTCACCAGATCTGAGTACAGAGGGACAGTCACTTCACTAGTCCTGCTGGCCATGCTACTTCTGATACAAGCCATGATGTCTTTGGCCTTCTTGGCTACCTAAGCACAATGCTGACCCATATTCATTTGGTTATTGACCTTTCTACTGGGCAGCTTTCCAGCCACCCTTGCTCCAGCCTGTAGCATTGCATGGGGTTGTTGTGCCCCAAGCGTTGTGACCCAGAATTTATCCTTGTTGAGACTGAGCTAACAATAAGCCTACCTTAAATTTCACTCTGACTGTGAAGGTCTTACAGTGATGATAATGAAACTGATAGAGCTGAGAACAATTTTACAAAGAGAAAAACATCTGAAACATCTTCTAAAGAATTATTATTCTTAGCTATGGTAGTCAGACTCCTCTTCCAAAAATATCTCGGTCTGAGTAAGTGTTCCTCAAACCTGCTGAGTCACAGCAGATAAATCTTGCCAATACTCAGGGCTTCGTGAAAAGCTGGTGAAAATGTTTTGGTTTGAAAGATATTTTGTGATCTTCTGATTATGAAATATATTCTGTAATAAGCAGATAGTTTATTACTCAGAAATAATAATAAAATTTCTACATAGCAATGTTCTTGAAAAATAAAGTAAAATAAAACAAAAAGTAAAATAAAATAAAAAAACATCTCCAGACATGTTTTTCTGCAAATCAGGAAAAGAATGTGTTTCTCCTTGCCCCTGCTTTATCTTGCCCTTTAGAACATGTAAGAACCAAAACAGAAAACAGGGTAGATCACAGTATCCATATGCCGAATGACCATTCATACAGGTGAAGCAAGATGAAGAGGGGAGGCAAAACAAGCAGGAAGGTCTAACTAATGAAATCCCGAGGAAGCAAAGTGAAAAGTCAAAGAGATCAAATAGAAACAAATGGCAAGAACCTCTCACTTCTGCTAAATAAATAGTAGCAATACATATGACAGATGATACCAGACTGGATGAAACAAAGAGTGGCATTTTCTTCACACCTTGATTTTTTCAAAATTCACTTCTCAGCCAAAGCAGATAACACTCCAGCTGAGAAAAACTGATTTTCTGAGTCTTGCCAATATACAGAGAGGATTTTACATAGAGGAAGTCTTGGCAGAATCTCTTATTTCCCCTTAAGGCACATTAAACCTGGGCTCCAGTCTCAGGTGGGTGATGGAAAGACAATGAAAAGGTAGATGATAAAGATGAGAAAGGAGAAAAAAAAAAGAAAAACAAATTAACCCAGAGGGATTGTAGTATTACGGTATGTTTGTAGTTGTGCAGATTGTCTGCCTTGTTAATAGTACACATATACTAAATAAGTTTTCTATGATAGTGTAAAACCAATATGAATTTGCACTTTGACTGATGAGGTCTTCTCTGTGGTTGTCTGTTTTTAAAGGTGAAAGAAGTATTAGTCTATAAAACCTTTAGGTAACAGACTAGTCTCTGACACAGCTGCTTAGGGGTAGCCAAATTCATCATAAGCTCTATTAACTGTGGTAAAAAAAAAAAAAAAAGACGCCACAGAATGATGCTGAATAAACTGTTTGCTCAAAAGAAACAAGCAGTTCATACACAAGATTATTGTATTACCACCATTTAGGATTCAATTCAGGAAAACACCTGAGTACGTGTTTTAAATCCATTAATTGTTGTTAATTAGTTGAAACTTTCCTTGTAACACTGACAGCTTACCTTTGAAGACACACTGTTCAAATTCATCACAATGTACAATTAATAAGGTTTTCTCTGCAGATTCATGTTCCTGTCTTCTCTAGCTTTTTTTGTTTCATGCCCAGAATGAGGACTGCTGCAGCAGGCATTCACAAGCCTTAGAGGCTGACAGAATCCCTAACCTGTGCCCTGTAGCTATTGCCTTTAGTTTTATTGTTGACTTTCCGGTTCTCAGTTCTGTGAAGTGTCTGGACTGAGCTGAAATTAATTGTGACTGAAAGAATGGCATTTTCAAAGTTGTTATGACAATCTGCTTCCTTCATTGAGATGCATAAAACCTAGATATTCCATTTTTTTCCAAGGCCACTTGCGTAATTCTTGGAAAATATATTGGCTATGTGGTAGATGACTCAATTGTCTTGGAATAAAATACTGCTCTGATAAATCTACTTGTACTTCTGAGTGCCACTGAGTAAGTGATATTCATTCTTAAAGCAGACATTTCCTGCCAAATCCCCAATTGAAATTATTAGTTATAGTTAATAAAAATGGTTCTATGGGGACTTAATTACAATTCTCTGTTTTCAAGTCCCTCTTTAAAAAGACTTTGAATTAAAAGATCAATTCGCTCTACCCCAAAACACTTTATAACTGATAGGCCAGACTAACAAAACAGTTCAAAAGTTGCTAGTTCTTCTGAAAGTGTTACATCTCTTTCAAAAACCACCTTTTCATTCTGTTCCTTTGTTTCCTTTATTCTTTGAGGGAAAGGAGCCCAAAGAAACTCTGTCAGCATTCTTTCTTATCCCAGTTTGATTCTTTCTTATCCCAGTTTGAACACATGCAAACCAGAATCCTAAACCTTGAAGCTTTTACAGTGAACAAAAAACAGCATGTGTCTTTCCTCAAGGCTATATATTCAAAAACAGCCTTGACTTGTGATAGCCACAGCTTTTGTGTGGGCATAAGCTTGTTTGCTCTCCTCTTCTCCTCCAAAGCAGGCATAGTGCAATAATCCTGTGAACACTGTTTCTTCTAAAACCTGAAAACAATCTTGTTTAACTTGATTTTTATTTTTTTTTTTAACAAAGTCGTTTTTTCCAGCCAACATAGTAGATGTAGGTAGATTTGGATCATGGTGCCTACAGTCAGTGTCCAAAATAGCAGTCAGAACTGGATCCATTCCTAGTTCCTATGGGAAGAGTCAGAAGGATGCAGAAGTTCAGTAGGCTGCAGCAAACAAGAGAAAGAAATAGTCTGGAATAACAGAGGAGAATATCAGCAGGGTAGTCTGAACAAGAATAACCAGATAGAGACCTAACACAGCAGGAGGAATGAGGACGGGGACAAAAAAAAAAAAAAAAAAAAAAAAAAAAAAAAAAAAAAAAAAGTCCTGCAGAAATACAGAAAATTTGAAGTTTCTTGTTGGTTGGTTATGTCAAATCAGGGAGGCATGGAGATTTGGACAGGGTTTAGAAAGGGGTCAAGGAGTGAGTTTTGGAGCTGGAGAGTTTGAGCTCTGAAGAATAGCTGAGACCTTAGAAGGGAAGGGATTAGGTGCCGAGGGAAATCTTGTCAGGACAAACCCCCCCAAAACACAGAAAAATTGTATGAGAAAGCTCTAGCAGGCATAGTCCAAAGAGCCTGTGCTTTACCTGATCTCTATTTTTATTAGCTCTCCTACGCACAACAACCACAAAGCCATAATATTTACATAACAGAACATCCTTCACACAGAAACAAGTATAATACTGACAAGTCTGATGTAAGAAGTTGAAGGATGGATGGATTGGTGAATGGGTGCAACCATAGACTTGGAAATGTGGGAACACCTTATTATGGTTTAAAACCAAATGATAATGCAGGATTTGGATACCAAAGCACTTTAATCACGACTAAAAGAAAAATTTACAAATTAAGTGGTCCAGGAGAGAGGTCAGGTAAATTAAGCTAGCTTCTGGCCATGACAGGCATAGTAATGATTCAGGCATTGGGGGTCCATGTATCTTTTCCACAAGCAAACCTGAGCACCATCAGCTATAAGAATCAGTACAGAAAACCAGATTCTTGGTTGTCTCATTGAAATTCACTTAGTACTGACAATCTGTTTGTCTCAAAAGTTATGCAACAATCATTAGGGTGTTCACACTGTTGTTGCTCCTCTATTTTTGTAACTAAGCTACTTCCTTAACTCCTTTGTAACTAAGCTATTTCCTTATCCTATGAAGTTAACTAAAGACAATATGTAAATAGTATTTGCCAACTAGATGTAACTTATTAACTGCTATGTAACCCATCTCTTATTAGGCATTTCTATTACTGTTAATTCAGATTAATTTCATGCATTACCATTTGTGAGATTATATATACAATGCAACATTCTCCAGATCTTAATATAAGAATACCATTAATATGAAAATTTTAGATAATTCAGGTATAATTATTTATTATAAATGTGGTATTATTAATTTACCCAATTTTTCAAGTAACATGCTTTTCGTTCTCTGTGTTGTTGCATACTAGATTTAAGATTTGAGCTTCAGTCTAATACAACACTTACCATATTTTGCCTTTCCCACAGGTTGTTGTACATGTATTGTATGCCTGCCACATAATGACCGCCCTCCCCCTCCAAATCATCTCCCAGTCTGTTGAGAGAATCATTGTAGCAGAAGTGTTTGTGGGTGGATAGCATATGCTGACACTGCATTTAGAGTATAGCAGTCCTTTAAGCACAACTAAATCAATTGGGTATGTCAGGATGTCTGTTTTGACCTTGGTGGCCCAGATGGGTTATCCAAATATTTCCATCTGCATATTTTCTAGTGTTTTATTCATCCCCACATAACACTGACTGCCATATGGGAGTCAATATCAACATCCAGAGCAGTATTGGCAACTGGGGTACTAACTTAAATGCTTATTTTGTTCCTAGTATTTCATATGCCTCTTGGACTCTGTCATCTTCACCTTTCCATAACTGGATTGAGACACCAAAACACTTTGATCACAGATATATTCAATTTAGTGAATTACATGACTGACTTGTTCTGCAGGAGTGTCAATGTGCAGCATGCCCGGTGTAATCCTGGTGCAACACTGGTCAGTCCCTGGTCCTCTTCTGAAGTGATCCTGCCAGTTATAGGACTGTGTATAGAATACCCTATCACTTGTCTCACTCAAATTCATTCACTGCTCAGCAACAGTCTGTTACCATGGCTTGGTGTTTACACTCTGTTCCTCTCAAAGGTGCTCAGCATCTTCACCACTCTCACAGTAACTCAAGTATTTGAACCTTTCACAATGATTAACAAGTTGCTTGTGCTCAGGGTGGTCTTCTGTTCTTATCTTAAGCTACTCTCTTGTCATATGCAGTTAACAACTGTCCATACACTAAGTCTTTTCATCTAGGCCTCATTTATTGGGCAAAAGAGGGATTTTAAGTCTGTGCAAAGCTGACAAGTCTAGAGCAATATGTAAGGCAGACATAGTATTTTGAGTCTAGAAGAGATGGTTAGTTCATGAGTAGTGATTTCAGCCAAGAGCAGGGCAGGCTGAGGGGAGGCCTCATGGCAGCCTGCAGCTCCCTCACAAGGGGAGCAGAGGGGCAGGCACTGAGCTCTGCTCTCTGGGGACAGCGACAAGACCCAAGGGAACGGCATGGAGCTGGGACAGGGGAGGGTCAGGCTAGGGGTTAGGAAAAGGTCCTTCACCAAGAGGATGGTCAGGCACTGGAACAGGCTCCCCAGGGCAGTGGTCATGACACTGAGCCTGCAAGAATTCAAGAAGCATTTAAACACCACTCTCCAACACATGGTCTGATTTTTGGGTGGTCCTGGGTGGAGCTGGGAGTCAGACTCAGTGATCCTTGTTGGTCCCTTCCTACTCAGGATATTCTACAATTCTATGATTCTAGCCTTAGAACCTGTGCATTGCTATCAGGGTAGTGATGCAAAAAGGAGATTGCCTCTTCCTCTTACTCCACATTGTGCAGAACAACTAAAACCACAGTTCCTTTATCCTTTTTAAAGTGTAAATTTAACCCCGGATATACAGCAGCCAGAAACCACAAACAAGAGAACAGAGCTACTTTGAAACCTGACAGGGTATTTTGGAACAAAGCTAAAGAAGTCCTCTCACTAAGTAACCAAAGTGAAGTTTTGGAAGAGGAAAATCTGAAGAAAATTACTGTTTTCATCAGTTTAAATGCAAAAGACATTTTGCCTGGTGGATTGCAAAAGAAATAAAGGTTTTGATCGGGTTTAGTTCCTGAGGACCTTCCTCAGGTCCTTATCTGAATTCTTCAGTGCAACCTACACCACTGCAAAGACAGAGTCATGCAAGCCTTTATTAGACAGCAGAAAAACAAAAAGTTTCACTCTTCAATGAAATGAATGACAATTTCAATTAGATTTCTCAGGCAATTTTTTCCTGGGCTCACTGTAAAAAAAAAAAAAAAAAAAAAAAAAAGATAGAATAGTTTGTTGGGTTCAGTTACCATATAGCTTTCAGAGTCAGCCTAGTTTTTTAAAAGGAACAAAATAGAGAAAAACTGATGAGGAAAAACCAAACCAAACCAAACCAAACCAAACCAAACCAACCAAACAAACAAACAAACAAAAAAACGACCTGTGTTATTCTCTGGCATTGTGATGGACTCCTGAATTTACCATATGTTCACTATAGCTTAATTTAAAATGTGAAATTCTCCCCCAGTGTGTAAGTCTGATTAGGTTATTGACCAAAATCAATTGTTTTCAATCCACCAGAGTAAAAAGAATGTTGTCACACTGCATTTAAAACATGAGGTGCCGTTTCAGCCTAACAATGTCTTTGCACAGAATCCTTGTTAATGATTCAGTCTCTTCATATGCTGAATCACTGAAGGGAATACTCTTAAAAGGAGGCTGATGATCTACTTTGACCAATGATTAATACCACTACCTACTGGGCTTCAGTGATGATTCTAGAGTTGTTGTGAAATAATAAAAAATAATAATACATAGATAAATAAAAACATAATTTTAAAACAGCTTTTTTAAAGCTAGTTATTAAATAATATCCATTATTAAAGTGTAGCTTGCTCCCATCAGACAAATTTTGATCTCTGAGGGCCGATGATTCTTCTGCACTCAGGGGAATTGCTGGTGCTATAAAGAAGTTAATGCCTCCTCAGATCTCCAGCGATGCCTACACTGACTTGAAAGCCAATTGAGTTGAACAGGTGAGATCTCAAGACATGTTGCTTATTCATTTGTTTTCTCCAATTCAAGTCTGGAGAGAAAAAATCTCTAGGGCCAGAACTATAACAAGAACAGAGGCAAATTTAACAGTATATATACAAGATGCTAAAGAACTGCCCATTTTCAAACTGGGAGGAATTTCAGACACCAATGTACACCGGTTATTTGCAATAACTGTTATAATTGAAAGCTCACCAACAGCTCTCTGCAAAGATCTATCTGAGAGCAGTTGAACAGACAATAGAGATGTTGTTGTCTTGTGCTGTTTTTTGTTTGATTTTTGTATTTGATTTATTTTTGGTGTTGGTTTTTTTTGTTTGTTTGTTTGTTTGTTTGTTTATATATATATAGATATTATATTTTTGCTTGGTTTTGTTTTTGTAGAAGACTCATAATACTTCCTTCTTGCTTTTTAAGCCATTAAATACCAAAAATATCTGAGATGGATATGTAAGTTCTTATTAACATTTTGTACTTACATATTTCCGTTTTTATCTTCTCATATTGTCTTTGGTATAAAGAATAGTTTTTCCATTACTTTGTCAAGTTTCTGTGGTCAACAAATACACTGCCTTCAGGGTGGTGTGTGAACAAATTTATTGGTACAACTGACATACAGGTTCATACCTGTAGTGCTTAGAAGCCCACTAAAACTCCTTTTAGAGATTAACTGATTTTATTGGATGACAGGTTCTTTAAAAGGGAAAAACAGCCATGGTTTAGTATAACTGAGATAAAAAGCTACTAAACCTCCTATAAGAATAGAGGTGGAAATTAAGAACATTTTCTCAAGAATAAACCATTTTCAAAACTGACCCAACAAATCCAGCAGAGTATACTTTTTTGCAACAGTTTTTACAGGGACATTGTGACTGAAATGTCTTAGACTCTGAGGCTGAAGAAGACTGTAGAAATTAGTGTACAGTTTTCAAGTCAAAGCTAATAGAGGAAACATAAAACAGAGTTGTAATAGAACCTGAGTTTCCACATTATACCACCAAAAATCTGTAATGTTGCAATCATGATGAAAAAAAGTTGTCCTATTCCATCTGCTTCCCAAAGACCAGTTTCAGTCCTCCTGCTCTTACCCACACAGTAACTTTAAAAGCATCTCTGTGGGATTAAATTAACTAATTTTATCTAAAATCTCTTAATTATTTTACTTTGTAAGTTTTCTAAAAGATAAAACAAGTTCAATAAATTGGACAAACCACTTCATCAATCAGCATAAAAAATACAAATGAAATCCCTTGTTGCAAATGAAATGTATTTCAGTGTGTTTGCGAATGCTACTTTTAGGAATCTAGACCTGCAGGAGTCAAGATAGATTTTCCTAATTTTTCCCAGCTATTTATACACAGGCAGCCTGGGATTTTACTTTTTTTACAGTCTTCAGGATTAAATTATTTTTTGGCCATTATGAGTCAAGGTGGCATTACTCACCTGGAATTTTAAAGTGATTTTTAATATTGTTTAATGTGCTTATGGAACAACTTTAGGTTTATTCTGTACTGGGATAAGGTTTAGAGACCTGATTTGGATAGATGCACTGTGTTCTAAAAATCAACCAAACACATACAAATATCTGACTAAGTTTAAAATATCAAAGAGCACTGATTCTCACTGACTATGGCTTTGAGGGTAAAAGCAGGAGAATTTGCAGACGTTTCCATTCCTATTTCCTGAACTCCTATATGAACTTAAGACATATACCAGATAGACAGACAAATGAGATTTATTGATCCACACACTACCAATAATATCAGTAGCTAGATTTTTTTGCAAGAGGCTGAACATTTAGGAATGGTGTTTCAAACAAACAGAACTTGCTTAATTGAATGTTCATTCATTCCACTGGCATCTTTATTACAGAAACACATTCTGTTCTGGATTAAATTGTTTTTCTTTCCATTTGAACAGAGGCTAAGAGGCATGCAAAATGATTCCTTTTAATTAATCCTTTTTTTTCCCTGGGTAGAAAATATCTGTCATTCAGGAGTTCCAGAACAGTCTGAAAAACAGCTTAGACTTAGGCTTTGCCAGACATGCTAGACTCTGTATTTTCAGTTTCTGTTTCACAAAGCTGTGTTACTTGCAAACTGTGCTTACAATTTCTTGAATGAAAAGGGAAACAACATAGACCATATAATTCAAAATTATTTTATATTTGCTTGAAGCTAACATTCCGTAGCTCTGTGAAGTACTTAGAAGACTCTATTTTCATTTGAAAATTCAGAGATTCCCATGGAATTACTCTGGAAATCAGTAGAAGTTTGGTTTACAGATTCCTAGTAGACCAAAAGACCGAAAGACCTCTGACAACAAATAACATCTCATTAATGTCAATAGACCTTGAAATAAATTTTAATAAAGCAAATACCATCATTATGTCTTGTTTAAAATTATTAGGCATTTTAATATTAATGTTTTAAAATTTATTATAGTTGGAATGAGATCAAATATGAGTATTTGTGCAGATATTTTAGATGTTATGTACTGATAAACAATAGCACTTCCTAGGAGAGATATATTATTTAAAGTTCTACATTGTGTCTTTTCAATAAAGTGTACAGAAGATGTTTCCAGACTATTAGATTAGATTTTTTTTTTCAAACTTCAGAAGAAGTAAACATGCTTGACCTATTATGCTGGTTATGCTGAATGTCATGTGAAGGTTATTGTGAAAAGTGAAAGATTGTCTTCATCTTAGCAACCCTATTTATGTTCTTGTATTTGGAATACCTTCTTTATATTCATGAATTAATTGTCTCAAAAGATAAAGTAGACAGAGTGGGCAAGATTGATATGTGGTCATAGGCTAGTCGTTGAGAGTACTGGCAATCTGGATTCATGTTTTTTGTAGGAGTGCAAAATGACTTGATTTTTCCACAGCTGTAAATTGACAGTCTTAATCTTGCTCTGTTTATTTAAAATCTTTATATATATAACAAAAGTAACTTTAGATTCCATGTAATATAAAAACTTCTCTTGATGGCAAGCACTGAGTACATAACTTTCAAATTAAATATCCATCTTGATATGCAGCTAAAAATTAGCATTTTATCTGTAAAAAAATATTGCATTCTACCCTTCTCACATGTATAAATTATAACTCTAGAGAAAATAAGAGTTAAAATAGACTAAAATTGATGTGAGAAAAGACTTCAAAATGTAGATGTAACATTGTAATCCACATAAGTATTTCCCTTTAATTCAATTAGATCTTATAATAGTGATTTCTTCTCCTTTCTGTATAGATACCAAAAGTTTATCTAAAGAGACTGCAAATATATGGTAATAGAGTACAAAAATAGAGTCTACATATTAGTGGAGAATAATGATAAAACTAATAAGTGAGGAAGCTGGAACACATCAAATGAAAGATGTCTTCCCACTGGATAGTTAGAATTCACATGCCCATTAAAATCTCAGTGACACAGAGGAAACAACTGTTCTTACTTTATTTTACCCTGACAGTTTGCAACATAATAGAATATTCTGAAGTGTACATTATAGGATGAGTCATTGTCATTGAAAATGTTGGCCTGGTCCATCTTAACACAGCTTCATTGCTCAGTATTTCCTTTAGAATATACGTATAAAGAGTTTGATTCATTCGTTCCAAGATACTTGGCCTTATCTTCAAGCTATAAGGTACCACATTTACCAGTAAATTCAAACTTCAAATAAAAGTATCTTACAAAAGTCAACATTAAAGGGAGCTGAGGAAACAGAGATAAGCTTAATTAAATTAATAACCCTTTACAATAAAACATAACAATAAAAATGAATGGAACATAGATCATCACCAGGAAATTTATAATAAAATTGGGCATATCTAAAAAAATCTATAAAATAAAGGACTGGGATATATTTTCATTAGCAAAGTAAATAGGAAATCAATCTAACTATGAATGTTACATGCTGTGGAATTAATTACCCACTTCTACCACCTTGTGGAGACACAATATTAATTAATATGACAGGTCTAGATAGGAGAGAAGAGCCATCAAGTGACTGTATTACAAGCTAGCACCTGACAAAGACATTTTATGAACTATTGTAACTTTCCTGTGAGGAAAGGACTCTTCAAACATATCATTATGAAGGGTAAATATGGACAGATACAGGATTCTTACACTGATCAAGTGCAGTAGACCATTCAGCATGCATTTTATTCTTGAGAATAGCATGTTTTCTGGTAAATGCAGTTAAGAGACTGTGAATGCTTAATTTTGTGACACTGAATGAACAAAAATAACAGCAGTCGCCTTATCACATTCATTTGTACATCGTCATCATTCAGAGAGTTCTGCAGCCAGTTCTGTTAATGCAAAGCTTGATGTCCATATAAGCAACTGTAAAGACAAGTGTTTTCTGTGATTTTGTATCTTGATGGTTTGTATTTATGAATCTGATTCCATACTTTGAGTTTTATCCTGTCAACCAAACAGCAACATTATATAAGTATGAAGGTTTGGAAACTGAGTCAACGGGAAGAGGAGGGAAAGCTCATGTTCTCTTCTCATTATTACTGTCCTAGGTTATGTGTAGACCACTATCCAACAATTCAGCGACCCTTGTGGCTGCATCCCACTAGGCAAAGGCCTCACAGCCTCGGTTCAAAGCTGCACCAAGTACATGTAGCAGTTGCAATGTCAACACTGGCTATCCCAATAAAAAGAAGGATTAGACAATTTTACAATAGAAAGCAGTGATGATTCCAGGATGGGAGGGTGTTTTATCACTCCAGGATGGGATGGTTTTTATCATTTGTTTGTGTTTACCATTGAACAAGCTCTAGTCATTTTTTCCTTTTTTTCTCAAGAAATTAATGTCAATTTCTGTCTGGAAGATCATCTTCCATTTTAGTTTCATCTGAAATAAACCCAGTTCATGTTCTCTCAGACAACCCAATGAAACACAATGAGTTAGGACAGTCAGGAAATGCATTTGTGTATTCCTGACCAGAACAAAGGTAGAACTGTAGTCCATCTCCAGAGCAACCTTCTGGATCTCAGGAGGCTTTTCACATCAAAAGAATGTCATAACTACAGGATGTCCAAAGGACAGTTGTCACACAAAATTCAGGCTACTCCATTATGCCACATACCCTAAAGAATTTAAATGGCACTTGAACATGTTATGTTAATAAACCTTAAGCTCAACTTCTAATCAGGTCCAGAGCACTGATGCTATAAACTGCAGTACAATTTCTTATTTTAGTCCCATTTCATTCATTGTGAGTTGTTAGCATATTTTCAAAATCTTAAAATCTTAAAACGTTATTTTTTTTCCAGACTTGTTATAAGATTCTGCTACCATTTTTTTTTTTCCAATAAGTCTTTCATAAAGCACTTGCACAATATGTTCATATTCAGTATCTCTCATGAGATCTTTCCACCTGTGGCAGATTTAATGAGATTGTATCTTCACTTAGATGAAGTAATCTGTCATCTAAGCCCAACATTATTTATGTGTTGAAAGTCTTTCATACAGCTTGTTTTTTTCATTTTTCAGGAATACTGTATTCCAGCCTTGTAATAGGTTGTGGAAAATCTATCAAGGACTTAGCAAGCCAACAGTTCACTCTCCACTCTAAGATAGATAGGAGGAAAAAAAAAAAAAAAAAAAAAAGAGCTCAATGCACAGACTAGAGGGAAATTTATTTGTGAAGAAAGCATGTCTAGGTTTAGGTTTGCTGAATTAATTAATTCTCTGGTTCTTTACAAAGATGTGTCTGAAGAAGGTGAATGCAGCGTCAGTGCAGTGTCAGGTTCAGTTTGTGAATGGAGAGAAAGAGAGCATAGGTAGTACTCTCTAAAGAGACTCAAGCTAATGGAGGCAGGGAGGATGTCAGTGTGTTTTTTTTCCTGTAGTTTGGCTCTGAAAAAAAATATGTGGAGGAGAAAGTTTTGGAAGCAAGGTTAAATTTTGTATTTGATGAGCTTGCAATGAAGTTTAATAGAGTCAGTGAGATAAGGTTCCCTATATGGTTATTCTGTCTTCACAGGTTCCCTAAACGGGAACTCTTGGAAATCTATTTTTTTTATTTTATTTTTTTTGAGGTGGGGGCATAACTAGATCTGCAGTGCTGTGGAAGAGCCAGATCTTACTCCCTCCAATAGATAAATACATATAGAGATAGATAAGTACAAATGATAGATAAGTACAAATTGACCATTGGCTTGTATTTTTGTTGACTATCAATTCTAAAAGACACCTGAGACTCTTTAGCGCAACAAGTAACATACCCAGCTATTGACTTAAGAAAAATAAAGTCACAATGATTTTGGTTCACAAGTTCAGTATGAGAACTAGTACCAGAAATAATTCAGATTGGAAGGCTAATGAGTGAAAAAAAAAAAAAAAAAAAAAAAGAAGAAAAAAAAAGTAAATAAGAAAATTAAATCTTAGTTACTAATTTATTGGTTTAAGACCAGCTGCTTAAATTTTTGATTTCTATGTAGAAACTCAAATAATTTGTTCATAAACCACAAAACAGATCAAAACAAAATTTGTGCATAGTAAACAATTTGTTTACAGTCAGATTGTGAAGGCCAGAATAACCCTTTGACATGAGTTAGAAAGGCTTATACAATTCCCATCTGTAGTAAACATTATACTCCAAACTAATTTTCATTTTGTTTTTCTAGGTAACTGCACAGACTGTATATTTGGTGGAAAATAAAACACAATTTTTTTTGACAGAATATTGTTAATCATAACCTTATGATAAATAGAATGTTATTGAAATGGGTATCTAAAATAATATATATTCTGTTTGCATCATTTCTACAGGTGACAGTTACACCAATGTAATGATCTAGTTCAAATGTAGAATAACATTGGCCTACTATGATTATGGCTATAAGCTGTTTTTCAATAAATAAATGAATAATTTTACACCTTTTTATTGTTAAGAAAAATATAGTGAAAATCATGTGGTTGTAATAAAATTATTACCCTGAGGAAAAAAAAAAAAAAAAGTGATTTTTTATTTTATTTCTACATACAATTATCATGAAGAAAGTTTCTGAAATTATCTTGGTGTAAAACACCATTTAAAACTTTGTTATAACTTTTAGCTGATAACTGCATTATCAGCTGCCTCTACAATAATTTCCATGATGAAGAAACTTCAGTAAGCTTTCTCTGAGATAAACATTAGAACATTTTAAAATTAGCCCAGCTTGTCAACTGCTATCCACAAGAAGAGCATTCTCATTAGACAAAGTAGAATATTAGTTTTAGGGAAATAAATTGGCTTCTGATATAGAGATATAGATAAATCTCAATTTATGTCAATACGGACTTTCATCAAAACATAATAAATAGCTCAAATTATTCAAAAAAAATCTATCTAATGAATGTTTCATGTTAAGAGATGAAAGCTTTTTCTTTCTTTTCTTGTTTAATATCTCTATTTTTCCAATATCTCTTCTGGCACAAAAAAGCAGAGATATTCACACGGTTTTCACACCCAAAAAAGGAAAAGAGTTTAAAAAATCTCAGTATGAGATTTGTCTTGTAATGTCCCTGATTTCTAGCACTTCTCTACTGCAATATTTTTTTGTAATTTTTATATGAATTTAGTCACATATAGAGACTTTTATTTATATGAATTCTGGGATCCAGAGATTGAAGCTAGACATAAAGGAGAAAAAAAAATCTATGATTTTCATGAATTCTTGTTACATGACATTTTAAGAAACTTTAAAAAGGAGCACATTAAAAATAATAATAATAATAATACTTTTTTGTGTGTGTTAAGAAGAATGTATAGTGTGCATTTGTAGCACATTGATGCCTTCCACTGTGGCTTCCACATTATGAAAATAATAATAAAAATAATAATTTCTAAAACTATAAAAAACTACAACTAAAGTTCATCTGAAAAAAGGCCTCCATTTACAATTTATTTTAGCTCAGTTCTCATGGAAACAGATATTTTAAGATTGTTTTCTCTTTTAATGATAATAGATGCAAAATGGAGATAAATTACATAATTTACCTTCTAAAAACAGAAATTCCAACTATGTGATGAAGGATTAAGAAGAATGTAGCCATTCTGAAGTGTGTTACTTCAAGCACTGCCAAAGTTTGGTAATCTTTTCTCACCACTTTTAACCAAGTGAGCGATGTTATTGGTAGAAAGTTACACATTCAACCCACAGTTCTCCAGTTCATCAGCAGTATTTCTGCTGCTTTATAACAGTTAAAAAGACTGAACAAGGCCACAGAAACCATCACAATAGTAAGAAAACAGGCATCATAAATTGCCTGAAACTTCTGTTTATTTTAATGTGATAAACTCAACAGCAAAGTAAACAGAGTCTGGGGGAATGTTTCAATTAAATGTTAGTGACCTACGTTTAAAAAATAAGAAAAGCAATAAATAGATGTTGACTGGGTGATTTCATGTTCAAGAGTCTACATGTGTGGGTTTTTTTTTTGAGACTTCTAAGGTGTGACTACTTGATATAACATTATTAACGACTCACAACAGAATCCTAAAGAGTATGGATGAGAGTTTGGGCACAGGGATTTAAATCCATTTATTTAATCTTTGAAAGTTGGGTTATTTTCCTTTGCCTATGGTCAGTCATAGAAATCTCTGACAGTTTTCTTAGATCTCTCTTATATGGTCAGCATCTTGGTGAGGTATCTGCAGACCTAGTCTATCTGTGCAGTGACACACAATCAAGCTGTGCATCACAAAACAAAGGTGAGACCTACTTCTGCCCAAAGAGCTAGCAATATAATTAAGATAGATCAGACAATGTGTTCTTGACGTCATACCTTGTTTTACTTATTGGCTTGATATCCCATGGTGTAAATTTGATTCATGCTCCCAACTTTGAAAATACAATTTATTATGTCAATACTAGCAGGACAGTAAGCTGGATAAAAGAGACAGAAATATGAAAGTCTCATTACCAATGGATCTACAGTGCAGAGAAGCCAATACAGAAAAAATGTGGAAGGTTGTACCAGAGGGAATGCTACAGAACAATACATTTAACTGCAGATTTTTGTCAAGCCTAACAGATACAGCTTAGCTTGAAGAAGACTGACATTTTCATCTGCAGCTGCAAGCAACTATTTGCACCATGAACAAAGTTTTCTTATGAAGCCATTCTTACTAAAAGAATTTTACTCAGCCTCTCATAACACTGAGTCTTTCAGAAGCAAAGCTATTCTTAAGGGTCATTGCACTAGCTTCTGGGCATCTGACAAATTTCACCATCACAATGAAAAGAAGTAAACTCAGATCACCAAGTGTCAGGTGCTGACGTACAACAAGTCCTTGGAAAAATCAACTTTCAGAGTCAAAATTAACTGCTGTAACCCATCTTTTGATGGAGTTCTCTATAGTTCCAACACCACTGTAGCTTTTTGCATTAATCACCACAGCTATCCTAAGGGGTTAAGCAACAATTTCTGGGAGAGGGCTTTTGACCCTATTGAATTGGGCATAGTACTGCACAGGATACTAAAATGATGTATTGCAATAAAGTCTATATATATTTTCATCTCTTTTTAAAAGGAAAAGTTCACCAAGTGAAACTGTCCTTTGAACCTCTACAAGCTTTTTTAATGTAAGTGTAGCAGGAGTATGCTCTTCAGCTGAACAGAACCCTATGTGATTCAACTCTACTTGCACAAATTGTCATATACAAAATTATGAGTCTTGTTTGCATTATCACAAACACTTACAGAGATGTTTACCACTTCTTATTTCCTATATATATATATATCTTATCTGTACTACCAACAAATGGCTCACTAAAACTATAGTTAAGATGAAACTAACTGACAATATTTTGAACTCTGTATTTGTAATATTTGCATATTTCTGTTTCCTAACAAGATGTTTTGGAAAATTCTGTGCAAATAAGATGGAAATGAGCAATAAAAGTCTTCTTGTTCTTGGGAAGAAATATCTCCTATGAAACATGCATATTCTCAATTATGAAAACATTTCCTTACTGAGTACAGTTCACATTTGCCAGCTTCTATAAGATTATAGGCTACCCACAGCAAGCCAAACACCAGTCTTTCATTCACTGCACCATACTTTTTATTTGCAACAATGGAAATCTGGACAAATTCCTTTAAAGAAATTTATTGCAGTGACAGCTTTATTCTGGTTTAATGTGAAAAAGATTTTTAAACCTTTCAAGTCTGTCTTCTAACCCCATTTCCAAAGCATTGCCAAGATTCTGTTGCCCTTGGAGAAGAAGGAGTAGAAAAATATGATAAATTGTAAGCATTCTGCATAAAGGTACTAAGCATATTTAACCCAAAAGGTTATGTGGAACAAACAGATAGAATGTCTTACCTTCAAGATTTTTTCTTTTTTTTTTTTTTTCTTTTTTCCTTTCCTTTCCTTTCCTTTCCTTTCCTTTCCTTTCCTTTCCTTTCCTTTCCTTTCCTTTCCTTTCCTTTCCTTTCCTTTCCTTTCCTTTCCTTTCCTTTCCTTTCCTTTCCTTTCCTTTCCTTTCCTTTCCTTTCCTTTCCTTTCCTTTCCTTTCCTTTCCTTTCCTTTCCTTTCCTTTCCTTTCCTTAGTGGATATCCTCAGAAGGTAAATTATGTTATCTTACAGGCATGAATCTTGGGTTTTCCCCACCAGAATATAATTTTCAGTGCAATACCTACTCTCATATATTAGTTTGATCTTCCACATACATGTATAATGCATCTAAATGAGTAACATTTTCTTCCATTCATTCTGCTGATACTAAGCAGATGATTAAAACTTCTATTCTAAAATTCTCACTGTTCAATCATCAAGAGTTAGGTTATGGAACACTGAACCTCCAAGACTTTCTTAGTATGACTACTAAGTGAATTTAAGCTAGCATTCAGTCCCAAGATTAACATACAATTTAAGTATGACTTTAGTAAGTTCCATTCCTCCAATGTAAAAGAAAACAAAGGCAAGATAGTAATCTCACTAGATTTAGGTCTAACATTTTTTGGTTATGTCTGCCAATACACTTGGAAAAAAATGAGTATTTTTTAGGCCCACAAGGTATTCATTAGGTCTGAGATAGAAGCTGCTGCTATCAAAGTTAACAAATTTTTTTGAAAACAGATTATCCTAATTACATCTACATTGCTTAGGCCATCTCAAAAAGAATGACTTTTGAAAGCTGTGGAGTCACCACTGCCAAGTATGAAAGTTACAGTGGTAATGCAATGATAATCAGGAAACAGCTGAAGCAGGCTTTTTACTCTTTTGAATTTGCTTTAGTGAAAAATGGTGTCTCAGAAGAGAATCAAAAAGAACTGTTATGGATGATCACAAGGCTGTGATCTCAGAAGATAATAAAAATGTGGCTAAATCAGGAATAAAATATATGTTGTTCTTCACAAGAGTTGTGTTCATTTAGTCCAGGGTAGTGTCTGAACATCACTTACATTATGTGGGAGGAACTAACATTTCTCCTAGATATCAACAACACAGTATGAAGGGTGTCTCAGAAGTAATTAAATAACGGGCCTAAATAAACGGCTGAGTTTTAAGCAGAGACTAGGTCCCGTTGTTTACATTAAATGTATTTGCAAGTAAAGTTACTATGAAAAATAGGCTGAATCATCTTTCTTTTCAGTCATCTATAGTCACTTATATGTTTTGACAATGGCATAAACATTATCATGGAAACAAAATTAGAATTTTTATTTACAGGGAAGTCAATTGTTCAGATTAGTTGGAATGGACCAGATCGCTCCATCCTGATTATAAGTGGCATCTTTGTCCCTTCTTACATTCTCTGTGACTGTTGAAAAGAGTTCATTAGGACTGGGGCAGTACCTGACTTCACCATGGTTCATTCATTATAGAAGTAACCAATGGCATGAGAGAGACTATCATGACTAAATTCTCCATTTTGAGAACTGTTGTCAACGGATTGTGAATCCAACTTGAATATTTTCTTGCTTGTCTCTAAGGTTCTGACTGTAGTTTTAAGGCACAGGTCTGTGGCTGCATTGAAGATAGCAGCGTTAGGATTGTTTATATCTTCTGGAGATCTAGATTGCAGACGATGCCAGCCCACAGGTGTCAAAGACATTCCTCTGCTGCCAAAGAAGCCAAGCAAAAGAGCAGCCTGATGGAGAACTCCAGATGTTTATTGTCACTGAGAGTTTCCAGGAAGGCTCAGAGGAGTTGAAATGTCAGCACACATCCGTACTCCATATTCTCTTCTTTCTAAATTCTTAGAGTTCTTAAATAACAAGTACTTGCAACAGAAGGGAAGGTCAGTGACGCAATTTGAACACTGCAGGCATTTGCCGTTTAAGGGGAAAAAATGCAAATCAGAACATGATAGAAGCAGAGACAAAGTCAGACTATCACAAGCACTGGGCAGAAACGTTGAAAGGATAATAACAGCTGTAGACGGCAACTCGGCAACTGTCACCCATGCAAATATGAGCAAAGAAAAGGCAGAAAAGACTGGCATAGTAGTGAGAAATTAAAGGAACTTTGAGGCAGAACCAGACATTTAAAAAAAAAAAAAAAAACTGACAGATTCTTACTGCTGTTCTTTAGTTCAGTCAAAAAAAGGTACTGTGAAAGAGGATAACGTTTATATGTATGTCTTTGTTTATTTTTTAAACAAACAAGTATAGGAAAGACCTTGCAGTCAGGAAATCCTGCAGTCAAGTCCTGATCTGCACTACCACAAATGGCCACAGTATTATCATGTCTTTAGAAGTCTTCTATACAGAGCTCCTAATAACAGGCACACTTGTTCCTGTGACTGTGAATTGCTATTAGCAATTATTATAGCCATTATTATTAGAGATCCATGAATCTTGTACTAAATTTGTCCTTCAGTATTAATAGCTTTCCTTCCTTCATTATTACTTTCACTCTTTCCTTCATCTACATGTATTTCTGTATATCCATGTACATGTATGTACACAGGTAAAGCTCCTGTATTACCTTTCATTTAACTAGCTAAACAGGGCTTTTTAGTCTTTTCTCATAAGATTGACCTTATTTACCCAGACCATCTCCTCCTATTCCCGTTTGCATTCATCATCTCTGAACATGAATGGCCTTGTCAGAGCCCTGTTACAGAACAGGAGAGTTTCTTTGACATTACTCCTATGTGATCAGTTCAAGGTGAGACGGAAAACTTTAGATTAAACTGAGGCTACAGCAGTTACCTCTCTGGTCTCAGTCCAGTGCTTTAACCAGGTAGTTTTAGCCCAAATGGACTGTTGTGATCTTATTGTGCCCAAGAAGTACCCAGAGGTACTTATGGTAAGCCATGAGAAAAAAGTGAGAATGTAATCAGACAAGAAGTAAGTGTTTTAACAGTGAAGAACAGTCTCATACTGTCTATAATCCACCTTTTATGAGTGAGATCAACATTTGTCTGTAAGCAATTTAGTGGAAGCTTGGCATGTAGCACAGGACCTCTTCTAGCTTACATTTTGAGATATTTTATTGTGAGTCATCAGCTGAGAAGCTGACACTGAGCAACTATATTTTATTATCGTTTCCACATATTTCCAGTCACTTGAAATTTTAAAATTATGTCCTTTTCCCAAAAGAAAAAGAGAGAGATTATTTGCCAATGAATGAGGTGTGTGAATTAGGGGTCGAATCCAAACATTACAACTAGTAGCTGTCTAATGGGGTGTGAATGATTCTCATTGGAAGAGGTGACTCAGAGAAAGCTCCTGGTTTACTTGACACTAAAACTAGTGAAGTTTCTAAACAAATTTTCCTTTGTTCTACAGAGCTAGAAAAGAGAAAATAATCAGTTCAAACATAGCTTGTGAAAAGAATTTCTGGGCTTGATTTTAACTTTACAGAAGTGTAAATGGATTAATGTAAATTGAGTTATATGAGTAGAGACCTGTTATAAATTAGTTCACAAAGATTAAAAAATATAGGAATAATTAAAAATTTCAAGAAATTTAAAGAGAGAGAAAAAGATGTTTCAGGCAAATACCTTGTTGGAGCTTGTGTTCATGACAGAGTGGACAGTGCAGGGTGGACAAAATACAGATTTTCCTTCTTACTCTCTTTTATTTTGTCTCATTTTTCTAAATGTTTTAATTCCATTACATTACGTTAATTCTGACTTGCAGCTAGATGAGAAAAAACAAGGCCCAAAAAAAAGTTTCCTAACTTTTTGAAATAATTTTATTAGAAAGGTTCAAGCAAATGTTTTGGATAGTTGAGCTGAAAGGATGATCAAAGGAGTTAGGGAAATGCAGGGTGACTTTTGTTGTTGTCATTTTTAAACTAGAAATGTATATAAGGTAATGCATAAAATTATAAATGGTTTTTCTTTCTATCAGAAAACAGGAGAAAAGTCAAAAGAGAATTCTATGCCTTTACTTGCCTGAGCTTTGCTGACATCACATTCAGAGAGGGACAGGTAGAAAATACTCGGTATTTTCCAATGTAAACTATTCAGTTTTATTGCACAGATTTCCCTGGGTATTTAAAAGTCTTAAATTTCAATAATTTAATTTAATTTTTTTTTATGACTTGGAGGGCTGCTCCCATGGCACTTCTAATGTTACATCACTGAAAGGCTGTCTTCATTGCAAAACTAACCAGAAGAACTCTGCTAGGAAAAGTATACCATGTAGCTATGGAGATGTAAATGCCTGTGCAGGCACTCTGCAGGAGTACAGGTGTCTTTTTCAGTACAGTTTGCCACTTTACCGTTAAACAGAAATTCTGAGGGCAGTGTGGTTGCAATACATTGATACTTCTGGAATGCCACTGCCAATTTCTCTTAAAAAAAAGATGAGAATAATTATACATGTTTTTGCTGCATTTAAACCTGGGAACCCTGACTGTGGTATCACTTACCCTAATCTACAACAAAGAAGTCAGTGTAATAATACTAATGTGGCTACTCCAGCTACATGATTCCAACAACTCTTCTAATTTTTTTTTTGTTTGGTTTGGTTTTTGTGTTTGTTTTTGTTTGTTTGTTTAATGCAAGTCATTTTTGCTATGTATCTCTAAATATAGATGCTTGGAAAGCTAAAATATACTCAAAGGAGTTAACATTTTCATGGACGAAAATAACTCAGCAACAAAATAGTCCATAATTCAATCAAATTAATTGCTTCAAAATGTGTCATTAAGCAACAAAGCAAAAAAGCAAGATGAGAGGTAAAAAAAAAATATATATATATACGATCACCCAGGTAATCATCAAAAATATACAATTTTTCAAACAAAAAATGGATTTTGTGAAGGTACTATGGAGGCTGGTAAAGGGAAATAATGATTGCCTAGAAGAAAAGAAAACAGTTGAGTACAGAGTTTGAGAATGTCTGAAAGAAACAGAGATGCATAAGATGAATGACATGAGAAAAAAACATCTGATCTAGTGAGCAAAGCAGGAGAAATGATAGTTTCAGTATAAAGGAAAATGAGAGTTTCACCTTCCTTCTCTAAACAGCAAAAGTAGGAACTTTACTACAAAAATAAATGGAATGTATGAAATGTCTTTATGCAGAAAGAAATGAACTTGTGGTTTGAAAGCATAAAACTGGGTAAATTTGAAAAAAAAAAATCAACTGTTAGAACAAACAAAGCTTGTTTTGAAAAAAAAAAAGAAAAAAAAAAAGAGGAAGTAATGCTCGTTCCTGACTAACTCCAGAAAACTGATGAAGCTAAACTTGCTTCTTCATTAAAATTGATAGAATTGTGATATTACTTCCCAGAACTGAAGAGACAAAAGGAAAAACAAGTTGTCCCTCACTGACAGATTCTGATTGTCCTGCAGAGCTTAGCTGCCATGTAAATTAGCTAAAACTTGGGCAGTCATAGTAACATTCTTTGAGTCTGCTAATTATTTGTACTCTTTATGGCAAGTGTGCTCCATTGGGTGCAATTATGATTGTTTATTGAATAATTGCTGTCCTTGTCAAATGTTTGCTTGAATATTTGCCTGCACTGTATAATATTTTTACTGAGTAATTGTCTGCTGTGGATAATATCTTCACTCAGTAATTGCCTACTCTGAATAATGTTTTCACTGAATCATTTCCCATTCAATGTAATGTTTTACCGCATGATTTTCTCTTCTGAGTCATGTTATTGTAACTTAGTTGCTGAATTACATATAAAGTTACTGTTAGATCAAATCTGAGTTTGTCTAAGTGCACTGAATTTCAATAATTTCTCTTTAAAGCCTGTGGTGGTGATAGCGTTATTTCCCTTTTTAATAAAATAGAAAGGGATGGTGGTTGAAATTCAGTACTAGAGAGGCTGGAGAGTGAGCTAATGTACTATTAGAAAAAGGATGCTTTCAAAGTGAAGGATACTGAGACTGAAAAAAAAAAAAAAAAAAAAAGCAGAAGTGAGCAAAAGGAGTAAGAACTATGAGAGAATTGAAATCTAAAAGAATATTCAGAAAGGGAAGGAACAGACAAAAGGAAGAAGAAAGGAAGATAGACTGTAAATGAGTAGGCAAAGAATCAACCCCAGGGAACAGTAAAAAGGAGAATGAAATGGAAGCAATACATACCAATGATGTAGATGTAATGGTCAGCCTGACGTCCTCTCACTTTGTCACTGCATGAGAACAATTTTTCCTTTTACTTTATTCATCTTTGGACTCCTCTTTTGCAGCATAAGGAGACTGGACTGGAGGAAATGGCTATCCAGCAGAGCAAATTTCCTCTTGGCTTAGGATTGCCACAGAATCTATTCTTGCCTCTGACTATGTTTGAGGCCTGGCTGGAGTTGGACAAGAACAGAAGTTAATATCCAAAGATACTGCAGTTCTGAGCTGATGCATGTATGTGAGAAATGTCAGTAAATTCAAGTTTGTTACCTTTCCCACATTTGAGCATTAATTCTATTCTTCCCCACCCCCCCCCAAAAAAAAAAAATCCAAGAGATCACAAAACTCTGATTAAACTTCCATAAAATATTTAATTCTTCCTTGCTCTTTTTACAGAGTGGAAAAATATTCCATTCTTGTATGTAAATATATGTTATTACAGTTCTTCATAGTTAAGATTTATTCCTGCTATAGGTCAATTGAGCTTATGTGACTTTCACAGTTAAAGATGAATTTGATCATTTCTTATTCTGAACTTCTCTTTTAGATATGTTTCTGTAAATTAAGTCTGCTTGTTTCCTTGCATCCTGTCAGGGATGATATTGCTCAATTCAGTTTTCTGATGTCTTAGAGCTATACTGGAAGACCACACGAAGAAACAGCTAATATCTAAATGTCATTTTGAGAAACAGTCTAATAATTATTTTCTTCTTTAGTTTCCGTGTCTACACACCTTTATTATGGATATTCTGTAAACACATTTGCACAAGAGAGTACTTGCATTGGATTGCAGAATTTAGAGATGATGTCTATATAAAACAATAAGGATTGGAAGTATCCAAGATGTACAGTTCTTCTTCCAAAGTTATTTTATTGCTTTATAAATCATTTCTATATCCCATATGAGAAGCAAACATTGGCAGTGTGTCTGATAACAAAGGAAACACATTGGTATTTGAACTTATGCCTACTTCTATTTTATTCACATTTTATAACATAAATTCAATATGCTCATTATTTTTGAATGACATTAATGAGTTGTGAAAGCAGGTCTAACAAGACTGGTTGTGAGAGCTTTGAAATAGTAAGATTTAAAACAGAATATTCTGTATGTATTACAATATTTCCCACTTAATTATATGAGAACACCCGGGGCTGGATTCCATAAAAATGTGAGGTTAGGCTTCTATATACTGGACATCTGTGCCAAGATGCACAGGAAACCTTCCAAAATATACATTATGATGTTGATTACAATTTCAGTCTTGCTCTATAGCTCTTGTGTAGGCATCAGTAAATATAAGAAAAAAAATATATGCTTTTGTTTGGCTTTTCATCTCTTCTGTGTCTTTGGGATAACTCACATGAAGTCAACCTGGTTTATATTCAGAATTTTCAGCTGAATGTATTTTTCTGTTGTTTGACTTTCTGAAGAAACAGTGATAGCCTGTGAACATTACTTTTATAATCCATGACTTAAGACAATAACAAAAATTATTTATTTATTTTTTTAACCCATCACTTCAAATCATGACAGAACTTTCTGTTTCTCATAAACTTTATGAGAGAGCCTAGGAAGTATCTGATCTAACAGAGGTTCAACATACATAGAAATCCAATTTAACTTCTGTTTAAAAGCTCTATCAAAAAGTCTGTCGTATGATTTAAACTACAGATTTGAATCAGTATCCAATGTCAGTGAAATAGGGAAAAGAAAGTAAAACAAAAGATAAATAAGAGTGAACCAGCTATTGACGAAAAAAGTAGTTGTGGTTAGTAGCTGTGTCAAGCATGGTTTGGTCAGACAAGATTATTATACTTGAAAGGTCTATCAATACTAAAATTACGAGAGCTTGTGTTCTTGGAGAACAAAAGAAGCAGCACAAGGTTCAACAGAATGGTGAAAACTTATGAATAAAACCCCCCTAGGAAGGTTTGCTTGTATTCTCTACAGGGAAATAATATTAAAATTAAATTTTGCAATGCTGAAAGCCAAGAATAGATTGTAAAAAAATTCCAGAATGCTCCTTCACATCTTTAGAATCATTAGAATCTGCTACAGATCTCCTCATCTCATTCCTGAGTAATGCAGCATACTGGAGTCTTTCAGTGTCTTTCAGGGCATGATTTATGTTTTTTCTCCCAGAAAAAAAAATTACTTTATTCAGATTACAAAACAGACACTTTAGTGGATAGCTGCCACCTCAGCCTTCAATAAGGAAAAACAAGGAAATTTTCTGTATTTATGTATTTTTTTCAGAACACCAAACAGCCTCAAATCTAATGTTTTGGAGGACATAGACTCGAAATAATACATTAAGGTGAAAACCACATATCAAAGGTGCAGGGCAGAAGAGGCATTACCTTTACCTGGGACAGAAAGATTTTGCCTCTAGCTCATGAAGTCTTTGATACACAAGACACTGAAGATTATGAAAGTAATCCCATGTTTAAAAAAAAAAAAAAAAAAAAAAAAAACCTGCTTGGGCTGCCCAGAGTCTGTGCTCCTCTCTAGGAATACACATCAGCTAATGATGGACAGAGGAAGGCAACCTAAACAGAGTTTGGTATGGCAAAACCATTCTGGCTAAACAAGTTTCCTACCGTCTTGTAGAATCAGAAAAGGATCACAAACCTTGGCCAGTTCCTGGCACAGGAACTGATTTCTACATATATTAATTTCGTAGTACAATTAATTTGGACAAGGAAAAGAAGCCTGAATCTCCAGGATAACTCTATGTATATGCAAAACAACTATGCTATTTATAGGCCTCTTTCTCTGATTTTTTTTTAACCTAGATTAATACTCTTTGGATACCTAGGACATTTCTTGGACAAGAAACTCTCATTTAAAATAACCCACATAACACTGCTAAATATTTTACTTTCTTCTTTGGTAGTAGATCTTTCAACACCTGCTTAGCATTTAAGACCTTTCCAAAAGCATTGATAACAAAGACTCTTGAATCACTCAAGTCTCTGGAGTCTACAGACTTGGAGCCAAAGTACTGCACATAGACTTTTCTTACTTTCTTCTCTGTAGAGCCTTCTCTGTTTCCCTGGATGTGCAGCCATGGTGCAATCAACCTTTCTCACAAATGATTTCAGCATGCTAATAGTTCTAGTCAGAATCTGGATGTCAGCAAACAAAATAATCTACCTTGGGAAATAACTCAGGAAATTTGTTCTTTGAACCTTTTGATTCCGCTATGTAATTAAGTAAAAAGATTCATTTTGAGATCTAGCATATGTCCTGTGATACAAGTGGTTGTATGGATCATTAATGCACAATATGACAGTGACACTTTTTGCAAATTGCTTGCAAAACACATGCTTGTTGACAGACAGTGTTAACTGAAGTGTTCAGTGCACACATTTAAAATCATTCTATAGTGAACCCTCTAGTGTAGGTAAAGAATTAGCACGAGCGCAAAGCAATCACACACCGATGACACTGGAAAGCATGGTGTCACTTCCAGTCTTACAGCCACTCGTCCAGATCACAGCTGGATTCAACTTTGCATAGTCCTATGATAAGGAAAGAATATTTTGGTGTCCTTGACCAGCATTTCTTCTGATACCTTGATGACAGGAGTTACATTCACAGGTCATTGGAAATACCTTTCTAAAATTTTCTGGTCTTCACATGTTTCTTTCTGACAAAAATAAATGACGTTTGTCAAGGAGCAAAGGCTGACTTTCAGCGTTATCTGCTAAAACAATTTTCTGGAGAGAAAAATTCCCTGCTTTTTCATTTGGAGATTCAAGGCCAGTTTCTCATCAGCCTCAAAGGCCTGCTGTGCCACTGTAATAGTACAAGGAGGCCATAGATTTGGTGAATCCAGCTGGCACAGGATTTTTCAACTTAAGGTAATTTCTTGTTGGTTGACAGCCAGGGTACGTAGAACTGAAAGCAGTACTGAACTGCTTCGATGGTAGAGTCACTAAGCTTTTCAATATATTATGGTATTTCCTTTCCAATTTGTAAAAGAAAACAGTTTGAAATTCTCTGCCAAAAGGAAGAGTGTCCTGGTCCTAAGGTAGCTCATCAGAATTGGTGCAAAGGATCTGGACCAGGTGCTTGCCCAGGTTTGATTGGAACAACATTAAGATTGCACCATCTGATTTCGAGTCTGATAAATACACAAATTCTCAGAGCAATTTGCATCCTAATCTGGCCAATTACATCAAACTTAGAGCTTCCACTTCCCTCAGCAGAGATGTAGTGGGGAATGAGAATGTAATTGTGGTCTCTGAAACAACCTTTACACAGAGTTATCTGGAATCCTCCTGTGAAACCTTATCTGAAATGCTCACTGTCCAGTCATAGTATCTTATTTAAAGGTCTATTTAAACTTAAGCATTTTCATGAGGTATTATCTTTGTTTCAGTCAAGACCTTCTCCTTTATTCATCATCTTGGACTCACACATAGCATTTATTAGTTTTATGTCCTCCTCTATTATCTGTCCTCAAGGGACATGTTACTACTTCAGAAGAGCCCAGATTCAGCAGCAGATTAAATATTAGTGTCATGGAGCAAAGGCACAGCCATGACATCACCCTGAGAACTGATTGCTGAATCCAGGTTATTTCCCTGGATAAAGCTGACCTCTGTATCCATATGTGACAGTAAAAATCTTTCCTGTGTGCTCATATAATCCCGAGCACAATGAGCTCCCAGTGTTGTCTGGAACATCTGTGCAGTACCATTAGTAATATATAATGGGAATCATTTGAAAAAAAAATACAGATTAAAAGAAAAGGGAAAAAAGTATAGGTGTCTCAGTCCACTTATCTACCTAATTGTCTAGTTAGAAACTTAATGGGTATTAGTTTCACCCACAAAACTTTAGTCTCAGTCAAATTAAAATTTCCTGTACAGCTCTTTGTTGCTCATCAGTAAGAAAATTCTGTTGTTACTGATACTTGTGCTGATGCTTGAGGATAAAACACATTGGAAATGGCTATCAGTTATTTATTATAAGTGACAAGAATGATGTTTCCTTGGCAAAGAAGACCCGCGTCTAAATGTGTAAAGGCTTGTGGCTCCTGAGAACATATTTAAATCTGAGCAGGCTTGAACAACTGCAATAGTTATCAAACTGACAACATGTCCATTTTTCTTAGAGATTAAAATGGCATATTGATGATGATTACTTTAATCTAATTTTAAGTACCTCATAAAATGCATGAGAGGTTTGAAGCAATCTTGAGTTCAGAAGTTTTCTTCTAATTACAAGCCCTGTATACAATTTGCAAAAGATGATCTACTGTCATTTCACTCTTACTGGAGAAGGCTGGTGTAGAGTAGAAAGGTTATAAGGGGAGCCTTCACAGACTGACCTAGTTTCAGAAACAGAGTACCCACATTCATCTTTCACAGAGGTTGAATCTAAAGAAGGATATGCTTCACTTTTCTAAGATCTGTACACCTGCTTTAAGATCTGAAGTCTCTATCCGTTTTCTAAAAATATTTGGGATTCCCTGAGTTCAGTGGAAGGATTACTGTGTGGAATTCACTGGCCAGTGATCCAGGTCACACATAGTGATTGCCATTATCTTTCCTTAAACTGAGTTAGCAACTGCTAACTGGCATGCCATGACATTTGCAACTGCTTTTCCCATATCCTGCAATGTGGGCCAGGTTTCCTTGATGGGTACAAATTCTGGGAATGGGCATGGTCTGAAGAATATAATGTGGCAGATACTGAGCAGCACAGCTAAGAGTTCACCACGGTCTTTGTATAATGACACTGTATGAGTAAACAATTTTTACCAGGGAATTGTTCTTAAGCGATTCAGCCCAGAGAAGTAATGCCAAATTGCCCATTCTCTCATATCTTCTTCACCACCAAACTCCCTACAACTGCTATCCCTTTTAGATTAGTGAAGTAGAGCATATGATAAGGCATCTGATGTCATTCCCTAGGTAAGAAAATTACACTGACTTAGAATGGTGTAGCTGTTAAATTCCTTTAAATCAATGAGACCGAGTTCATTCTGCCAACTCACATTTACAATGCCTTTTAGAAAAGCAATAGCCAGCTTGTGCTGTCAGTATCCAAATCAATTTTGCTACATCTATTTTTTCTGCCAAACCATCAGTTTGTTTAATAGCCTTGTTGTGGTCTTTTTTTTTTTTTCTTTTTTTTTTTCTTTTTTTTTTTTTTTCTTTTTTTTGTTTTGTTTTGTTTCATTTTGGGGGGGGGGGAGGGAGGAGGAGGAATCTTATCACTTATCACTTATCACTTATCATTTAATCTTCTAATGCCCAGGTTATGCCTTATTTATGTTTTGGAAATATTTGGAAACTTCATATACTGCAGAGTGTTACAAATAAATGATGACAGGGCTACTGCTCCGATAAAAATATTGTCTGGTCACGTTAGACCTTACCTTTTATTGTTTTAAACTTAATACTTTTCTTTTTAGTTCAGCTGTTAAACTGAATCACTTTAAAATTAAAGCTTACCTTCAAATACAGGAGTAAAGTTTTTCTGCTTATTTTCAGTGATCACAGTGTGTATGATTTATTTGTGCTTTTTCTGAAACAGACGTTTTTAGGCAGACAGCAGATTTAAAGACAGCAGGTCAGATGAACAGAGTCCAGATCTGGATAGCATAGTTTCCAAATCCACTTGATTTATGATGGAAATCTAACCCATTTCTTCCTCAGATTTTCAGACTGCTATGTGCCAAGATGAACTATGACTACATCATGGACACATAGATTCAGCTAATTGCAATATTGCAAGTGTGATGATCTTAACTTTATTCATATTGATGACAATTGAACTTCCTAAAAGAGTTTCACAAACTTAATTAAGAACAAAGAGAACCAAACAGAATTATTACAGTCATTGGAAATGGCTTTGAGTGTCTCCCTATCAGACAGTGGCAGCGGAAGTTGTTTGGTCTTTAAATTAGCATAATTCTTCCAGGGATAGTGACACTGAAATTTTCAGAAACTCAACTTGAAAAATGGAATAGGAACTCTTTTTAATGAAGCTGAAATCCATAGGGTTTGATGAAGACAAAGAAGTCAAGACTTTCTTTTTTATTCTTCCTAATGGAAGACTTAGTGAACAATTGAAAGTAAAACTCTTTCACTCTACCAGGACAGTTTATTAAACTATCTGATAGCCTTACTGCTATTAATTTAAGTCGGAAACACAGGTTCAAATTTATATTCAGCATGTTTATAGGTACCTTGCTGAATTGGAGCCTAAATCAAGGAAAGCTTTCCATTGGTTTTATTGGTAATGGCATCAAACCAGTAGATGCTAATCAAAAAATACAGAAAGGAGTTGAATTCAGACAGGTTCAAATGGAATCATACAATTACAGAATGATTGAGACTGAAAGGAACCTCAGGAGCTCTCTAATCTGAGCTCCTGCTCCAAGCAGGCTGTGCTGTGAGAGCAGCTCAGGGCTTTGTCCAATCTGGTCTTGCAAAGCTCCACAGAGATTGTATAGCCTTCTTGGGCAATATGATCCACGGCTTTGCTGTTCTCAAGGTGTAAAAGCTTTTCCTTTAATATAGTTGATTACCTAGTTTGTTCATCCAGATGAAACCTCTCTTTTTTCAACTCTTGCCTGTTGTCTTTCATCATCCCACCACGCACTATTGTGAAAATCCCTGCTCTGACTTTTTCACAGCTCCCCTGCAGGTACGAAGGACTGCCATTGGGTGCCCCCAAAAACGTTTTGTCCCCATGCTAAGCCAGTGCTGATCCCACAGGTTCACCTCACAAAACAAGTGCTCAAGCCGTGAGCAAACTGGTGTCCCTGTGCTGAAGTCACTGTAGTTTATTTATGGGGTAATTTTACTCCTGTACTTGGGGACTCAAAACTGGGTACAGTACTCCAGTTATGGTTTAAGTGTCAAGTAAAGGGAAAAATCACTCCGTTTGATCTGCTGGCTGTGGCCATGTTAATGCAGCCCAGAAAATTGTAATCACCTGTCATGCTTCCATGGCACACTGTTGGCTTATATTCAGCTCCTCGTCCTCCAAACCCCCTAGGGCTCTTTCTGCGGAGCAGCTCCCCGGTCAGCTAGTCCCCAGCGTGTCCCATCACCAGAGATTCTTCTTTCCCATATGCAGGACTTTGTATTTCATTAATTTCATAAGGTTTCTGTTAGCCCGTTCCTCTCTCCTGGTTAAGTCCCCCAAGCCCTGCCCTTGACTGCACTGACTGACCTGCCCTCAGTATAGTGTCATATGGAAGTTTATGACAGAAGAACACTCTGTCACCTCTTTCAGGACACTGATAAAGATGTTAAATAAGACAATTCCCATGTGGTACTCCTCATTACCTACTGCCTGATAGAGTGTGACCCATTAAGCACTACCCTCTACAGCTGATAATCCAACCAGTATTTTTCACCCACAATAGTGACCATAATGTCATAACCTTGGTACAAGTATATTTTGGGGGACAGTGTCCAAGACCTTGATAATATCAAAGTAAATGACATCCACTATTCTTCTACTCTCCACAAATCACAGAAAGCGATCATGTTGGTCAAGTATGATTTACCATTAGTGAATCCATTCTGACTGTTCCCAGTAACCTCCTTCTTGTGACCAAAATATGTTTCAAGAGGACTCACTCCATGCTGTTTTCAGGAACCAAAATGAGACTGACCAGCTTGTAGTTCTCTGCATCATCCTATTAGACGTTTTTGAAGATGAGGCTAATGTTTGCCTTTGTCACGGAATTCCACTGATTTATAAAAGAGAGTGCCTTTGCTACATCAGCTGGTTTTATCAGTGGCTTAGTTGTAACCTAGGTCTCATGGACTCTCAAAAATTAAGTTCTTTGAAGTAATCCTTCACTTCACCATCACCCACAGCTGGCAGCTCTCTTCTTGAACTCTGTAAGCACAGAGTCCTAGGAGACTTTTCTGGTGAAGACTAAGAAAAACACAGCATTGAGCAACTCAGCCTTATCTTGTCTCTGGCCACAAAACCATCTGCATCATTCGTCAAATGGGTCCACATTTACTTTGTTCAGCTTTTTGCTACTAATGTATCAGTAGAAGCTCTGTTTCTTGTCCTTGAGGTACCTTTCAAGTCTTAACTGCAGATGAGCTTTGGCTATCTTGACATCATCCCCCTATGGTCAGGCAGCATTTCCAAATTCCTCATTTGTAGCCTGTCTTTTATTTCTACCTTCTATATGCTCCCTTGCTGCACTGGAACTCCACTAGGAATTCTCAGTTTAGTCAGTCTGGCTTCTTGATACCTCTGTAGGTTTTCCTGAACATTGGGATAACTATTCTTGCACACGGGCAAAGCTGTCCTTAAATTTCTGGTAGCTTTCCAGAGTAAACCACAACACCTTGCCTTTCAGAGCTGACTTCCAGGGACTTACCTATGACTTTCCTGAATAAACCATAATCTACTCTCATGTAGTTCAGGTTCAGCAGAAAGTTGAGGTTGGCAGGACCTAATTGTAGTTGACAACTGCATGTAAGTACATGGAGAGTTATCTTTGTTACATTCCAAGCTAAACTATGGCAGATTTCCCAGCAGAAGCAAAGATCTTCCTTGGCATCACATTGCTCCTGTTTCCTACTACTTCCTGTGTATTTGTCAACATCCTTTAGGAAATGGAACAAGAGAGCTCATCTGGCGTAAAGGTACATCTCAGAGATGGGGCAATAGTTGCCAAAGGGAATGAAGGAAGAGATTACAAACATGGTCTCAAGGGGGAGGAAAGGAGCCAAGCAGGAAAAAGAGCTCAAAGAGCTGATGCCAGCAGGAGCACAAGATTAACCTGCCAAGTCATATCAAAGGCCTTTAACTTTTTTCTGACAGTGATCACAAATGGATGTCCAGGGAATAAGAACTTCCTAGGCTCCAACAACATGTAACTCAAAAACTTGAATACAGGGGTATTGTTTTTATATCAAATAACCCTTAATGTTTTGTTTTGTTTTCCTAGTTGCTTGTTGAATCCATGCAAACTTTTGATATCTGCAACATGTTGTAGAAAGCAATCCCACAACCTAATTACATGTAGTGATACATAGGTACCTTCCTTTGGTTATTTTGAACAACCCTTCTCACCTTATTCATTAAAAACTCAGAGAAGTGTATACATTTGTGATTTATTCCCTTGGTCTTCTCTCAACTGTACTGAAGAGTCCCATTCCATGTAAATGTTTCCTGCAATTATATCCTTACATATCTGTGATCATCTTTTGGATCATTATCCTTTAGCAAAGAAAAGGTGCTTTAGAATAGGGAGAAAAGGTCGAGGTCCTGAAGGCAAGGAAATAGGCGAGGTCCTGAAGAAGGCTTGGGAGAGCAAATATTTAGAAAAATATGGGAAACTTCAAGTGTGAAGAAAAAAATCAGAAGTGAATGAAGGAGGTTCATGCTCTTTCCTTATTTGACTACAACACCATTTTGTAGAATTATTGCTGAAACCAGCTCCTACTACAATTACAGTCAATTACTACATTTATCTTAGAATACTGCTTTGATCATGAAGCTACTCTAGTAGGATCAAAGACAAAGCAGAAAGATGAGAAAGCATATAAAGAAAAAAAGAAAAAAAAAAAAAAAAGCCTTCAAAAGATTGCCCAGGAGTTAACAAAAGTTCCAGAAGTGTTATGAGTTGAAATTTTGACCTTTTTGTCTCTATCTTGTTTCAAATTTTTCCCAGATGACTTTTTAGAGGTCATCTCTGCAATAAATAGCAATCTTTGCAGTTAGTTGGGTTGTTTTGATCTCTCTCTAGAGCATCGCATGCTATCCAGATGATGTCAAATCTCTGGACTTTTTGAACTGTTATTTTAATGAAAATGACTATTATTTTGCTTATTAGTTGGAACTCCAAATTCAGGTTATTTATTTAAACTCTGAATAAACTGACTTCTTTTCTGACATTACTGTATTGGAATAAATTGATTTGCTGTACATTTTCTTTGACTGATGGCTTGAGTAAACCTTTCTGGCATTTTAAGTTCTTTACTCTTTTATACATATAGTTTTATCACTCAACACAACAACAAGAACAAGGAACATTGCTCTTTTCCTAAGATCAATAAGACCAAAAGTAATGCACGATTCTGGGCCTTCATTCATACTAACTTGATTCAGTTTACTAAAGAAAAAAGGTTTAATTTTTTATTAGAATCCTGGCATAAAAGCTGCAACGTCATGGGTAGTATAAGAATAGCACAGAAAATCTGAGCTGTACACTGCATGATAATTTTTCAGCATTTGGAATTATTGTTCACTCAGGACCCAGTTTAAGAGTATTAACACCTGATGGAGAACCCTTCTGAATGGAAGCAGTACCCTTGACTTTGGTAATATTCTGCTTACCAAGCTAAATTTTAATGCCCTTGATTGGAGGTTTCTCCATTAGAAGTCTTCATAAATAGATAGATAGATAGATAGATAGATAGATAGATAGATAGATAGATAGAAGCAATATCTCAGGAACATTATATCATGAAAAACAAAAATAATTTCTTACATTTTTCACAGAAGCAGTCAACCTCATTGCTGTAGTACAAACCATGTAACGAATGGTTTGAACAATGACATAGCTCACATGGGTTTTGCTCCAAGCTACTGGACTCTCGGACAGACATTTAGAGTGATGGCATTTGTCTTCTTAAGCAGCCGTTGCACATGATGGAGCCCTGCTTTCCTGGAAATGGCTGAACATCTGCCTGTCAATAGGAAGTAGTGAACAAATTCCTTATTTTGCTTTCCCTGTGTGAAGTTTTTTGCTTTACCTAGAATATTAAAGTGTTTTTATCTCAGCCCATGAGATTTCTCACTTTTACCTCTCCAGTTCTCTCTCCGATTCCACTGAAAGGCAGTGAGTGAGCAGCTGTTTGGGGCTTAGCTGACTACCAGGTTAACCCGCAACATAGTTCTAGCAAAACCAAGGAGTTAAAGATTTCTGAACCAGTGCTAAGCAAAGCTAATATTATTCACATTATACATATATGTTATTGAAAGCCTAACTGCAGATAAGATTTAATCTAGCTTGTTGTATCTTAAAGGGATGCATTAACATAGAGCTTAAATATACTGAAGTGCAAATCTTCTCGCCACTCTAAGTCTTGAGAATGGAATTGAGTACAACAGATAATGTAAAGCCACTTGCAGAATTAATATTCTAAACCCATGTCTTTGAGAAGACATCAAGACACACTGTATGTTATTCTTCTTTCCAATACTTAACTTTCATATTTTTCTCTATTTCTAACATCAGCAAAGGGGATTTACCACTTCTCACAGTTGGAAGACACTTCTGTAAACCAAATGTTACACTTGTAACTACTGAAAACATCCACAAGAAGGAAAACAGTTGCCTTACTCCCAAAACACTATTTTTTGTTCAGCTGTGTGCATCTTTCCAAATTGAGCATAAATTTGAAAGTCAGTAGAGGTTGTTCTATATAAATATGAACATTTTTGAATGGAGAAGCATTCATATTTGTCTGAGGACAAGGGCCTTGACTACAGGATCTTACAATCAGAATAAAGACGACATAAAATATGAGAACTTAAAGGACAGACAAGGACAGACAAGAAAACTGAATGTAAAGTTAGACTGACTTCAGATTTGATCAGTGGAAATCAAGGTGGATTTAACAATAATAATTGTTTGTTTTTATGAGGAAAAAGGACTGAATGATGTGGAAATGTATAACCCAAGCTTGTATGAGCATAAAGTTTAAGAAAATATCTCTGTGATCAAGTTCATCATCAATCTGTTAGTCTGGTATACTAGATTGCCTTCTCATAAGATCCGTCTCAATAAGCTAATCCAATTGTACCTTGAAAATTAATTGGGATTTTGATTCCTACTAATCATACTTGAGAGATAGTGGAGTATAGTTTTGAAGGTGACAAGAGAGAGAAGACAGCTCAAATCACCTTCCTGTATTCAAAACTCACAAAGAAGCAGATTATTGCAGATTTCTGGGATCATGGGAGGGTTCAGTGTTGCATCAGTTAAGTGAGAGGGGAAATGAAGTAGGAGAAGAAGAAATGTTGTTTTTAGCAGCAAATCTGTACCTGATGAGTTATTTTGGAAAGGTAGCCATAATGAATTGCTTGTGTGGGTGGGGCAACTTGAATGGAGAGGGAAAGAATATTAGTCAATAAGACTAGAGGAGCTGTGAGGAGGGTTTCTAAGGGAGGCTGGATACACAGAGCACTTCATTAACAGCAGGAGATGATAAAATGAAGGGTCCTAAGAAGGCAAGAAGGACAGCAATTCTCTGAAATGCTGGGGGTTTTGCCTGTAGCATTTAATCTTTCAAATGTGGGATGTTTTTTTGACATGCTAGATGATATCCATAGCCTCTGAATCATTCAGGATTTACCAGGAGAGGAAGTAAGAAGGAACTTGATGGGACAGAGAAATAGTAAACAAAAATATCATTTTTTATATTGTTTACATTATATTGGTACCCATTGCTGCCATTTTATATCGTTGCTAAAAGATACAGATTAGTTCTTGTAAGGAATGCCAATAGATTGATCAATTATATGATGAATGACAGACTGATTTATGTCTGTACTGTCTCCAGCCATGAGTTAGGAAGGCACTGTTGCTAGGAAGCCAAGAGCAGTGAGGATTTCAGCTGCAGTAAGAAAAAACTGAATTCATTGTGCTGCACTCTCTAAATCCCTTTAAACTCCTTAGAGAAAGCACATTTGTTTTCCCAGTCTGTATATTTGTCTTTTTCCTCTGACAAGTATGCAGAAAACTGCCTAGGTGAATGCATGACCTTACAATATAATCACTCACATTAAATCTTTTAAAAAATATTTAAACTCCCCTTGACAATAGCACTTTTCCTCTTAGTCTAAAAGTATAACATGCCTTTTCAGTCCTACACCTGACAATTAATAAAACCACAGAGCTAATCTGATAAGAGAAAGAGAAGAATCATTTGAGGTCTTAAACTTAACTTTAGGAAATAAATTAAAAATAGTTTAAAAAAAGAAAAAGAAAAAGATGAGAAATAAGCAGTGAGTCAAAGAAAGAGCTCTGAAAATCAGACCATTACTCTGGTACATAAATATGGATCTGAAAGTCAATGAAAGTCAATGAAATGTTAGCAAGAATATTTTAAGTTCATTTAGCTTTAACAATCTAACCTTAACCTCCAGTTTATGCAAAAGTTTTGCTACATGTCATATGTGGAAGAACTTGGTTTTTTAGTATTTCTCAGCACTTGGTGGTCCACTTGGAAATAGCATAATTCATGGGCACTCAGTTTTCCTCAGAAGGCCAAAGGTGTCTCAAATCATTGTTGCAAAAGGACATTCTGATTCTGAGTTTTAGGAGTCATTTACTTTGAACGGAAAATTATGGTTTTTCTTTTGACCATAACACCAGTGCAGCATTACTGTGGCAGTGGATGGGACTTGTTGGTACCTGAAGAGGATTTGAAGTCTGGTAGAGGAGTCTGGATGAGGCTGCGAAGCCACAGCACATATCCCACAAAGCAAATTCAGAATTCCCAATGTAAGCACAAATTCAAGTCATTTCCAAACCCCATTTTTCTCCACAAAACAATTTTGCCATACAAACTTACCAGGTATTTTTACACATATTTTTGCAAACAGATCTTCACAAACTTGATTATAACAGTTGTCAGTGCTCAAAAATTCCTGCAGATCATCATTCTATTAGCTGGAAAGCCCCTGTATGTAATAAGGTTCTGTAGACAATTTTGGGAAGGATTAGTCTACAACTTTATAAGAGTTTTTTAATTTGCTCACAAGCTTTAAATATCACTATTGAAAGAAACAAGGAGAGAATGGTAGAGAAAATTAATCTTTTTTCTTATTGTATATGTTGCAAGACACTGGAAGGAATAAGGGAAAGACTGAAGGAGGGTTTGGATTAAAGTGCATTTTCAAGGTTATATTAATGTAGGGGGAATTTTTACAATATACAAACATATAAAATACATGCCCAAACTTTCAAATCATCCTCCAAAATTGACATAACATGTCTAGATAGCTCTTTAAAAAGTTTGTGAAAGTTTGAGTATTATTGTTATACCATTTTTAGAGTAAAATTATGAGAAACTAAAGCTAAATCAAAACAAATCATGTGTGACCTCCACAAAAGCTAAATTGGAATCTGTACATTTATTTTTAAATGATTTTTGTTGGCTCCTATGATCTAGATGGGTGGTAGGCCAAGTTAAATCCCTCAACCCTAACTGAAACCCAATTAACTAAAATAAATTGTCAAATCACTCTAGAGAGGTGATCAGTATTATTTAATCTTCAAAGTTGAGTCTGTTGGCCAAAATACATATTCAAATACATATTCCACTAAGAGCATTTGCTTTCAAATCCACCTTTTTTCTAGTCAAAGTATTTCAGGTTGTAGAAAGATTCCTTCAATTTGGGAAACTGAAAATCTAGTCCCAGTGTTTGTACTGTTTCAGTCCAAGGCAAACAAAGAGTGACTGCTCCAAAACAACATGACCCATTTTTTTTCTCTTTGAAGGAGCTACTCTTTCCAGCCACATTGTTAGTTTTTCTCAAACATAATTGACAAAAGCCCTGGTCCTTCAACTTTCCTGTTCCACACACCACTTTAACTGCATCAGTGGAACCACAGAGATTCTGGGAAGTAGGGTTTATTTACTTTTCCATGCAGAGATTTTGATATTACCAAACTGAAGTGTTAAACACAGGCTTCCACTATCTTACCAACATGGATCTCTGTCTCCTCTCACTGCCTCTCCAGACCACTTCTGAATCCAGCTTTCTTGCTCTGCCTGGAGGTTCAGTTCTGTGATGAGCTACCAGGATCTGTGGGGCTCCCTTAAGATTCAAGTCTGGATGAACTCAATCGGAATTTGGGCATACGCATTACCTAACTCCTATCATATGATAGAATATTGCTAACAAAGAATAATGCAGGTTTTTGTTCTGCCCAGTATCTTCTTCTCTTGCCTTCCAACTTCGAAGTATGAATTCCTCCTTGCCAAGATGAATGGAAGTACAACTTTCTCTGTGTTATTTCTAGCAATCAAAGATTAAATGCCAGTATATCTCCTCAATATATTGAGGGTTTTTAAAGGTTTTTTATATTTTGTATCTTTAAAGGTTATTAAATTGAAAAATTTTAATATATGTAAATATTTTTCCTTGTGTCTATGATTATATTACCTTCTTTTTTATTTTAGCTCTAGTGTTATATTTACATGATAGACCCACAATGTTATGAGCAGAACCCAGCAGGTATTTTCATTGTTGTTTGGATTTTGGTTTGGTTTGGTTCATTTGTTTGGTTGGTTGGTTTTTTTTTAGATACAAATAAGTTTCTATGATCCAAAACTACTATGTTAGTAGTCTGTTAATTATGTTTGACTTATTTGGTTTATCTCTTTCATCTGTTAGGATGAGGAACCTATTTAGAACTAGAACTATTGCATGAGGCAGAGGGAAACCTGAGGATATTTTTTTCTGTGAGGATCTGCTCTTGGTCTTGCATTACTGACTGTATATAAGATTCATGGAGCACAAGGAAAAAAAAAATCAAAATATGGGTTTTAAAATAGTTCTATTCATTTGGTAAAAATATTGGCTTTGCATGGAGAAGGTGATATATGCTATCTAAGTATTGACATTAATATTGATTCAGACATACCCTAATAGACAAGATGAAATTCTGAAGGGAAAAAAAAAATAGGACAAAGTGTACAAATCACCTTAGGTTAATTTTGTTTGGTGAAATGTTTTATTTTTTTCTACTTTGGTTATCAATTTTTTTTCACCTAGATTTGTGAATGATTAAATAGCTTATTTCAAGTAAATGCCCATGTCTTCTGATTGTTCTCATCAGAGAAAAGAAGATGATAAAGAACAGCAGATCATCCTCAATTTCTATCAGTCACCACTTATCTAAAGATGAAGTTTTTATCTTCTCTCTTTAGGGACCAGAGACGGAGCTGAGATGACTGTCTTAATCTGGACTCAGGACTTTTAGCTGAATGTCGTTGAGATGAACCTTGTCTTTGGTTAAAAACACCAAAGCCCAATATCTGAATGGAGTACTGTCAGTGAGACTAGAATAAGTTTCACATGACAGCATTTGTGAATATGAGACTCTGTACTTAGGTGCATAGTCTTCTGATGAGCAGGCATTTAGGCACCAATTAGTAGAGTTTATTTCATCATATGTAATATAATCATCATATATACATTAATCATATGTAAATATAATGGCCAAGCACAGCAATTAAATTGTGCAAAATTTAAAAAAAAATAAAATTAACTCACCAATAAAAAATGAACATTGAGTTTCCAGAAGAAAGCTAAAACTTAAATTACAGACTGGAAAAGAACAATGTTGTCTTTAAAGAGAAGGATTTGACAGACTGCAAGGTCATAAAGTCAATGTGAAACAGAAGGATGCTCAAGGCCACCAAGGATAGCAATAAAATACTAGGGTTTGAAAGGCCTTAGAAGAAGTCCACATGGAAATAGAATGTCATATGTAACATAAAGCAAATGTAGTAAAGTATTATAGATGTCATTATCCATTTTTGGATAATGCTAAAATTCAGAGTTTCTCATTTTAATTACTGTTTTATTAATAAGTAAAGACACATCTTAAGCTGATATGTGATGTGGTAAGGGAAGGGACAGCTTCATTTAGCACGACTTGTTCTCTGCAGAGAACAAAAGCCTTTTGTTTTTATGATTAAATATTCTTTTTTTTTTTTTTTTTTTGACAAAAGAAGCCAATTAATTGCACATATGTTGTATTCTGCCCACAAAACCCAAATGGCAAATGCTCTCTGGGCAGATACTTGATGCAATAGGAAGGAAGGGACTTCTATATTTGTAAAGACAGATGACTTCAGTGTCAACTGCAATTCAAAACAATTTTTCCAGAGATTGAAGGCAATCATGACTCAGGGAATGAAAAGATCTAAATCATCTAAAAGAATGTTACTTCTCAGATGAGATACGTAATGCAAGTATCTTGAAACAAAAGAATTCTCTTGTCTTTTAAAGTTTGTGTTTTAAAAAGTCAGTATCATTAAAAGCAAGAAAATAACTTATATTATCTTTTTATTTTGTCCATACTTCAGGTTAACAAGGTATGCTAATTCCCTGTCAGAAATATGAACGTCCACCTTTGTCTTCTAATAAAAAGATCTGACTTTATTGAAACCTACTTTTTACTCCCTAAGAAAACAATTTTTTTATTATATTTACTAGCTTCTTGATTTTCCTCTAAGACATTAATGAACAATATTTATAAGATTTACCTGTTATGGTTAAAAGAGGCAGAGTCAGAATGTTAAGACTTAGTAGATCTGATGGTGCATGGCACAAACAAGAGACACCCCAAATAATTTCAAATATTTTAAGACTAGAAATTAGGTTTTTTACCACGTGTAAGGGTGGAAGATAAGCTTCCACCTATAGGTGGAATTTCATAAGTGTGAGTGGTGAGCAGTTGCATTGTAAATCACTTGCTTTGTGAATGTGTATATTTATATTATTGTTATTGTTATTATTATTATTATTATCCATTTCTTTTCTGTTTTTGTTTGTTTGTTTGTTTGTTTTTCTGTTTTTAAGTCAACCCATGAGTTCTATCTTTTTTTTTTTTTTTTTTTTTTTTTTTTTCCAGTTCTCTCCCACCTCCTAGTGCAGGGGGAGTGAGCAAATGACTGCGGTGTTTAGCTGCCTGTTGGGTTAAATCACAACATTGGCTCAGTTACTTTCTTCTGAACCTCACATTGGTAAGCATTGACTTGTCTACTAAAAACAACAAAAGGAATGTATTAATTACCTATTATGTGCATTTGTTCAGGATATAATTGTTATTAAAAATATGCATGCTCTCTACTATCTATTGAAGAAAAAAAAGTCCAAAACCAGATTGAAATGAGAAGGAAAAGAAGGGTATTTTTCTGTGCCAGGTTTGAATGATATGTAAGGCAATGCTATTCAAAGTGCCAGCAGCATATGCCAGCTTCAATTAGAACGCAAAAGGAAAATCTGTTGCTAAAATATAACAGCACACTTTGAGGATCTTATATATGCTTATTCTGAATGTAGAGGGATGAATATCCTTACAAAATTCTAAGTTTTGACATTTCATTGAAGCTGTTGTTAAGTATTGGCCTTATTGTAGGATCCTCTGATGAAATACTGTGGCCCGTGCTTTACAGAAGTTCAGAATAGATTATCATAATGATCATTTCTGGCCTAAGAACCTTTCTGTCTAAGAAAGTATTCATTAAAGTTATTACATCTTGTCCTTCTGTGTCACCTTTCCCAGACAACTGCCTGCAGCAAGAATGAGATGGCTGCATTTTAAGTAAATATCCAAGTGGGCTACTGTGCTCCCTGCCACCCTGCCATGCTGGAAAGACAGGGAAGTGCAAAATGCTTTGCTCCAGAGAGTCTGAGGTTGGCCCGTATGACATAGCCTGAATCACACCAGGAAAAGAAGGTTTCTGCTGTTCTTCCCAGTTCTGTTAGTCGGCTCCCATAGTGTTCGTAAAACACATCATGGTGTGATCTACAGGATAAACTGGTGTATGACAGTCTCACATGAAACCCTTGAGCTGCTTTTTCAGCCAAGTACAGTTCAGAATCCTTTATTCTATGAGCCCCTCACTTCCTTTGTTGTTTTTTTTTTTCCTTTTTTTTTTTTTTTCCTTTTTGCTGCAATTGGTCATGAACCACAACCCACGCCTTTGAAGATTTACTCTTTCACAGTCCCAATGTACTGAATAGAGTAGGCTTGGAATAAGCTCAAAGTTCTTATTTATGATCAGTACCTGCTACCCATGATACTTTCTAGGAAAAAGTTTGGCTGGTCTCCATAGCCCCTGTAAGTTACAGTGACTGACAGCTATCATGGACTGCAGTCCATTATGGAGTCTATAATAAATAGAAGTCCATCTTAAACATAGATCTTTTATTTTCCAATCACATGGAGAAGAAGGTGATCAGGAATAGTCTGCATGGGGAAGTCAGGAATAGTCTGTATGGGGAAGTCAGGAATAGTCTGCATGGGGAAGTCATGCTTGACCAGCATGATAGCCTTCTATGATGGAATGACTAGCCAAGTAGATGATGGGAGAGCAGTGGATGTTGTCTTGATTTCAATAAGGCTTTTAACACTGTCTCCCATAACATATGCATAAGCAAGTTCAGGAAATGTGGGGTGGATAAGTGGCCACTGAGGTGGTTTGCAAAGTGGGTGGATGGTAGAGCTTGGAGGGTTGTGATCAGCAGTGCTGTCTAGTTGGAAGCCTGTAGCTAGTGGTGTCCTCCAGGGGTCAGTACTGGGTCCAGTCCTATTCAGTTTATTCATCAGTGGACCTGGATGATGTGTCAGAGGGCCCCCTCAGCAAGTTTGCGGATGACACAAAAATGAGAAGAGTGGCTGATACCCCTGAGGGCTGTGCTACCGTTCAGAGAAACCTGGACAGGCTGGAGAGTTGGGCAGTGAGGAACCCCTTGAAATTCAACAAAGACAAATGCAAGGTCCTGTGCCTAGAGAGGAATAACCCCATGCCCACTACGGACTGGGGGCTGACCTGCTGGAGCGCAGCTTTGTAGAGAAGGACCTGGGGGTCCTGGTGGACAGCAGGTTAACCATGAGCTAGCAATGTGCCCTTGTGGCCGAGAAGGCCATTGAAGTGTATTAGTCAGAGTGTTGCCAGCAGGTCAAGGCAAGTGATCCTCCCCTTCTACTCAGCCCTGGTAAGGCCACACTTGTATCCAGTTCTAGGCTCCCCAGTATAATAGGGATGTGGAGCTCCTGGAGCAAGTCCAGCAAAGGGGCGAAGGGCTACAAAGATGATTAGGGTACTGGAGCACCTGTCACAGAAGGAGAGGCTGAGAGAGCTGGGCCTGTTTAGTCTGGACAAGAGAAGACTGAAGGGGGATCTTCTCAATTTATACAAATATCTGAGGGGAGGGTGTCAAGAAGATGGGGCTGGACTCTTTTCAGTGGTGTCCAATGACAGGACAAGAGGCAATAGACACAAACTGAAACACAGGAAGTTCCAGCTGAATATGAGAAAACATTTATTTACTGTAAGGGAGAGAGAGCACTGGAGCAGGTTGCCCAGAGAGGTTATGGAGTCCCCTTCTTTGAAGAAGGAGAAGTTGCAATCTTGTGTAATGTACTCCAGGAGTCCCTGCTTGGCAACAGTGTTGGACCAGATGATCTCCAGAAGTCCCTTCCAATTTCAACCCTTCTGTAATGCTGTGATTCTATGATTCTGTCATTTCTTGTAAAATACACACTAGCCAATTACAGCTTTCTCTATGGTACAGTTAAATTATGTGTTGGCTTTATAGTTATTCCAAGGTTAGGATTCTGTTCCAGAATTTCAGCATCTTTTTCACTTAGCTCTACTTGGCCACAGTCAGAAGTAGCTACAAATGCAAAGAAAGAACCAGATCCTGTTTCTAACATCAATGTCAACTTCTGAGACAAAATTCCTACTTCACTGACTACTAGGGTTTGCACCTTCTCACCTTTATCTTGCCTTCCATACTGCTGCCTTCCTGACAGATCTCATCTGTTAGAAACAGACCAAAAGAGCCTCAGAGGTGAAATAGAGAGGGATGTTCTGGTCTCTTCTCCCTGGTAACCAATAAGATGTGTGGCAATGGCAAAAAGGACTAGGGGAGGTTCATACTAGTTATTAAGGAAAATTTATCACAGAATCACAGAATCTCTAGGTTGGAAGAGACCTCAAGATCATCGAGCCCAACCTCTGACCTAACACTAACAGTCCCCACTAAACCATATCCCTAAGTTCTACATCTAAACGTCTTTTGAAGACTTCCAGGGATGGTGACTCAACCACCTCCCTGGGCAGCCTGTTCCAATGTCTAACAACCCTTTCAGTAAAGAAATTCTTCCTAACATCTAACCTAAAACTCCCCTGGCGCAACTTTAGCCCATTCCCCCTCGTCCTGTCACCAGGCACATGGGAGAACAGGCCAACCCCCATCTCGCTAGAGCCTCCTTTAATATACTTATACAGAGTGATAAGGTCACCCCTGAGCCTCCTTTTCTCTAGGCTGAACAAGCCCAGCTCCTTCAGCCGCTCCTCATAGGACTTGCTCTCCAGGCCCCTCACCAGCTTCGTCGCCCTTCTCTGGACCCGCTCAAGCACCTCGATGTCCTTCTTGTAGCGAGGGGCCCAGAACTGAACACAGTACTCGAGGTGCGGCCTCACCAGAGCCGAGTACAGGGGGACGATCACCTCCCTAGCCCTGCTGGTCACAGTGTTTCTGATACAAGCCAGGACGCCGTTGGCCTTCTTGGCCACCTGAGCACACTGCTGGCTCATATTCAGCCGACTGTCCACCATCACTCCCAGGTCCTTCTCTGCCTGGCAGCTCTCCAGCCATTCCTCTCCCAGCCTGTAGCTCTTCTTGGGGTTATTGCGCCCCAGGTGCAGGACCCGGCACTTGGCCTTGTTAAACTTCATACAGTTGACCTCAGCCCATCGGTGCAGCCTATCCAGATCCTCCTGCAGAGCCTTCCTACCCTCAAGCAGATCGACACACGCACCTAGCTTGGTGTCATCTGCAAACTTACTGAGGGTGCACTCAATGCCCTCATCCAGATCATTGATGAAGATGTTAAAGAGGACCGGCCCCAGTACCGAGCCCTGGGGGACGCCACTAGTGACTGGCCTCCAACTGGACTTGGCTCCATTTACCACAACTCTCTGGGCCCGGCTATCCAGCCAGTTTCTAACCCAACGAAGCGTGCGCCAGTCCAAGCCAAGAGCAGCCAGTTTCTTGAGGAGAATGCTGTGGGAAACGGTGTCAAAAGCCTTGCTGAAGTCAAGGTAGACCACATCCACAGCCTTTCCCTCGTCCACCCAGCGCGTCACTTTGTTGTAGAAGGAGATCAGGTTCGTCAAGCAGGATCTGCCTTCCATAAACCCATGCTGACTGGGCCTGATCGCCTGCTTGCCCTTCAAGTGCCGCATGATGACTCCCAAGAGGATCTGCTCCATGAGCTTCCCTGGTACTGAGGTCAAACTGACCGGCCTGTAGTTCCCCGGGTCTGCCCTCCGGCCCTTCTTGTAGATGGGCGTCACGTTTGCTAGCCGCCAGTCAGCTGGGACCTCCCCCGATAGCCAGGACTGCTGATAAATGATGGATAGGGGCTTGGCCAGCTCCTCTGCCAGTTCTCTCAGTACTCTTGGGTGGATCCCATCCGGCCCCATCGACTTGTGCACATCCAAGTGCCGTAGCAGGTCACCAACCAGTTCTTCGTGGATGGTGAGGGCCACATCCTGCTCCCCGTCCCCTTCCACCAGTTCTGGGTACTGGGTATCCAGAGAGCAACCGGTTTTACCACTAAAGACTGAGGCAAAGAAGGCATTGAGCACCTCCGCCTTTTCCTCATCTCTTGTAACTAAGTTTCCCCCCGCATCCAGTAAGGGATGGAGATTCTCCTTAGTCCTCCTTTTTGTGTTGATGTATTTATAAAAGCGTTTTTTGTTATCTTTAACGGCAGTAGCCAGCTTGAGCTCCAGATGAGCTTTGGCCTTCCTAATTTTGTCCCTGCACAGCCTCGCTACATCCTTATAGTCCTCCCTAGTGGCCTGCCCAATTTTCCAAAGATTATAAACCCTCTTTTTCCTCCTAAGCTCAAGCCACAATTCTCTGTTGAGCCAGGCTGGTCGTCTTCCCCGCTGGCTCATCTTTGGGCACATGGGGATAGACCGCTCCTGTGCCATTAGGATTTGCCTCTTGAATAGCACCCAGCCTTCCTGAACCCCTCTGCCCTTCAGAACCGCCTCCCATGGGACTCCACCAACCAGTGTCCTGAGCAGCCTAAAGTCAGCCCTCCGAAAGTCCAATACAGTGGTTTTACTGGTTCCCTTCCTGGCCCCGCCAAGAATAGAGAACTCCACCATTTCGTGGTCACTCTGCCCAAGACTGTTCCCGACAATCACATCCTCCACCAGTCCTTCTCTGTTTGTGAAGAGAAGGTCTAGCAGGGCACCACCCCTGATAGGTTCACTAATCAGCTGCGTCAGGAAGCTATCTTCCACTTTCTCCAGAAACCTCCTAGACTGCTTCCTCTGGGCTGTGTTGTGCTTCCAGGATATGTCAGGGAAGTTGAAGTCCCCCACGAGTACAAGCGCCGACGATTTCGCAACTTCTGTCAGCTGCCTTTATTTACCATGAGAGAGGTCAAACACTGTAACAGGCTTCCTAGGAAGATTGTTGATGCCCTGTGCCTGTCAGTGCTCAAGACACTTTTGGATAATTCCCTAATTAAAATGCTTTAACTTTTGGTTAGCCCTGAAGAGGTCAGGCAGTTGAACTCAATGATCATTGTAAGTCCCTTCCAACTGAACTATTTATTCTAGTCTAGTCTAGTCTAATCTGCTCCCTTCTTCTGATTTTTCCACCTCTAACCTCTTCGCTGCATGCTGTAGTATTTCCTGATCTCCTTCATACTGTCCCAGACACTCTATTCTCTTCCTCTTCTTTTTATTCTATTTTCCTCAGCATCATTCCTGTCTTTTCCCACTCAATATAAGCATACTTTAGTCATTCACATCTCTATAAACTGCATTTTTTCCATAGCCATCTTCAGTTGTTGATCCTTTCCATCACTAACTCATTTTCTTACTGTCCCATCTTAGATCATCTTCAATCTGTCTTGTCTATCTTGAAAGCTAGATAAACATGAGCTCTTACTAACCTCTCCATGTCAAATCCCAGGATTCTACCTTTCCATTCTGGCATAGGTGATCACGTTCCTTCCTTGTCTTCTGTTGCTTTCACCTCTCCAGCTTCTCCCTTTACCTCTCCAACAGTTTCTGGACAGTTGGCCTTTGCTGATTCTCTTATTTTCCCTCCATCTTTCCATGGATTCACAAAGTAATAAAATTCAAAACACAACTTTCTTATATTAAGCATTTATTTGTCAATTTGAGCAGAATAATAGCACATCTTTTTTCTTGAGCTAAAAACATTAAGTTCTTGTCAGAATGCATGAAATTCTCCCTTCCCCCCGCCCCCCCCTATTTTTGTCCAGTTCTGTGATACACTTTTTCTATCTTTACACTTTTCTGTGTACATTTAGAAGGCTTCTGTTAACAACTGGTAAATCTCAATAACACTTCTCTGTGTCTCAGTTAATACAAAAGTATTTTGTTAACTGTTGAATTGTTCCAGTGCAGTCTACTGTCTTGAGACAGTGCAACTTAGAAACTGTGGTCATTAAGACAAAGCAAAAACAACTTCTTCATCTTTGACATGAGTCAAAATATACCCTCCCTCCTACAGAAAGAATGCTCCCTTGATAGCCAGTCCTTTTATAACTAAAGTCCTTTTATAACTAAAGAATACAGAAAAACAAGGCAAAATGCCATTTGTTTTTAAAAGGTCCCAGAGTAATAAAAGTTGTCTTTGTTATCACCTTCCTGTGCAATATAGGGAAATTTTCAGAAGGTTACCACCATTTACTCTTAATAATTAAAAAATCTACAAGATAAAAGTCGTGTTTTTAGTAAGTTGTTATATTTTTTCTCCTGAAAAAGTTTTTAAATGTTTCAGGTGTCTGGACTTTTGTTTCTAAGACTTTGTTTTAGCACAAAATTACTGTTATCATTCTGATCCTGATGAGCAGAGCCTCATACTTACCTGCTAACCTTCCAAGCACAGCTTAACAATCTACTGAGTATTACATATGAGAAAAATGTTAGTGGGAGTAAAAACAGAACCTAGATATTCCTGCCTGAATATACACTTGAATATCTTTAGCTAGAGTTCACTTGAAAAACTCAGTAAAATATGATTTAGAGTGAAAAATGGGATATGAAGCTATCTCACTCCCAGATCTCTGATAGACATAGAAGACAAAGCTTTTTGGATTATTGCTTTTCCACACACAGCCTTAACATCTATTGAGCAGAAGCTGCGTTACCCGATCTATGGAAAAATAGATGTGGTCTTTGTTAGTCTATCTTCTTTCTCTCTGTGTGAGTAGTTGTAGTACTTTTCCACCTTTCACCCATGCAGAAGCTAGAGAATGAATACAGGCACACACACAAAAAAAAAAAAAAAAAAAAAAAAAAAAAAAAAAAAAAGAGAGAGAGAAAAAAAACACCAGAGAGAACAGAGAGGATAATGGAAATGAATTTCCCTTGAAGGGCCTTTGGGCCTTTCCCTTTCCCTTGAAGGGCTCCTCTGTAGCCCTTCAATATCTTCTCTCCAGCTGCAGGGCTTTTGCCTAGGAAGGCAGAATAGAGGTTGCAACAGAGGGAGAAATTGCCCCAGTAACATTATACCAAACCACACATTAAAATATCAGTCATCAGTTGTCTGAAAGGTACAAAATTTTGAATTTTGAATAATTAAGAAAAAAACATCTGTTTTGGACCAGGATAAATTGTCCCATTTATAAGTAAGAAAAGCACTTTATGATTTAAAGCGTTTTAAATGTTTTTTATTAGAGATAACTTTATAAGAAGAGCACAGATAATTTTATGTACCTTTAGGTGCTGGGTGCCCCAAGCAGTGTAGCTTCAAACAGGGCTCCCACCCACATGCACTATGCCATGCAGACCCCATGCATAGTAGAGATACTCTTTCTACATGGCACAGAATTGTATTTTTAGAATATTGCTCTATAAAGGTTACGGAATTCTACAAAATCAACCAAATGTCATAGGAAATCATGCTGTAGCACCAGGATGATTCTCAGGGTTTAGGATGATTATTTTTATTCACACTCTGATAGACTGCTCTGCAGCCAAGAGACAGTATGTTAGAAAACTATGAAGATGGACATAAATAAGCCAACAGAATGCACATGTGTGTCACGCTATGTCCTAATACCACAAAATATTTTGCCCGAATTAGACACAATTAGAAATTCTGTTAGGACAGAAGACAGCACAGTGAAGCAGTGTTGTCAAAGTTAGCAGATATCCTTCTAGTATTTATTTCACATGAATTAAAGCTGTTAATCCTTCCCTTTTGGGAACATCTAATTTTCCCAGAAAAAAAAAAAAAGGATGGGGGGGGGGGGGGGGGAGGGAAGGCATGGGCAAGAAACAGTCAGTTGTCTAAGTCCTTTAATAAGGGTTACTGAGCTACATTGTTAAAAGACTACAGTGACTTACTCTCTTCCAGAAGAAAATATGTGGGATGAATTAAGACACTCCCTCGCTGAAGTGGCTTCAAGGACAGAACACTTTTGTGTCATTCATACTGAACACTGAGTGGAAATTTAACCTACCACTTTTTTCTTTAAATTTGTAAGTAAATTTCCATCATGTTTTTGGTTACGAGAAATAAAAGAAGCAATTTGGAGATGCTCAATGAAGTGAAGTTTGCCACAAAACATCAGAAGTCTCTCTACATTTGCTCTACATTGTTATGAGAGGGGAGTGGGCAGTTAGTTCATCAGCAGGCTCAGTACTAAGAGAAGGAAGGTGATGGAGGCCATAGACAGAAAAAGCCAGTGAAATAGAAATAGCCTTTGAACACATTAAAAACTAACAGTTTTATAGTTCTTAGGGAACAAACAAACAAACAAGCAAACTATCTTTTCATAAAATACGAGGGGAAGCAATGGGGAGAAAAAGGTTTATTGCAATTATTGTTTTAATATTAAATGCTCAAAAAATAAAAGAGTAATGAAATACCAGAAAATAAATATGAGTAGCAACCTAAATTTGACACTGCAATCAGTATGTAAATAAATTTTAACCTAATGAAAGCTTTTGAAATTTCAAAGAGAATCCAGGCTGAGTAGAAACACAAAAAATAGGTTTGAAAATTTTAATGAAAAAAAAACTTCTGGAAAAAATATCAGTGGGTTGACCGAAATATTTTATTAAAATAATATATAATATATTTTTTCATTTCTCACTTTCTTTCTGTTTTTAAACAAGAATAGTTTAGAACCAAATAAAAACCTAAAACTAAAAAAAAAAAAAAAATGAGTGAAGACACTGAAATTTCATGATTTAAATATAGTTTTCATCTGCAGCTTAGCAGCTTGTTTAATAAATAAATAAATAAATAAATAAATTTTATGATTCAGACATATACTTCTTTTTTTTTTTACAGGTTGAAATGCATCCTATACCATGAAGTTGAGGTCCAGAATGATTCGAGCAGAATATTTTTGTATAAATCAAATTACTTCAATAGACAGCACACTGAAATGAAAATAGAAAAATACACTTTTTAAAGGCCAGAGGGCTGTGAAAACTATTAGCTCTTTTTTGAAGGTGACTTTCAATAAAAGAACCATGTCATAAGCAACAGGAGAGATCCTGCCATTTGTTGTAATTTTGCTATAGTCCATTTCCATTGACAACTCAGTAATATAAAATTCATTATAAACCTACTATAATGTACAAGCTAAATCACAGAAATATTTAAACATCACAGAAAAGAACCACCTGTATTAATTAAAATAGGAAAATCAGATAGGGACAGAATATGTATACAGAAAACACAGAACAGTGGTCATTGATTTTAGTGATCAAAGGAAAAATCGATAGATTAATGCATTTTATTCTCAGAGATAAAAAACATTTTGTGAGTCTTCCATTTAATAATAGTGCTCTAAAATCCAAGGGCCACCAATATAAATGACCTTTTCTTTCCAAAGAAATGATTAAAAATGGGTCTGTGGATTGTAAAGATCATCCATCTGAACTTCATTTCATCTGCTATCATGCTGTCGTGTCATATCCTACACATGGTAGGAAAAAAAAAAAAAAACCATGAAAAAAAAATTCTTTTTATGGTAGAAAAAAAAAAAAAAAAACATGAAAAAAATCAAAAACGTTTAGTTCTGCCTGTGTTCTGCCTTGCATGTGCAGAGTTAGGATGACATATTCCTGAGGACTGTGGGCTATTTTATATGAGCTAAGTGAAGAAGTCTTCTAGATATAGCATAGTATTGCCATCATCTTGTCTGAATCAGGAAAGTGATACTTTCATCCATATATCCTGTTTTTCTAGCCCTATTTCCTTTCATAAGCCTGTAATTCATATAAATAAGGAGATGAAAAGGACAATGTTATTTTTAAATGATGCTAAATATATTCATCAACAACTCTCATTGGTGTCTCTTTTTCTGTACATCCTCAGAAGATCACAAGTAGCACACAGAGCAAGTGATATGGAATCTTGCTGGGGAAAATTGTGTCAAAATTTGGCTCTTATAAGTGTTAAAATATTATTACATTGCTAATGTATACATCTAACTTCACACTTTTTAGAGTGCTTTAGGATATATATGAAGGCAACATTTAGAGTAGGAAAGGAAATCCAAGCCTAAATATTAGGCTATCCAACATGAATATAGATTTTGGAAGTAAATATTTTCATTCCTTTTCTGTTCAAATGATACATCTTTCCAACTAACATCCTGTGAGGTTAATTATATTCCTGGTGAAACAAAAGCATAAATATTACAGGTAAATTCACAAAATAATAGAGGACTGTCATGTACTGGGTTCTCTGTGAAGTACCCTGTGGGCTGGGTGATCCATTCTATATTATCTTCTCAACTAAGCATTGGAAGAAAAAAGAGATGAACTTACTAGAACCTTAAGTCAATGCTGCCTAAAGGTCAATGACTAGGAAAGAAAGAGAAACTGTAAAAAATAACATAGAAGGACTGAACCAATAATATTAAAGGAGTAAAATGGATACATCTGCTTAAAGTAGAAGCTTTTAAGTGAAAAATATGAAGTCATCCCAGACTAGAATCAAAGAAAAATTTCCTTTGATGTGTAACATTTCAGAGGTAGGGAGATATTTAGAAAACATTAGTACTGAAAAAACAGGGGTCAGATATAACAATGAATGGAAGAATTTGTGAAAGAACATGCAATGAAGACCAATTTAATTCTGGGCTGCTTAAAGAAAACCCTGCTACCATGATTCCTGCATGAAGGTAGTTCATACTGACTACAGAGCACCACAAAAGCACTAGGAAGCCATACCAGTACAAACAGCAGGCATGATATAACTGTGATTAAAAAAATGAAAGAAAACATTTAGTCCATGTATCATGCTGAATTGAATAGTGAAACAGAGGCTTGGAAGAGCACATATGTGAGGGGGAAAAATAAAATAAAAAAAAAATCCCTTTTAGTAGGTCCTCCAGCTACTTCTTAACATCTCTGGGCAGGGTTGTCCTTTCTATGTGTAGCTTTATAATTATATTTTCTCCTGGTTTTGGTTCTTAAAGTCAGTCTTCCTAACAGTTCAAGTTTGTTCAATGAAGAAAGAATATCCCCCTGTTCCACTATTATTTCCATATTTTTCACCTTTTTATTAATTTTCAAAGTGTTATTTTCAAAATTTTCCTTTTACACATAATATTACTTCAAAATCTGCTGGAAAGGAGGTATGCTATGTGTGCTTTCACTCCTATTTGGAATGAAAGTAAGAGAGAACTACATTGGCTTTAGTCATTAAGCTGTATTAGGATCTGAAGTAACCATCTGACCAAGTGATCCATAGTTTCAACCACTGAAAACAAGGGTGAACAAATCAATAGAAGTTGGAGTTCTCAAAAAAAATAAATATGAAGAATAAAAAATAACAGAGGGAGACTGTTATAATCATAAACTTTTTCTTTATTTCTTTCTTTGATTTCACAGGTATTTTTCTTTCTAAACTGAAGTGGTGGAGGTAATGACATACTTGATGTGTGACTTCAGAAGCCATTGCATTCAGATTCAGAAAGCAAATATTCAGTGTTGATGAGAAAATAACCTCTTTTCTTTTGACTAGCTGTCATTGGATGACTTCACAAATTTTATCACAAGAGGAGCTGCATGAAAGATAGAAGACTTCAATTTGCCAATAATTAATATATTTGGAAATATGGCTTAATTCCAGATGGAAAGGAAACTGAAGTTTTCAAAATTAGATCTGAAAAAAAGTCTGGAAGAGGCAGGACAGAAAAGGGATACATTTTTCTAGTCATTACAATAATTTTATTTCAGTGTTCAACTTTGAAATTTAAAATTGTTATAAAAATGAAACAGGATTTTAAAATGAAAACAGTCTAGTAAAACAATAACCGTAAATCTTTCATGAAAAAATCAAAAATGATTTATTCTGACACTGCTGAAACTTTGTCCCTGTTCTTTTTAAAGCGAAAGCCCAGCCAAAAATACCTTATTTCATTAAGTAACTGGATTTCAACAGAATGACATAAGATGAAGGAATAAAGTTCTATCTAAGTCTCTCTCAGCTTGTATAATAAGTCTTGACTAATAGGATTCCCAAAGCAAACATAGATAAACCCCCAACAGCTGCCCTATATAATTATCTGATGGCCATTTTGAAATTTAACTTCCCTGCATATTATTTTTTTATTATTATTATTATTTTTTATTTAGAGATTACGAAGTGCAGAATTGGAAATTTGATATCTATATCACTCGGTGATGTGAAATAAATATATTAAAGTCTATCTGGTTGCACTGTAGCAAGCTCTAGTGGTAATAATGTGAAAAAATCTATAAAGGAAAAACATAAATGCAAGATCTAAACAGTAATCTGTGCTATAGCATAATCCAGCATTAATTTAACCCTCCTTATCACTATAATATAGAAATGTATTATTTTTCAAGAGTAGCATTCAAACCCTAAAATTTGTGGTAGCTTATTTAGAACCAGTATATGACACTGAACCTAAGTCTATGATAACATCTGCAATTAAAAAACACCTGTTGTACATTTAAACTATTAAATATAGCCCTAAATTTGGCCCAGTATGTCAAGCAAAATTCTGTTTATAAATATGCATAACATCTCTAAAATACTATTCTACAGTTACCTGTACAGTGGAGTCTTTTCAAATTTCTGGTTTTATTGTGTTTTGTTTTATGAATTTCAGTTACCTGGTTCCAGCTAAATGAGCAGTTATCCTCCTTTAAAAAACCTGCTGGGTTTTCTTCCCCATACTCCTTTTATTTGTGCCTATAACAAACAACTCCCCATCAGTGTGGCAATTTTTAAAAGTATATTGCATTTCAACACAGAAGCCCAAAGTATGCGGTTTTCTTCCTGATATGACTTTTATTCCCTTTCCATATAGAATGTGCTCCACAGGCAGTCACCAACAAAGAGGTTCTCTTCATAACATGATTCCTCCTTCATAACATGATTCCTCCTAGTGTGTTGTATCCATTGCTGCAATAAAAAGAGTGTTTTTATGTCTTTATTGTTTTAGGGAAAATGTGCCAATAGTGTGGATGCACTGCAGATAACTTTGTGACTGGACATAGTTGTCCTCTCAACATATGCCATGACGGTCCCATAACTGAGCTGCAGGCAACTTCAGTACCTCTCTGGCCTGCTAACATAGGAGGGTTTTGCTATGTTACCTATGGAAGGAATTAACAGAGGAAAACCTGCACAGTACTGACATGGGCTTGATGCACAGTGTGAACATAGTCCCTTGTGGTGCCTTATACCCCAGTGCAGTGTGATAAAGGGAACATTCCACCACTGTATTGCAATGCTTCATGAGAGGGGGCTCACGAGCCCAGGGAACCCTCTATGACACCCAACAACAGATCTTAAAAAGAATTTAATCATTATGCCTGATAGGGGATATCTATGCATGACCCTCGCTAGGCTAGGTTGAGATTCAGAAGGAAGTTCAAGAATCAGCATTTTGGACTTAGGTGCCATTTGCAAACACCTAGCCTATGTATATGTCTGTCTATCTGGGTTTACATCCTGACATAAAGTGGACATTTTCATCAATAAATCTGCTGCCATCCTTCTGAGGACAACATGAAAATGACTGACCTTAATATATATGTATTGAGAGGACCTAGCTTCTGAAAGCAAGTAGGTCTAAGATGGCTGAAGTAGAGATGAACATATAGAAGAGAGGACATGGTGGACACAGAAGACATAGAGGAGAAGTTTTCACACAGCAGGGATGCTTAGGAAGCCTTTATCAGGAAGGTGCCTACCACTTTAGGAAGCCTGTGTTCCTTGGTGTCTATTTATGGTATGTGGCTGTCTATATAATTCATTAAGATCCCACTTTTGGTATTATTAAACCTTAGAATTCCTTCATCTGAAAAGCTTTTCAATGGAAAACAGTAGCGTTTTATGGGGTTCGTTTGTTCTACTTTCTGCCTCCACATCTGTAAAATATTTAATGGAACTGTTTTGTGGTGTGTCTCAAAATTAAAACTTCATAAGACATCTATCAATAGTATCTCCTGGAAATTATGGTTCAAACACTTTTGTGCTCACCTGTGTTCACCAGTGCTCACCAAAACCTTTTACTGCACTTCATTTCCCTAGACAGCTTACACTGATTCCCACCATAATTTTTCACACATACATACAGACACACACAAAATAAACACAAAGCAGCAGTCATGCTAGAAATTTCAAACAATACATTTTTGATAACTTTTTAGCTTAACTTTTATGTTGATTCTATATTTCTTTTTCTTTTCCTTGCACAGATTATTGTGTGGACAAAATATTGATATCAAAAGAGATTCTGCAATAGAATTTGTTGTAGGTATTGGTTTATAATGGAGAAGTAAGATAAATTAAATTATTCTTTTGAGATGCATATTACATTAACTGTTGAATTACTCGAGTTTAAATGTTTATTTTGAAAATAAATTTGGATAGATGGTGGTCTTTTCAAATTTAAAGTTCAAAAAGAGAAACTGTAGGTTTTAATGTAAAAAAATATATCAAAGGTAACATACATTAATTTTCAGAAAGGTTAGGAAAAGTTAGCAAGGAACATCCTAAATTAGAGAATAGGCACAACAGAATTGTGAAATAACATTTACTGTGCCTTAGTGCAAGAAATGTTCTTTAACACTTCATACTATTTCTGACTGCCTTTTGTGAAATACTTCTGGGAAAACAATTAACTAGTATAATTTTACCTTCTGTATGTCTTACCACAAGATATATTAAATGTATTGAAAGTGATTCATGGTGATGCATTGGACTTCATTATAAGTAAATGGTCAATATCTTCATCTTACTTGCATGAAAAACCTTGTTTCACTGGCATGAAGGTAATTGTGTTCTATGCTCACTACTGTTGCAAGCAGTTTATTTTATTAAACTAAAGTATAATACTCACTTAAAAATAAGAAAAAAATAAATGAAGTATTCAGTAGGTCTTATGAAACATTAAATTAGGACTAGCCCCTTGAAGTAACATTTGGCCATGTAATTCATAATTCAGTTAGCTCCCTTCAGTTGGCTGCCTTCAACTGGCCTCCTTAGTTAAAAAAGAGTGAATTCATACTATTCTGAGGAGAAAAGACGTTTTATAAATGTTTAAGATATATTTTTGGTTTGTAGGCAACTTGGGTTAATAGACTTACTAATCAGATTGTCCCTTTTCCTGATATGGACACTCTTTGGGGAATCCAGTTAAGCAAAGAGTAAGACTAAGATATGGAATTAGTTTTTCTTTTTCTCTAGCATATTTCAGTATTATTATTTTTTCATTTAAAAAACATGAATATTTAAAGCAAATGCAGTACCAGAAGTCACTGAAATGATCATCTAAGTTTTTTCTACTCTTTCTGTTCATTAACAGCTGTGGTTAGTGAATTTTATTGGTTTGGAATTATTTTTATTTTTATTTTTTTAGTACAGATTTTTTTTTCTTTTTTGAAAAACAAACTTCTGTCAAAAACTTCTACCAAAATTTTTTTCCTTCAATGAATTGTCAGCTGTAACAAACCCCCAATAAAACTGCAGGTCAAAGGATTTCAGACTGGTATCTTGCTATGAAACATAATATCTTCTAGTTATCAGTTATTTCACTCTCTCTCTCTAATAACCTATTTGAAGACAATTCATATTGAAATCTTTTGCAATTACCGTCTCTATGCAATGTTTATTATTATTATTTACATGTAGAAAAGATGTGCTATTTTCAATGTTTAGAAAAATTAATTTCCTCCCAATATTGGGAGGTGTTTTTTGGTATCTTTACCAGACTCAAAATTAGGTACAAATGATTTCAAATTCACAAGCTTTATTATACCTGTAGACAATAGAGCTCCACCAGTTCCATCAAATCTTTGCAGATCAATCCTCTGAAAAGAGCATCCTGGGGAGAAGGAGCCACCAAGCATAAGGAATTTGTGAGGGTTTTGTCCAGAGAATGATGCCCTCATTACTGAGGGAGAGACTCAACCCTTTTGTTCATGGATGAGCACTACTCCTCACAAATCTGAGGTAAGCTGATACAATGACACATAATTCCTAGTTTTATCTCTGTCATTATTACCTATATATCTCCTCTGTCTTAAGTTAAATTCTTTAAACACACTAAGAAGAAAAGAAAAAATGTGTTGTTCCATAAACTATAATTCCATCTGTTATTGCCTACTGGGAATACCTTTGTATATTGCCAGATTATGGTGCCAGAAAAGAAAATCTTTTAAGCCTTTTTTACCTGGCTTAATTTTCTCCTCAGTTATTGTCTTATAAATCAGGATTTATTATTAGACATCTCATCTACAGAAATGATAAAAATATGAGCCAGGCTTCAAAAAGGATGGTCTGTGACAAAAGGATTTCTTACAGAGTCTTAAGAAGACAGACCGGAACAAATATTCGACTCAGAGGCTTTTTGTTTCTTCACTTCCCCTCCTTTGCACTTGAACAGGTATGTGGTACAGCACATCTACACCCACATCAGCTCCACTTTGACTGTTCTCAACAGCAGATTTCCAGTGTTCGCCAGACAGGTTTACTCCTCCTGTGGCCATTCAGATGTTTTCCTCTCTTCCATGACTCATTCTGCCTGTTTGTTTGCTTTTTTTATCTTTGCTGTCTTTTCTCTTTTTTACCTGCATTAGCTATAAGCTTTTTCCTTTATGCTTCAAATATCAGCATATATATATGTGCTCCTTCATTGCATGTACATTGATTTATATACGAGGACGTGTGAACCGGTATAGCTGAAAGAGAGAAATGGCATGGAGAGGAGAGCAGAATGCCAGTGCCATCTGGAAATGCAAATATCACTGACTGCTATACAGTCAATATATAATATTTAGATGAGCAAATCTAATTTATAAGTTAAACCCCATTTTTTTTGTAGGAATCCGAAATATGCATAAATCTGGTAGTAAAAAATATCTATAATAACAGGAAAGAAGGGTCTAATGTTATGGTTTGTTTGTTATAATTTATTTTCTTTGAATATTGTAATGTCATAGAACCTACTGAAATTAGTAAATCTACACTTGTGACCTATCTTTCTCCACCACGGACCCTGTAAATTAATAGATATAGACCATATCAGCTCACATGTTCACATTATTCAGTATAAAGTCTACATAAATAAATTAAAGATTGGTTAATTCTTTGTCAGTGATTAATGAAATTCTAATTATAATTACTATTTAGTTCTGGCCTGAATTATTATGATGTTTTCGATATTTCTAACCATGCAAAACCTATTCTAACTTCAGATACCTTTCAAATGCAATCAAATAAACTTAAAGAAAAGAAGAAAGAAGAAAAAAATTCCCATCCCAACCATTCTATGATTCTATGAAAATAGAAATCCAGCAGCTGCTCTACACTGAACAGTAATAAGCACATTAAAAATTAAACTAAGCAATACTCCATTCCTGATATAAATATTGGTCATCTTCATCTCGCTTCCTCTCCCCAAATCCCACTAAACAAGAAGGCCTTGCTGTAAACAGTGAAACAAAATCCCATCAGATTGAAATACAGAGAAAAATTCAAACTTGTAATTTCTAATTAACAAAAAAGCAACATGAAAACATGTGTTTCTTTTCAAATGACAACAAGACAATGAAGCTGTGGGGAACAACAGCACTGAACACTGTCTCTCGTCTTTAATCAATCTACCTAAAAGACAAGTTGTTTTTTGCCTTCCCCAGAGCCTGGGTGAGGGGAGGGAGAGGTGGAGGGAGGCCTAATTGTCGCTGTCCAAACACAGATGACTGAGGGACCTGTCTGTGCCAAACCTCCTCCTCCATGTTCCACGCTCACCATCCCCTCTGAACTCATGTATGGCACCATGTCACAGTGCTGTCATCGTTTCTCTCTCCTGGTGCCCCAGTCAGCATGAAAAGTCCCACCTTGTGTTGTTGTACATTATTTCTATTGAGATATTAATTATTTTTCCTGAAACCTTGTGAAATATTTCCTTCAGTTTAGCTATTTCATTATTGTGGCTGTAACCCTCTGGCCTTTATACTTACAGCCTGTCATTCTTCAAAATGGGGAAAAGACCTTGTGTTCTTCATTCGACGTTTGATTTTCTTGACAGTACATGTTGTTCCTTCTGTTTCACAGCTTCCTCCAGTGTCCTGTCCTAAATGTCTGTTATACAACATTTATCTCAATTAATCACTTTATATAGACCAAACATGTTCAAATGCCAACTTTAAAGATTCTGTTGGTGCTAATTGTATGCAAATTACACTCAGGAATCTGCCAGGAGATTATTACTTTTTGGGGACTTGCTTATTGTTCTGCCCTGGATAGGAAGGTTTATGGTAAGCACAAGGTGATTTTATTGATATACTGAAAAATATTCTGTCAAAGAGAGGATGTTGTAGGCATATCAGGTAATATCAATATCAAAAAAAAAAAAAAAAAAGGGTTAATAAAATGAAATTTTCTTGTGTCATTTTCTTTACAAGTCATTTAATCCAGTATTATTCTTTCTAAAATTAACAGCATCATTGCTAATAATGCTTTTAGGAGTTGCATCATGTTTATTTCAAATATGGAGCCAAGGTTCTGCCACAATCAAAGAAAATGAATTATAAGTGCTTCCTTTCAATTTACTTCTCAAATCTTCATGGATCATATCATAAAGATGATGTATAATGTATCTTGTTCTGTAATGGTTCTTGTGGAGTATTTAGAAGATTAGGAACCTTCTGAAATTTATATATTTAGAGGTTCTAATTTCTGGAGTTGTTGGGGAAGAATTAGCTGGCAGAGACAGACATGCTTAATTTTATATCAATATGGATCTTAGTAAGATTCCCAAATGGAGCTAAGGATTTGTCTTCATTATGCAAGTCTAATCTTCCCAACAATTTCTCCTTATGAAACTTTCCTGCTATAATACAAGCAAGGCAAGCAAACAGTTATTTCAAACTATTATATTTGTATACTAACCATCTCTTCCCTTGCCTTTATCCATGTAACATGCAGATGCAATTCTGACCACTCAAATCTCAGTACATGATTGTTCCAGTAATGTATTTTCTATAAAATAATCAGCAGGTAAAGTACAGAAATAGTCTTGTCAGCAGGCTTTCATTTTTTACTGGCTGAGTTCCAGGCTAGAGTCATAACTTTGAGAGTTATAGCCTCAAAGTAAGCCACATACAACCACGAATAGTACAGAGAATGGCCAGAAGAATGGTGAAAAAAAAAATAAATAAATATCAGAATAGTTTAAGCACAAGATTAAACAGACAGTGATTCTTCAAGCATGATATAAAGGCTATGATAGACACCTATGAAATTACATTACGTGGTGGAAGTGAGGACAGAATGGGTGCTTACCATGTCCCATAACACCTTAGAACCACAGAAAGTGATAGATCTGGAATGGGATGAAGGAAATACTCACAAGTTATCTTCAAGACAAAAAGAGATGTTTATCAGCATATCATGCTGTAACGTTATTGAACGCATTGTTACCAGGCATGCTGGAGGTCCATGTTCATCAAATAGCAACTATAGAAAATCATAGAAGAAAAATCTTTGAAGGACTATTAAACCGAAATGTGTAACTTCTTTTTCAGAAAGTCCTCCAAACAGACTTCTTGGCACTGAAACAACATCCTGAGGGATGAACAGCTGGATTACTTATAACTCCTTTGGGTTAATCCACATAGCTGTTCTAAATGAGAAACACCACTGTTGTCCCCAAGGCAGTCAGAGTCTGAGAACATACATGAGGCAAGAACCAGCTTTCTTGTTCATAGACTTTATCTACTCCTTGTGACACTACCTCAGAGTAACCACAATCAGCTGCAAAACTTCAAAGTCCCAGAACAAATTCCTGTCACAACAAAGAATTAAATTAACTCTTCTGCCCCTGTAGTACTGATGCCTAATCAGGAAGATCTGGGGCTAGCCTGTCACATCAGCTGGAGGAGAGTACCATAAACTGGAGTTGAGCAATGGGCTTTCTGTGACCTATTGTACACAGCCTGTGAGAAAGAGTTCCAAGATATGGGATTTCTTCAAACAGAAAAGGGAAGGCTGATGGGAAACAAAATGATCTTTCAGGATGTAAAAAAAGTTGCTAGATGGGTGAGCTCTACCTCCCCATGCCCAATGGAGTTAAAACGTGACAAAATTGGCTTTTCTTCTTAGCAGAATGGGTGTATGTCATGCATCGGGAAAAGCTGCCAGCCAGAAGGCATAAGACACAGAAATGAGCTCTACCAGGTAACAGAAATTTATTTCTCCAGAAATTCATAAACTGGGCAAGACTAATTTCTGGTAAGTATGACATATAAATCTACTATTCACTCCAGAAATAAGATGGAGAGATGGTCTATTTTTATTTTTTTTTTGAGATTGCATTTGTGTTCTAAATAGGTATTTTGTAGGAATTCCCTGTTCTTTTGCCTTTATCTGCCCGAGTTTGGTGGAGACTGAAGACCCTGCTACTCATAAAATTCTCCATTGTCATTTCACACTTGAAAAATTAAAGGATTTGTTTACTTTATTTTACTGATGTGTTTCACCACATTCTTATCTCCTTAGTAGAGGAGGTAATTGTATGTTTGATCTGTCATTATCCTCCTTATTTAGAAAAGAAAAAACAATGGGCTTGATAGATAATCATTCTTATCTGTTACAGAGGTTTTATTATGCTCTTTTCAAGAGAGTCGTATGGGCTTCTTGGCTAGTTAATGGAATAAGAGCAACACTGTTACAGCAACACAGAATATATTATTTTCTCTACTTTACGTCTTTAACGTAAAGTAGAGAAAATAATATTTTCTCTACTCAGTTAATGGAATAAGAGCAACACTGTTACAGCAACACAGAATATATTATTTTCTCTACTTTACGTCTTTAACTTGATATTCACATCATAAGCTGTTTTTTTAAGGTGCTCATTTCCACTAGTAACAGAGAGCTGAGGACAAGCTTTGATTAGAGACTTTTGTGTTACAAAAAGGTTAGGTGAGGGAAAATTGTCCGGAGTCACAATGTGACATTTGTTTTCTAAACTATCATTAACCTCTCTATTACTAGCACAGTGCTAACACTCTGCATTATGGTCAGTATTGATGAATTCTGGCTCTGTAGAGAGGACCACTACATAACTAAAGTAGAACTTAATCTGTATTTGACTGAATCGCACATTACTGTAAGGGCTGGTTGCAGGAGAGTAATTTCTGTTTCTCACTTTCAGAAGGATTTCTGTAACTAGGACGGAAATAGGAAGTATTTGTTGGTCTTCCAGTTTCTATCTGTTCTACTTCTTGTAAGAAAGTACCCTTAGAAGTCTGTGGATGGATACAAGGCACCTGCAATCAATATGAAGAACAGTCCATACAATAGAATGCTCTTTGCAAACTCAGCGCAATTGCATATGCATTCAATCCATATTCCTTGGTGTAGTCGTCCGTGTATTCCGCTGTAGTCCACCAGGAGCATTCCAGTGAAGACAGTAAATTAGCTGGCACTCTAGGTCTGTACATTACATCTGATTGTAATCTGCAGAAGGCAGGCAAATAATTTTTTTCACAGGCAATGCCAGGGAAAGCCATACTTCCTATATTCAGTCCCTATATACACAATCATAACAATTCTTGTTTAGTTTAAAAACCTATGAGACAACAGCTTTCTGTAATCTGGGTGGACAAGATCCATTCGTTTCCTGGCTGCTATTTCACTTGATTAACAAAATGAAATCCTCTTTGATTTTGCCTGATACTCTATAAAATAATTAGGAGGTTATTTTTTTGAATCAGTAGACATTGAGTGACACAGAAAATCATAATATTCACCACAAGAAAAATATGGTTTTTTGTTTTGTTTTGTTTGTTTGTTTTAGGAAAACATTCCAAATTTTGTGTGACCAATACCTGATTTTCCAGAGGGAAGTCAATATTCGGCTCAGGAAATATGAACTCAGAATGGAAAATGTGAATAAAGGGTTACAACCATGGACAAAGGGAAGAGAATCTGCCTTCAGATACAGAAACTTTGCTTATAAAATAAAAGATTAAAAAAGAACATGACTGCAAACCACAGTGTATTAGGATGATGAATAGAAAGGATAGGAACTGTTTGCATAAGTAATACAAATTACCTGAGTATGACAGTAAGGTTTCTCAAAATCAGACTGAGATTTTAGAATAGCTTTATAAAGTAATTAGTGCAAAACCAGCAAGACTAAGAAGCCTTAAACTATGTCAAATGAAGCTTGATATAATCATGCAATAAGATGACTTTCTTTTAATGAAGCATGACTTTCTTTTAAGCCATGCAGAGAAGACTGAAGTATATGACACCGTAGTGTTCAGTGTTAATCCTAACCCACTAAACAAATGAGGCACCTCTTCACACGGAGGAACTTCAACACACAAGAGGAACTTCACACAGAAGAACAACACCAAGTGTTGATTACTTAAGTTACAAGTTATTAATATTTTAGTTGTTTTACTATAAACTTTGGCACTTTTCTGATACTTTAAAAAAATATATGCAAGCAACACTACTGAAATGCACAGAAAGTGATGTCCATAAAGGAAGAAAGAAACAAACAAAAAAAAAAGAATAAAAGTTTTAAGAGTCTATTGAAGAGACTTAAGCTTATCTGTAGAAACAAACATAAAGGAAACATATTTATTATGGATGATTTTTTGGAAATGAAATAAATACTCTTATGGGGTTCTGTTCTTAAGGGACCTAACGGGGTGAAAGTACCTTATACACAGGTGAAAAAGGTATTTTGAGAGAGTATCTTTGATAGCTGTTAGGTATTTGCATCAGCAGTGCCAAGGACTACATCTGAACTTGTTTCCCAGGGAGACAGGATGTTTTCCAAGAAGAATATCATCACACCTTGAAATAGCAATAGTCTCCCCTTGCAGAGTAAGAGAGAACAGCCAAGAACAGCTTGACCTTTATGGGGGCTGTTAGGTGGTAAGGCATTATTTATTTACTTGCTTGCTCTTAGTTGTGTAACTGAAAACATGGTCCCTCGTTTGCAGAAGTTTGCATAGCCCCCATATCATGGGTATATATTTGTTTGTTTTCAGACTTCAGCTATAAACTCCAGCAAACACTTCTCTTCTAGTAACAAAAGTGATTTAGCATTTGCAGCTCTTCTTTAAGGGGACCGAAACTCACTGTCTGACAGCAGACAGAGAAATTACCAACTGCTGGTTTGTGCGATTGCTGAGGGCAGAACTCTCTCCTAGTGGGGTACCTACAGGCCTGGGGAACTACAGGTCTGTCAGTTTGACCTCAGTACCAGGGAAGCTCATGGAGCAGATCCTCTTGGGAGTCATCATGCGGCACTTGAAGGGCAAGCAGGCGATCAGGCCCAGTCAGCATGGGTTTATGGAAGGTAGATCCTGCTTGAAGAACCTGATCTCCTTCTATGACAACGTGACGCGCTGGGTGGACGAGGGAAAGGCTGTGGATGTGGTCTACCTTGACTTCAGCAAGGCTTTTGACACCGTCTCCCACAGCATTCTCCTCAAGAAACTGGCTGCTCTTGGCTTGGACTGGCGCACGCTTCATTGGGTTAGAAACTGGCTGGATAGCCGGGCCCAAAGAGTTGTGGTGAATGGAGTCAAGTCCAGTTGGAGGCCAGTCACTAGTGGCGTCCCCCAGGGCTCGGTGCTGGGGCTGGTCCTCTTTAACATCTTCATCAATGATCTGGACGAGGGCATTGAGTGCACCCTCAGTAAGTTTGCAGATGACACCAAGTTAGGTGCGTGTGTCGATCTGCTCGAGGGTAGGAAGGCTCTGCAGGAGGATCTGGATAGGCTGCACCGATGGGCTGAGGTCAACTGCATGAAGTTCAACAAGGCCAAGTGCCGGGTCCTGCACCTGGGGCGCAATAACCCCCAAGCAGAGCTACAGGCTGGGAGATGAGTGGTTGGAGAGCTGCCAGGCAGAGAAGGACCTGGGAGTGATGGTAGATAGTCGGCTGAATATGAGCCAGCAGTGTGCTCAGGTGGCCAAGAAGGCCAACGGCATCCTGGCTTGTATCAGAAACAGTGTGACCAGCAGGGCTAGGGAGGTGATCGTCCCCCTGTACTCGGCTCTGGTGAGGCCGCACCTCGAGTACTGTGTTCAGTTTTGGGCCCCTCGCTACAAGAAGGACATCGAGGTGCTTGAGCGGGTCTAAAGAAGGGCGACGAAGCTGGTGAGGGGCCTGGAGAGCAAGTCCTATGAGGAGCGGCTGAGGGAGCTGGGCTTGTTCAGCCTGGAGAAAAGGAGGCTCAGGGGCGACCTGATTGCTCTCTACAGATACCTTAAAGGAGGCTGTAGTGAGGTGGGGGTTGGCCTGTTCTCCCACGTGCCTGGTGACAGGACGAGGGGGAATGGGCTAAAGTTGTGCCAGGGGAGTTTTAGGTTAGATGTTAGGAAGAACTTCTTTACTGAAAGGGTTGTTAGGCACTGGAACAGGCTGCCCAGGGAGGTGGTGGAGTCACCATCCCTGGAAGTCTTCAAAAGACGTTTAGATGTAGCGCTTAGGGATATGGTTTATTGGGGACTGTTAGTGTTAGGTTAGAGGTTGGACTCGATGATCTTGAGGTCTCTTCCAACCTAGAAATTCTGTGACTCTGTGACTCTGTGACCTATGATGCAAAGGACCCCCCAAAAGCAAGTAGTATTCATGATAAGATGAATGGACCAGAGTGTAATGTGATGCATCTTTACTTACCCTTGGCAAAATTCATCTCTGAAACTCCAAGGAGTTATAACTAAATCTAACGGAATTCATTGTCTTATATCAAGTAATTATATATGAAGTAAGAGGACAATAATGTGTTGAAATTAACAACAGGATACAGTGAACTGTATTCCCCGTAAACTGCATAAGTATAAAATGGGACAGGATGCAAGCTATGGATTACATCAGTCTTCAGCCTCATTCATCCTTACCAGTAGGGATGAGTACAAAAAAATGAGAGGGGGCAGGGATATCCTAAAAATTGTGAACTTAAAAAGAAGCAGGGACTCTGGGGCAAAGCAAACATAGTGAAATGGAGGATGCCACTCAGTGCCTCTGTTCCAGGACAAAATGTACTGAGTTCCTCCTGAGAGAAATTTTTCTGACCTGGTTTAAAAATTCCCAAGGCGGGAGGTTTGGCATCTTCTGCAGGGAACCTGTTTCAAGGTTTCGCTTCCTTAAGCGATAAAAAGCTTTTTCTAGTCTGTAACTCACTTCACAGCTGAAACAGTGACCCAGACGCAACAAAAGAGGATGGATTCAGTGACACAATCTGAGCTTTTGTATGGATAGGATTAGAGATATGAGACCTCTGGAAAGGGTGAATTTTTCAGAGTGAGAGCAAAGTGAACTGATTTATTCCTGTTCTGTTCCTCTTGTATGTACCCCAAACTCTGTATTTCCTTCATGAGGTACACACAGTCCTTTTAAGAATATGAAAGGCACCACATGGGGTCATACCAATGCTCCTTCCAGTATTTATCCTCTCCAAACTTCTGGTAACACACAACATATAAAGACTTATAAGATCAAGATAAGCACATACTGATGTTTTCCCCAAGGTATTATTTCATTTTCCACTAATCTGTGTTTCAGCAAACAAGGATTTTAATTTGTGTTTTTACAGTCACTGATGCATTTTTCTTTCATTCATTTGACAAACATCTTTCATATTTTGTACAATTTTGGTCTGCAAAGCATACTTGTGACAGGGAGTTTCATGGTTTCACTGACCAGTGAGTGATTATCTCCTTTTTTTGTTCTGATCATGCTACCTGCTTCTTTCTTTCCTCTTCCTCTTTGCTACAGAGATGCAGCAGCTACAGAAGAGAACTGACAGACTTGAAATTAAATGGTTCTTGCCTGTTTACTTATCCTGAGTTATCCTACATTGAATAAGTATTTCTGTTTTTATGCCCCTCACTCATATCAGAATATCCATTGGCCGCTTCTTTCCAAACAGGCTATTTCTAACACAGTAAGATATGAGTTTTGGAAATAGGACTCATGAGTTTGAGTTCTATGTCTTAAAAAATGAAAGCAAAACACCAATGATACAACACTGATGGCCATATAAGTCATGATTTGAAAAGGGATAAGTGTGTCTGAGAGTCTCAAGGCCTTGGACCAAGCTTTTTAAGCCTATTTAGTTATGACATTGCTGCAGTCTGTGCTCACACTCTGAGGGAGCTGGACTTTGAAGCTGGATGTCCAAACCTGAAAAAGGAGAGCTAAGACCATATGTCAAGCTGTTCTGATTAATGAAAGGATGATGTTGTGACCGATCCCTCACAGCTTGGATCAGAGAAGTTCTGGTTTTACATGGCATCAGGGTTCGTTACCTAAGAGGTCAATAAATACTTTATTTACAAGTACTTTATCTAGGACAAGGTATTAAGTTTTTCCTATTAAACTGTAAGAGCATGGTGGAAAATTGCCTGTACATCTGAGTTCACCACTGACTCCATCACTAAAAATGTTCAGCCAGACTCCCAGATATCTTGCTCTTGTCTATGACAGTAGCTGAATGGTAGTAATTGTTCTTAAGAGATCAACCTTTTTTTACTTTTTTTTTCTCAAAAGATGGTACTTGAGTGTGGAGCTAAAACAGTGAGAATTTTTTTCTTTCTATTTGCAGAAGAAACTAAGATTTTCTACATTCTTTTTCTTTTGTTTTGTTTTGGGTTTGGCTGCAAACTCTTTGTAAGCCTGAACTCATAAGTAATTTAAAAATCAAAACTGCATCTCCTTTACTACAAGTATTTCTCTTATTGTACTTATGACCCCACCCAGGATTAAGCTTGCTATGTGTACAGAATAAAATGAAACATTATAATGTTATATAATTCTCAGAAGCCTTAAAAATTAGAGTAACACAAAGTTATAAATCACTCATAATTTCCTTTGGATTTTCTATACGTATTAAAAATTCACAGGACTAGCTTTTAGATTTTGAATTCTTTTTGAAGTACAATACTGTTCTGGGATCTATTGCTATCTATCATTAAACAATGCTATCATGTTAAATAGCACCTTTTTGCTGCAATATAGACTGAAGCCATTCCACTACTTTCGCTCCAAGTTACAATCGAGTTCTTAGCCTTATTTTGTGGAGACATTGTGCTATACTATACATAATGTTTAAGTTAAGTTAAGTTAAGTCTGCTTTTTCAGATTAAAGCTTTACAATACAATATGTTTAAGTGTATCAGTCTTCTGTAATATCGGGGAAAAAAAATAGAAAAAAAAATAAAAAAGCAGATTCTGGACTATAAAAGAGTTTCTAAAAATGCATCACACAAATGCCATTAATTTTGAAGGGAATTAAGCACCAATTTTTTTGGAAATCCAGATATGAGTCAGTGCTTTGTGAAAGTCATTGCTGAATACTTTCTGAAAATTGAAGTTGTTCTCACATTGTGCACTCAGCCCATTTGCTCCTCATGGCCTCTGAGTGCTCAATTAAATCACAAGAAGCTAAGTGAACAGCACACTCCTAGTACAAATTATTAGAGAAATAATTACAAGATTTTCAAGATTTGCAGTCAAGAAAGTGGCCTTTTACTACAGCAGGCAATGCGACCATAAATTTATCATCAAAACAACTTATTTCAAGAGTTACTTGATTTTCTCTGTTTTAGATCAATAAGCACAGATACATAAGTACATACTTACCAAAGATACATAAATACTAATCTAAATTCATAGAATCATAGAATATACCAAATTGCAAGGGACCCACAAGGATCATTGTGTTCAGCTCCTGGCTCCACAAAGGTCTACCCAAAAATTCAGACCATCTGACTAAACTTCTTAAACTTCTTAAACTTCAACAGGCTTGGTGCCATGACTACATCCCTGGGTATTAAAAATAACTCAACATTTACTTTGAATTTAAATTCACATCTAGATTAGTGAAGTTCTACTTTTCTGTATGGAAAATTCCACTTCTGTGAAAGTGGTATTTAATATCTGTATTTGCTCTTGGGATACCAACAGAATGTAAAGCCACAGCTTCAGAATAATGGTTGAGGAGCCTTTTCTGAAAATGTCCCTCATTTTTTCAATGAAAAATATATTTCTTCCCACTGCCATTGACTCAAGCCAATCTAGCAGAAAATAGTTTTGGCCACTGCAGACAGAAAACAGTTTGGGAGAGTCTTGGCTGAATAAGAGCAAGAAAGGCTGAAAATATATCTGGTAGATAAACCCTGTTCAGAGAATTGGTGTTCTGATGAATTGTATATCCATGGGATGCACATTTCCATCACAAATGTGGTATGTTTGTTTGCTGTGTTTGAAGTATCAATGGACTACTCCTTCTCTGGATGCCCTGGTCATTTAATAGAACGAACATTTTAGGACATCATTAAGACTAGCACTCCTGAGAGGATGTCTACATGACAATTCAAAGTTATTAAAAAAATGCAAATGCTGGGCCTCTTTATGTCATGTTCCGAGAAACTAGAGAAAGTTAGTTCTGAGAAACTGCCAAATCCAGTGGCATCCTTCACTTTAATTGCAGAAGATACGACAGACTAGAGCATTCTCAAAGGGAAGATTTTAAAGAATAACCACTGTGCAGTGGAGGAGGTGGAAATACACATTCTGCAACACTTTCTTATTGTAAATATGAATAATATGTCATGTAACCACAATGGGCATTCCCATTTTCTGAAGTTGTCACCCACACACAATATATGTTACTTGCAAAGCCTGGCAGATCATTTGCTTTCATGTGGGAAGCAGGAAGGGATTGTTCTACAGGAAAAGCACAGGAATTAAAGTTGTCGTCATACAAAGTTACATCAGGGTAACTGCTGATTCTTGTTTAAAGTGTCTTGGGCACAACAGAAAGCTGTAGATGCTGCTGTAAGTACACTCAGCCCATTTACTCCTCACGGCCTCTGAGTGCTCATTTAAATATGTGTATATACTGTTACCACTGATGTCCAGTGGAAGAGGGTGGAGAATAATGAAAATGATTTAAAACAACAGACTTTTCTCTCTCTCTCTTAAATATATATAATATATATATTTATTTTATATATATACAAAATAAATAAATAAAAAGGGGGAGAGAGAGAGAGAGAGAGAGAGAGAGAGAGAAAGGAAGGGGGATAGGGAAGGAGATTTGAATGAAGTGAGCATCAGCAGGTCTCATTGCCCCTTCCTCTGTTACAAGCAAACCCTCAGATCCTGGGATCCTGACATTTCTGGAGGCACAGATGGCCTCAGAGTGGTGAAAGGCGAAAATACATTCTGTCCCCAGGAACTCATTGTCATACAGAGCAATTTCCATGCACGAGAAGTGCACATTCTCCAGTGCTGTTTAACAGAGGTTGTAATTCTGTATTCTCAATGTGATATGTCTTGAGCCTCTAAAACAATAAGAACAGATTTCATGTAAGGAAACCACGGGTGAGGAAGCTGGTTATCGGTACCGAGATGTTCTGCATTCTCCTGATGACTGTTATTCCCTGAACACTCATAAATCAGGGGTCTTCCCCTCCCTGTTGGGTTCAGAGTCACAAGGGGAGGATTCACAAAATAGTCTGGTGCCCTCAGTGTGTGTGTGCGTGCATGCGTGTGGAGGGGGTGGTTTCCTCTGCCGTCCCTTGAGAGAGCACAATTCTGCCAGCAGTGTGTTATGACATCTGTTTTTACAAACTCAATAATGTTCAGCATGCTGAGATGCTGGGGCAGTTTTGATGGATGAACCCACTACAACAGCACGATAACATTCTGTGAGCATGCACAAGGGATTAAGCAAGACACCAGCCCACTTCGGCGAGGTCAGGCTGTGCTCAGAATCTGAAAGGATGTAATATTAATGTCTATCTAATTGGTGAATTTGTCAATGCAGTGTTGCCATTAAACAGCCAGCCATCTGGACCCCGAGGTTTATGTGATCACAGCTGATTGTCAAAACAATGGCATTTCACTGACCTTAAGAAATTTAATTAAAATGTTGTATTGCTTTCCATGCAGTATAGGTACACAAACTGTTAGCTAAGAATGAGGTTGCTGCAAGGGCTGCTTCTTCTGTTTTCCAAATCTACAGTGTAAAATCATTTTTGCATAGATATATATTCATGGTAAATCTAAAATAACATGTGTAACTGAACTGACACTTTGAGTAGGTCACATTTCCTTGCTATGTGTTGTAATGATTTGGCAATAACAGCAACAATCAGAAAAGACTTTTCCAGAAAATATTGCTTTGTAATTCCATTTATCTCTTTTTAATTTAATAGCTTTTTTAGTATATTCATGGTTCAATTTACAACTCAGGAGCTGTTGCAGTAGTCCTCTGTTTTAGAAGTATCCATTTCCAAAGGTAAAAGTCATTCTGAATACTAATATTGATTTGGTTTATCCTCAGTTAATTAGGAAGAACACAGTTAATTAGGAAGTCAGGGTGGCACAGCCTCAGAAGAACCCCTTCACCCACAAAATGCACTGGTAGTAGGGTGGGGGGTTAGCATTTGCTACGCCATTATTTCTATGTTTCTGGCCTCCAGCACAACCTTTACACAAGTCCCTAAATTGAGGAAGAATTAAAAAATAAATAAAAATTTGCTTGGGACCTACCATAATTTCAGAGAAGCCCCACTCTTTTGTACAAAACCATACTTCTAATGAGGAAGGAAGAATCAATAGGAGATGCAGCAATGGTCTGCTCCTCTCCTGCGTGCAAAGGGAAGGCTGTACCAACAACACTTCTGTGCACACCTGAAACCACCGATATCTTGTCAACCCTGGAGATGTGTGTCTTGAGTTTTTCAGCTCCATGCCATGCTCTGTGCAGGTCAGAGACTTTTACTCTGCTGTTCTTTAACCGGTGTTTTAGAGGCCATGGTAAGATATGGGAGCAAAAGAGCTCTCCTTTTCCTGTTGCAGGACCATAGAAACATAGAAATGTGGGACATAAGGGATTCCTTGGTTGACTGAGGTTCCCTCTCCATATTGCATAGCTTTTTATATAAATGTGTCAAACGCCACCTTAAAATGAGTTAGTGTTTCTCCTAGCCAGATTGGGAGTTTGTTCCAGAACTTCAGTTTTCTCATGCTTATGAACCTTTTTCTAATTTCCATCTTAAATTTATTCATGGACAGCTCATACTCATTTGTTCTTGTGCCAACATTGCCTTTTAGTTTAAACAGCTCTTCCCTAGTGTTTGCCCTCCCCATGAATTTACAGAAAGCAATCCCTTTCTCACTCAGTTTTCTTTTTGCTAGAATGAAATCCAGTTTTTTCTAATCTCTTATAAAATGCACTCATTGTTCCCCTGAACACAATTTCTTGTCTGCTCCTTTTACACAATGAATTCTCTGTTCTTGAATGGGGGTAACCAGGGACTTGAGCAGTATTCCAGATTATGTCTAGCAGATCCCCTAAATAATGACAATGACACTGCCTTTCTTTGCTAGACATCTTACACATAAGACGCTGTTTTCCTTTCTCACAGCGGTTTCACACAGTCATTTCCTTGTCATGCTGTGGCCAGCTAGAACACAAACACATCCTCTTTGGTCCAGTTTGCTTGTATCTCCATTCAGCTCTTAACAGATCTCCTGTGCTTCACATTGCTCTTCTTATAGTTAGATTTCCTTTATTTCAATCTTCAAAGCCTTTTAAAATCATATACTGTTCTTCCTTTGTTTGCTAATGAGTGTGGTGCCCACAAATTACATCAGCATATTCCCCATTTTGTGTCAAGGGCAGTAATGGATATGATGAGCTCCTGCATTTTTGTTATATTCTATCTCCATGCTAGCTTTTGTCTCTTCTATTTGAGACCTCTTCTTACACAATTGATGTCTTCACTAATGATTTTTCACACAACACCACATCAGCTGCTTTCCTGAATTTCAGATAAATAAGAAGTACTACATGCATTTTTTTTTTTAATAGAAGAATGATTTTGGATTAATTTATAATTACAATTTACTTCTGTTAATTTTTTTATAACATTTTACCTTGATTTCCACTCCATTTCTTCCACAATTCTTTTTTTTTCAAAATATGTTTAAAAACCTTATATGATGTTGAAGTCAGAATGGCAGATTCACAGTGTCTCAGGTCTTGCTTTATTTTGGCGGGTTTTTTTGAACAAAAATTATGCGGTTACTATTCTGTGTCCACGTGTTGCTACTTCAGATGTATTTTTTAAAAATATTTCATTAGTTGGAATTCACTTCTATCATGTTGCTCTCCAATTTTTCAGAATGCTTGCCAAATATTTGCTTTAGACTTAAGGTATGCAGTGAGTGCATATCAACAGGAAATATTTTTCTTATACAAGAAAAAATATGTTCTATTAATTAATTTTCTATTGAGCCAATATGAAGTTTAAAATAGGTATAAGAAAGAACTTCCTAAGTTAACGTCACTGTAGACTGCATCAAGATTAAATACAATAGCACTTCAGAATATGGATGTGATTTGAGATATTTGTAAAATGTGTCATAAATGTAACTTGCACTAATGAGTCACTTTCACCATAGTGTGTAAGAGAGCTGCTCTCAAACACTTGTTGGGCATAGACTGCATAACATTCTTATTGTTCTCTCCCTTGTGAATAAACCACCAACTTCAACTTCTGATAGCATGTTTGTTTCACCAAGAACTCATCTTTTAGCAGTAGAAGAAGGCTCTGAAACATGAAACTCTCATCCTGCACTTACTACTGTATTAGCAAAATGTATGTACACGAATCTACTGCAAGCACATGAAAGTATTTTTCTTTAAACTATTCAAACTAAATTTCCACATTAACAAGATGTTAACGGTATCTACCTTGTCTCATGTTATTAGGTACTCTGCTAATTACAGAGGATCAGCACTGTTCCAGTCCAGTAGATCAGACCTGCATATTTTCAATGCGTCATTGGTAGAGTGCGACAAAGCAATTTGAAATCAGACACTGATTAAAATGCCTGATCTCATACTGAGAATATTGTTAGAACAAAGTTTGTTCTACTACAAATCCTTTCACAGAACTGACTACCTTGAAGGTTAGTTGTAGTACTTTTTTTTTTTTTTTTTTTTTAATCTGAGCCCACCAGAAATGAACTGCAGACACATTTCTCATATGTGAATTAATTAGCTTGTGGAGCCCAGTCTGCTAGAACATCCTATTTAACAGCCTTTGGGGAATTGGATCCTTTTTCAAATTCGCATCAGTTCTTTTTTAACATGGTGTTTGGGGGTGGGGAGGGGTGGTCGATAAAGGTCAGAGCTGCTCATTAGAAACCTAAATGAAATGTGGTAACACAGTTGATTCTTATGGGATTACAGCTTATGAAAGTGGAAACAAATATAAACATATATCTACATGGTAGATATCTACATGGTAGTGAAAAAGGAGGGTGGTTACAGAGCATCGTGACTTTATGTGTCTCTCTTAAGAGAGTATTTATCAAAACACTTGGGAACCAAAGTTCCAGTAATACCTGATTAATTCATGCCATGGGTGAGATCTGTCCCACAGACTGGTTTAACTAACCAAAAGAAAGTTTTCATTTCCCACCTACCCCCCCAAAATGGAGGGTTCAGATGAGGTGCTTGAGTGAGCATTAACGTATGGGAAGATATATTTCCTGTTCTCAGTATCAGAAGAAGGAAGGCATTTGTTCCAAAACTTAAGAGCAGGGCAAGAACTGGGTTGTAAAGTGCTGATAGAGAGCAAAGTCATGTTAACACTGAATTTCTTAGACTCTGGACTATTGCAGCCCTGCAGAAAAAGGCAGCTGACACCTGCCAATATCTTTAGCGTTCACAGAAATGAATATTCCTCAGTACTAAGTCAGTAGTCCATGAGGACCCAAGGCTAAGCTGCTCTGTTTGCCTTCTGTCTGCCGATCAAGTTATGAGTATCAGGTCTCTAATAAGGGCTTGACATGCACAGTGGAGCCTGGACCACTGACACAACTGGGGCTCAGATGCTGCTCAGAAAAAAAAATAGTGTAGTTTTTGACACTAAATCTAGTCTTCTGCTGCTTACATCAGTTTATCTTTTGTGAAGAACGGTTTTCAAAACAGGAGCCATTATGGAGCACTATGCAAATGCTGCTGGGGAGTAACCACCACCATATTATCTTCCCAGACCCTCCTGTGTCAGAAACACAAATATTCTCAGTAAAAATAGGAACAAAGAAAAATTAAAATGTTACAGATGTAGAATATGGGCATAGAAAATTAAGGGATTTTCAAATTCATACTAGTCAAAAGTGTGAATAGATCACACCTGGAGGACTGACATGAGTGACTGCAGCAGAATTACTCCCCGAGGAAGATATATTCATATGCATGTGAGCTTTGAGAAAGAGTCCATTTTGCAGTGCTGATTCTAGTTCTATATACCAACCCCTCAATGTCTACCTCCTCTAATTTGTATCAGCATTTGACAGCTTGTTGACAGCTCATTAAGAAAAAAACTCACATGTGACCACAGAACTCAGTGCAAGCAGAGATCTGCTCTCTAATTGTGAACTATATTGAAATGTGATTCATATGTGGAACTGCAGGTCAGAAACCAGCCCAATTAGCATGTTTATTAAAATATGTTAAAACATATTATATTATTAACTAGTGTAAAACAATAGATATAACAGCTATTGTGGGAGACTGTTATCTCAAGCAACAAATAAGAGAAAACAGGGCATGCTTTTGGATTTACTATTTCCTGAAATAAGATATAGTGCAATATGAGTGGCTTTGCATGTCAGCTCAGTCATTGAGCAGGAGCCATTTGGGGGCAGGGGTCTCTGTTCAGGGTCTTCTCATTCCATTCCTGCTAGTGCTAATATGAACATAGATGACTCATTACACCTTCATGATGACATAGGTGCTTTGGAAAGCACTGTAACATTCAGCCCCACTTGGTTCTTTGGATTTATTTTTTTTACACTAGTTAAATTTAAATTAACAGTTTGGATTTATATTTCTTGGCTAGGATTGGCAATTCTGTTCATTGATCCCCAGTTTTAAAAGGCTTCTTAAATTAAGGGTATCATAGGGTATCATTATATTATCCTGATGTAATGCAGAGACTACAAATCAAATAGGTAGATTTGACATTTCCCTGAGGCATTTCTGCATCCTTATTCTGAAGGCTTTTTGTTGTTGTTGCTGTTGTTTGTGTTATTTATTTTTTTTCTTTTTTCTTAATTTCTTTGCAATATCTTATAACTGGGAATTCAAGCAACTCTTTATGCAGAGAAAATTTCTCTTCTTTCTTGTTACTTCACATTCTTTTTGAACTCTCAACACACTTAATGAGGCAATCATTCAGAATTGGAGAGATTCAATATAGCCATGAAAATAAAGGTACATAGTTTAGACCCACGTTGAAACATTTGTCACTTGTGGTGTGTAAAGATGAGCTGACTGAATGTTTTATGGACCCTTCTAGATGGTGTGTCTATGTCATGGATATGGCTGTTACAGGGGTTAAGATGTATATCGTCTTTTCCAGCCCTGTACTCAACAGAGAAAAGTGTGCATGGGTCTGAACTAAATTGTAACCTGTGCAGACCATGGGACAGATGCAACTGTTTTTCTCCCTGACAAGCTTTCTGCAAGGTCCCAGTAATTGGGTGACCACGTATTATTTAGAGTCTTTAATTACCAATTCAAACACTTGGTAGAAGACACCAGGGAACCAGAATTTTCTATTTGAATAAACTTAGAAGAAAAAGACCTCTGAGCATAAAAGTTAACGCTTCACCTGAGGATACAGAGTAAGGCCTTTAGGGCAATATAAGTGTGGAAATCTAATTTTATGAAACACCCTATGTAGAACATGTAGAGAATAAAAGAACAGCTTTCACTGTTAAGTCCACAAGAGTGATAACCTGAATAAGGTCACTCAGAGCATGTTACCGCCATTTAAGTAAGATGCCATCAGGAGAATCTCCTCACACTAAAGTATGATATTTTAACAAAATAGTTGACAGCTCTCTGCATATACTATCAGTTTACTGAATCCAAGTTTGAAACTGCTATTCATGTCTTCTGCATCTCATTACTTTAATCATTTTACTACCTCCTGAGCATTATTTTCTTCTGGTTTATAGATCGACTGAAAATAGTCTTATTCTGAGTTATACATATATATACTCATATATATATATATATATATATATATATTTGAATTTATATATATATTATATATTAGAATTGCATACTGAACATACCCAAGACGATAATTTAGGTACAACTGTTTTCTGTAGTCAACAGAGTTTTTTAGTCTCTTGGTAAGCTTTGCAGGTATCAAGTTAAAAGCTTAACACCTCACTATCAGTTTATTTCAGGATTGCCTGAGATTCTGCTAGGCATTAGTAAAACTTTTTTTTTTTTTTTTTACTTTGTTTTCTGTCAGGTATGAGCCGCTTCCATTTCTTTACATTCTAAGCACTACCATGTTGTATATAAGATAACATTCAGGTATCATTGACTTGCATTAGAATGATGCAAATGCAAAGTATAGAGATATATCTGGTGCCCACACACAATGTGTGGTAACTATAAGTAAAGAGGAGACCACATCAGGAAAGCAATGCACTGGAAAAAAAAAAAAAATCTAACTAAAAAAAAAAATCTTGTAAAATATATGTTTCTACTCTTTAAGGAAAAAGGCTGAGGGATGAGTGTGATGTCTTTTCTTGCTCTGAGGGGTTCTTGGTTGACAACAGGTTGTGATTATTACCAGTCAGACAGTCAGACATTCAAGAAGAGCTCTTCATAATTTTATTTCATACATCATAATAGCAGCCTTGCTGTTGCTACCTTATTACATTCTGTTGTTCTGACAATATTATATAAAATTCTTAATATAATGGCACCCTTCAGATGTGTTAAAATCATACTTTTATGCAGATAGGTCTTGTAGATATCAGGAATTTTCAGGAAGTTGACATAATCTCCAAAGTGAGTAGTGCTTTCAAACATATGTTAAATGATGTTCACACAATTTAATTAATTCCCGCCATTGCAACTTTTTTTTTGCCCTTTAACTGGTTTCTGTTCATTTCACTATATCTCAATGGTCTTTTCACCCTCTTCTGAATCTCAGCTTTCTAGAGTTTGTTTTAGTATTTCTTACACACATAGAGACCTCAAGGCAACAAAAAGCTTCTACGCAGTTTATTCTCCTGTCTGTACAGGAGAATATATGAAGATGAGAAGCACTAGTATGTAGTGGAATTCTTAGTACCATAATATGACCCTCCTTTTAGGCTATGACTAACACTCATTAGGTGAAGTCATAGCCCTGTGTAGTTGTTCTTTTATTTCTTTTTTTATATCCATAGAATTTTATAAATGCACAAGTACCCAGAAACGATATAACAACAATATTGCAAAATACAAATGTTTTCATTCACAGGTACTACCATGTATGTATGCTCATACATTGTTTTTAATGAGGAAGAGATGTAAGAATGACCTAACTCAATATGTCAAAAGCCATTTAATATCTCCAAACATACTTAATTAGAGTCTTGGATTCTTCCCTGAACAAAATCTCTGCAAAGCTTGGGAGAAAAGATGAGTTCCCAAAGGTTTTGTCTGTGTACTTTCAGCATGAAGTAGAGCTGCCAAGAAGGTGCTTGAATTTGCACCACATGTATTGCATAACATCTTCAAAAATGTTCCATCCTTTCTGAAAGGTGCCTGCCTCCCAGTCAGGCTGATCAGACTTTGATGAGCTTTGCCCCTTTGAAGGTCCTTGCTTCAACAGTTTTTCAGGATTGTTTTCATTTTGTTTTTGTTTGTTTTTCAGTGTTCAGTAGCTTTTAACCTAAATTGTTGATGGTAGTTTTTGTTCTTTCTTCCTATCAGTAATGTTAAACCAAAGCTCTACGTTTGTTTTTCTCAGTGAAAAAACAAAAAAAAATAATAAATGAAAAGGCATGGGCCCTCCCAAAATTCTGATGTTGGAGCAGAGAGTGGAAGTAGAGCCACTCGCAACCAGTATCTTCTCTTTGAAATTTTCATGCCCAGGAACTAAGTTCCAGATGATTTTAGTGACAGCGGGGGTGCTTCACATTCAGTATGTTGCAAAGTTCAATCAAGAACAGTTTTTAAATTTTAATTGAAACTGAAAATAGAAAGGAGACCAACTGCCCTCTGTTGATCACAGCAACAGGGAGGATAAAAGTGAAAAAATGATGCTATGAAACAAAAACAAGTGCTGAAGAGATTTTGATTAAGCATCTTGCTGTAGCTGCTGCTGAGTAAATCTTCTCAGTGATCTGCTGATAGGGGAGTTCTAAAACAAAATTTCTCACTATATCTTGGGTTTCCCCTTCACCTTCAGATTGCGGGTATGGATTTTTATTTAGTAAATAATTCTCAAGTAAATGAATTCTGAAGCTGAGCTTGGTCTTGTCACCAGGATACACACAGTATTGATGGAACCAGGGGGTTTGAAAACTTCAAAGCTATGTCTCTTGGAGTCATAAAATGATGTAGTACTGCCAAGCTTCAGGGGCCTAGGGGAAGGTGAATGCCACTTTATGAATGCAACCAGCCTTTGAGCTCAAAAAGGACATTCTCAGCCCTCATTACTCTTTACATGTTTTAGCTTTTCAAAGTGACCTTGAAGCTGGTGTTACCCAATCACCAAGATTGAAAGACCTCTTTACTGGATTCCTCATTTGCACCAGGATACTCTGGCATCAAACAAGACCCGCCACAAGCATATATTTTTACATGAAGAGTTCATTAATTGGTATTTACACAATAAAATCTGATTCTCTACCCCTGAAATCTTCAAGACATCTCTGTGCTAGATGTGATATTTTTCTCTCCTGTAAATATATTACTAAGATATGCCAATAATAAATCATTCAAAAGGAAGAGTCTTGATTATAACAGAATTTGTTAATTGAATGTTGTGATTAAGAACATATTAAGGTTAATAAGAAATGTGTCAGAATATCATGTATCATAGATAAGACAAAACAAGTGCTGATTGACAACAGTAAGTTATATATTTGGTATGAATGTAAGCACATTCGCTAACAGAAATAAGCACCTTATTTGAGACTGAAGCTAATTTTAAATACAACACAGTCATCTCAATGCTCTCATACCATCTGTTGCCAAAAGCAAAATATAAATTATGAATGGCATTTTTTCCCTCTTAATCACTGCTATGAAAACCCAGCATGTTTCATTGAAGACTTTTGTGCCTTTGGTGGGTGAAGATCCTTCCACACAACAAATTATTTCACGTCTTTTTCTTCCATGTTGGTGAAGCAAAGCAAACAAAGGGCAAAACCCCTTCCATTCTTATTAGAAATAATAAAACTAAATAAAAACAAAAAGCATGTATTGTTTTGCTTTTAAATATAATACTTCATTTTCTTCTGTGAAGTAAGAGATCTTTTATTTCCTTTATGAAGTGCCGCAGTTCAAAGTAGTCTGCACTCCATAGGTAGAGGTGACAGACTGGTTTTGAATTTCCCTAGATCTTCCAGTGTTCATAAGGCACCAAGCCTGCAACCCCATAAGGGATGGGACAGCAGCAGCTCATCTAAGCTACACTCAAACAGAAGACAGGGCACTTGCCTGTGGGCAGCACGAGTTATATGAATCATTGTTTCCTCTCCTGTCTAAGGAAAAATAAAAATAAATAATAGAAACGTCAAATGCTAGACAGAATTCAGAATTTGACTTTCATCAAATAGCGACTGGTCAGTCAACATTTCTTTCATGACATCATTGGGCATTATGCAGTATTATCAAAGATAACACAGTTCTTTTGAGATAGAGACCAGAATTGTAGCTGGATATAAACCAAGGCATCATGATCTCCTGCATTCCCATTAGAACTACCTGCTTTAGGTCTGTCTAAAGAAATCTGAGCTGAACAGTCCAGATGTGGTGGTTCCACTTGAGTGGGCAGCCAAGCTCCACCACAGCCACTCTCTCACTCCCCCTCCTCAAAGACGAACGGGGAGAAAATACGATGAAAAGGTCTCAAAGGTTGAGATAAGGACAAGAAGATCACGCAGTAATTATTGTAACAGGCAAAACAGACTCGGCATAGGGAGATAGTAAGATTTATTGCTTATTACTAACAAGCTAGAGAAGTGAGAAACAAAAGAAAGAAACCAAAAGCACCTTCCCCCCTCATCCCCACTCTTCCACCTCCTCCCCCCGAGCGGCACAGGGGAACGGGGGAATGGGGGTTATGGTCAGTCTACACCACTTCTTCTCTGCCGCTCCTTCTTGGTCACTCTTGTCTGCTGTGCTGTGGGGTCCCTCCCATGGGATGCAGTCCTTGATGAACTGATCTGGTATGGGCTTCCCACAAGCAGCAGCTCTTCCAGAACTGCTCCAGATATGGGTCCGTACCACGGGGTCCATCCCTCAGGAGAAAACTGCTCCAACCTGGCTCCCCTACGGGCAGCAGCTCCTGCTGGTTCACCTGCTCCTGCGTGGTCTCCTCTCCACAAGCTACAGGTCCGGCCCGGAATCTGCTCCGGCAGGAGTCTTCCACAGGCGGCAGCCTCCGTCGGTGCAGGGCCACCTGCTCCACCGTGGTCTCCTCCACGGGCTGCAACGTGAAACCCTGCTCCACCGTGGTACTCCATGGGCTGCAGGGGGACATCCTGCTTCACCATGGTCCTCACCACAGGCCGCAGGGGACTTCTGCTCCGGCGCCTGGAGCACCTCTCCCCCTCCTTCTTCACTAACCTTGGCGCCTACAAGGCTGTTTCTCACTCCCTTGACTCTCCCAGCTGCTGTGTGGCGCAGCGTTTTTTTTCCCTGTCTTAAATATGCTCTCACAGAGGCACAAAACAACATCGCTTATTGGCTCGGCTCTGGTCAGCAGTGGGGCCCTTATCAAACATGGGGTAGCTTCTAGATCCTTCTAACAGAAACCATCCCTATGGCCCCCTGCTACCAAAACCTTGCCACGTAAACCCACTACACCAGACTGAGTTGGTTATGAGGTAAACCTGTTTCTGCCCAGCTCCCGAAACCTGTGAGCTACAACTAGAGAGGAACCTGGTTGTTTTCACAACATAAATGCTGAGTATATTGGGCACAATGGAAACTTTGGGTTTTTTTTTTTGTTTCTTTGTTTCTTTGTTTCTTTGGGTTTAATTCCAAACTGTTTAGCTGGGGAAAAAATAGATTGGATCTGTTATGAGATTACAACTGCTTAGTGGTCAGCAAGTGATCTGGTACATACAAGGCTTTTGTCAATTACCAGGTTATATTCATTTTCACTAAAGTTATAGCCAATATGAAGCAATATGCATACAACCTAACACAGATCAGTAAATCAAGAGGATTTCAAGGAAATCAAGTGCAGCAGTTATGTTTGTCTTTTTGTTTTTATTTTCCAGTTATTCAGTACTTTGTTGGTTGCCACATGGTGGGGAAAAAAAAAAAAAAAAAAAAAAAAGAGAGAAAGAGAGAGAAAATGTAATACTTTTTCCTTCTGGCAGTTCATTTTACCAGGTCAAACTGTTGCCTTTACCAGATAAGCAGCCAGAAACTTTTTCATTCCATAATTTTAAATTACTGTGACTTTTCTATCTCTTTGATTATTTTCACTGTGTGGGATCAATCTCTGACTCTGCCTTCTGTGCTGATGTGAGGTGTGCAGAAACAGTTTTCTATCCCTTTCATCAAATCTGTTTGAGAAGAATGACAGCTGTAAACTGGCAGACTAATTTTGTGGCAATTGAAAAACATGTCATTCAATATGTTTCTACAGTCAACTCAATACCACAAGTTTTTCTGCCATCATTTATATTTCCTGTTTAATTAACATGTCTATAGTGTAATCAAAGAGAGGTGAATATTTGTCTGTCAGTGCAGTATCCAATTCTTGTGTGCTGCATGGTTGCCTTATTGCTTATCCCTGGAGGGGAGGGGAAAATTTATTCTATATGAGAGATTTATTTGATCAGATTTTCTGATTCTTGGCCAAAATTGGAGATGAACACAGTTCTGAATAGCCTTTGGGTAACAGAGAGCACTTGTAAACTGCCCATCAGAAACATGAAGCCCAACCCAAACCCCTTTAGCAGAGGCTTTCTAACACCTTTGCTTCACTGAGAATCAAGCCCATGAACTGCAAGCTGCACTCCAAGTGCAGCAAACTAAGGTGAGGCAGTGTAAATTCATTGAAACCATTTGAATGTTTGTTGAAAATGTACAATTTTAGTAATGTGTTTCCTCATTTGAAGCCAAAGGAAAGTATTGAACTCTTTCTGCATATGCTTTCTTTAAAGAGCCACAAATTCCTTCACTGGCAATAAGATTAAGTAGTTCAGCTGAGAATATTTATAAGCACTTCAATGCCTTTATGCTTTATGAAGATAAAAAGGCAATGCTGAATTACTTGGTGAAAGATATTCTATGCTATGTTTATAATGGTTTTATTTTACTTGTCTGGATTGTCTTAATGCTATGAAATGTCACTGATGGTGAATTTCTGAAACTAGGCAACACTAGAAGCAGTAGGATGCAGGACGCGTTCCAGTACGCTCATTACATAAACTCAGCAGACTCACATATGCAAGACACGTAGTTCAGGCTAAATAAGAAATTCAAGTTCAAAAAGTTCAATAAAAAAAAGAAATGTCAAGTCTGATTTGGATATTTAATTAGATAACTGTCACCATTTTAATTTCTGTTATCATGTTAAATTAAAGCAATTAAAATAAAATGGATCAGAAACGCTACATCCATAGGATATATTTTCACTATTCTATATTGAATTAGTCCAAGGCAAAACAAGGATGTCTTTTCGTGTTTAAATCTATATTTCTCTTTGACAAATACTGATGATAAAACTCAGGAATATAAGGCCAAGTCACCATTTTAATTCACTCTGAGGATAGCAAAGGAGTCTCATTTTAGTCGTGACAATTTCTGATACAATGATTCATGAGAGACACCAGATCAGAGCAATTTAATTTGGGAGAGCATTACGCAGAAACATTATTATTAGCTTTTTTTATTTCTTTTGTTTTCTTATTCTCTGTGTGTATAATATATGTATCACATTTATCTGCTGAACGTATGTCTTCTTTTCTGTATTAGCTCCTCATCCCAAATGATTATTACATTGTTTTGTGTTTCTGAAAGTGTAACTCATGTGGAATGGCACTAAAATAATTTTGCCTTTCCTGTCAAAGGAAATGAATCCAAAAAGAAAATTACTTTTCCAAGTTGTAAAGTTGCATTATTATTATTGACATGAAGCAAGCTAAAGCAATAACTCCTGATGATATGATAATAAATAATATATATGTTTATATATATTGGAACTCTCCTCCTTTTACTCCACTTTAAACCCAGAGTAACTTCACTATTTTGAGCATTTATAAATAAGAGGAGAATCTGAGCCAGTATAATGTCTATGAATTATGCATTATTGACAAACAATTTATTTTTTTTTTTCATACTCGCCTGCACTGCTGTGTTGCAGCATAGGTATGAATAAATAAAAGTAAAATGTCAGGAATGAGTAAATCTTCCTCTTATAATAATGATATGATATTTTCTTTACCATTCTGTACTCTAATACATTCAGATTATCCACTGTCCTGAATGGTGTTGAAGCCATTGAAGGTTTAGCTAGCATGCCAGCCAAGGTTTATCACTCATTTAACATAGATGTGCAACCTGGATAAGAATCTGAATATTCTCTTTCCTTCAGTCATTCCTCAAGCTAGGGAGTTTATGATACTAGCATACTTAAGGAAAGATAGTATTATGATCAGCACTAGATGCAGATACTTTTGATTCCATAGCCTAATGAAAATGTACATTCATGCACAGAAGTGTTTCTTAGAGCACTGTTGAATTCATGTCCAGAGGCAGGCTCAAACTTGCACTTCTGGATTCATGGATAAAAAGCTTCAGTGGTTCCACTATAGGAGGAAGAAGAATCTGAATTCCCAGATCATATTGTTTTTAAATGTTCCTCATTGGTCTCTCAGGAGACCTGCTTCAAACCTCCTAACAGGTCCTATGTCCTGCCACCTTCATGCAACCTATGGAGGATAGATGCAAGTCCATCACCCCAGGCTGAGTCAGAGGTGTTGGATGCTAGAAAAAAACATGAAGAATGCCAGGACTGAGTGCTGGCATTTTTTGAGAACCAGAAGAGGACATGCTAAACTTGGAAGAATCCTTGGAACTTGTGGGGTTGGCAGTGAATCTGTGCTGAGCTGATAAAATGGCCAGTCACAAAGTCAGCTGCTCTTTCCTGGAGAAGATCACGGTGTGTGTTTAACTTCAGATAACTAAAAACAGCAAGTAAAGAAATACTATATGAACCATAGTGGAAATTAGCTACCTTTTCTTTAGATCATATGGATTTGTGACCTGAAGCATAAGACAACAAATATAGTAATCTCATGTAGTTGTGTTTCTGTACTTCAGGTTTGTTCACACACAAAAAGTAATTTCTATTAAGGTGAAGTATGAACTGAAAATGCAGCTACTGTTGCTAAATCTCTCCTAAGAATATCCATACATCAATCAGCTTATGGAACAATAGTTGTACATGGATAACTCCAGAGATACAAGTCTGAGTAGAGGGAAATCAAATGGAAGGAAAACCACTTTTTGTTTACTTGTCTTTTTAATTTTGATCTTAAATAAATTAAATGTTATGTAATTACTTGAAAGTCAGACCTCTGATTAACTTTCTTGCTAGTAGAGCATGGCAAAGGAATGCACCCAGCAGCACCTTATAAAAGAGGAAGTTTTTATGATAGTTTAAACTCTTAGCTTTGCTGAATGTCCTAAGAGTGCTGATGTGTAGCCTGGTATTGCTCAAAATGTACCTATGACCCGTGCATGTTTATCAGTTGAACTAGCATATTTTTACAAGAAGACAGTTTTACCACATTCTGAGTTGAGTTATATGAGCATGAGCTTGAGTTTACTCTCATTTCAGAGGTCCTGTAGACACTCATACATTTGGTTTGCTGCCACCCCTGTTACAGATACGTGCAGCACTGGAATGAGTGCAGCCTCACCCACCCCACCCCACCCCACCCCACCCCTGACCCCCAAGAGTCTGCATCTCTACATGGTGTCCTCTGTTGTTTAGAGTATCTATGTTCATTTTGTCCCTGTTACAGGCTTCTTTTAATACTTGGATTTCTGCGCTTTCTTTCTTTAACCCTTTCTTCCCATGTACATACACATACCCACGCTCCAGCCCCCTCAGCAACACTGAGCATTTCTGTGGTGGCTGTTATAAGAGTAAATATGGCCCCACAGTCAGGCTGTTCAACTGCTCATTGATTTATTTCTATATAATGAGTAATTTTCCATAAATTCCAAGACAACTTATCTAATCTGCACTTTGCAAATTGGTCTATTCAGAGCTAGTTTGATTGCTATAAACTAGAGTAATATGAAACTTTCCAAAGAGCATAGTGAGCATTTCATCTAATCAGCACCTCCTGTCCCTCACAACTTCTGTGTGAGGCTCTACTTCTAGAATCGAATGAGCTAAACAAATATTGGGGGTGTAGGGAGCCACCATTGTTTTTAACACAAAGCAGAAAACTAAATCGGCATCAAGGGATGCAGCATTTCCTCCTCCCACATCTTGCTGACTGTGAACTTGAAAAAATCAATTTGGAAAAATATATTTGGTGTGCATATAAATTTCACTTTATTGATGTAAAAAGAGTTAGGAAAAAAAATGTAACTAGATTTTGGAGGCTTTGTAAGGGCAAGGCTGGAGAATTACTATCTAGAGGTTAATATAACATAAGTCTTTATTTAGCAGAGGTAGGATTTTATGTGCCTGCTTGGCACTATGTGATCAATTGGTAAATAAGAAGGAAAGGATGTGTTTAGAATTTGGATCAATTTTTGAATCATGACATAAACAATGTTGCAAGCACTGCTAAGTAGCTCGTATAGACTGTTTTCTACATGTTAATCTCATATGCCATGGACTATTTGGCATACCTAGCTGTTGAGAAATATAGGGTTACAGAGCTACAAGAGGAAGAGCCTGCAAAAGACAGTCCAAATACCTGTAAATGAGGTGGGGATGGGTGGAGAAGGGTCTCTTGTCAAAACCTATGCTCATTACTGAAATGAGAAGGAAGGGAAAGAGAGAAAGGATGAAGAGGAGAGACAGTATAGAAGCACCAGTAAACAGCACGAACTGGAAAGAAGAAGGGGGAGGGGGGGGAGAAGGGAAGAAAGAGGTCTTTTATTACACTTTTAATGACCATGGCCATAAGCCATGCAAAAGTTCAGGATGAGTGACCATCTTCTATTCATCTTCTATTCAATGGGTACTTTTCCAAATGTTATTTGATCTGTCATTTTCAAAAGGTATATTTGGGGTGATGACTGCAGAGTCAATAGCAGCACCCAAAGAGATGTAAAACAGGTGAGATCCTATGGTATGTGAGATCCTATGGTATGTGTGATCCATAGGTTCATATGACCTTTCAGGTATGTGCTTCCCCCAGCACATACTTTGAGAGGTCAAAAAAAGCCTACCACATGTCACGACTATCTCTTGTGATATTATTGTAGCTCGCATTATTTGGTTTTCCCTTAAAGCCCAGGCTGCCTGAATTATTTGATTATATGAGAACTTCAGCTCATAACTCAGAAAAAAAAAAAAAAAAAAAAAAAAAAAAAAAAAAAGCTCTGTGTAGATATCTAGATGCTCTGTTGCAATGGTAAATTTACAAACATGCTGGAACCAAATGTGTTCGGCAGTCCTGGAAGCCAGAAGACAAAGGCCACATGGTGTAGCATCACCTACTAAGAAACGAGGCAAATTTTCAAAAATTTCTGATCGTTATGTAGATCTCGTCCCTTTCACTGGCCTGACTTCTGAAAAGCAGGCACTGACAGGTCTGCGAGCTGCCCTTTTTCTGTCATTTTTAAAGGTGATCCAGAGCTTGCAGGGGCTGAGGGCGACTTGATGCCATTGGGTGCTGCCCCCCAGGGGGTGGGGAAGGGATGTGAACCTTCTAGTTCCCCCTCAGGCCGTTGCAGAGAGGGAAGAAACATCCTTTTTTTTTTTTTTTTTTTTACCAGCCCTTCAGGGCTGCCCACCCCAGCACAGCATCCTCTGGGACAAGCAACTTCAGCAGAAACACCCATGACAGTAATTTCCCACCAGCAGCATTATCCTGAGGTCCCCGCTCCCCCCAGGACCTCAGCCGGCATAGGGGAAGCTAGCCAGCCCCATTAGCTCTCCTGAGGAGATTTCCTCAGTCTGGGGCCATTGCCCAGGTTTCCCTCACTTAAGGAAACCAGGCTGCTGGCAGGGAGCTGGCAGGGCTGGCAAGGAGGAGCAGTAGGAAGGATAAAACTGCCACCCCACTGCTAAAAGTGGGGCTCTGCCTGCCTTTCCCTCCACCATCCTAGTGGCCACTGGCTTTGCCAGCAACGCTGTGCTGGGGGCTAGCAAAAATCTTCCTGGCAGACAGTTCTCCCCGTGTAATTCAGAATATTCCTCACCTTCTTCCTCTCAGTCACAGGCACATACTGCCACCACCAGATCAAACAGATCCTTATGCTAAATCATGGTGGGTTTTGTTTTGTTTTGTTTTCCTTTAAGGCAGGGCAAAACTGTCAGGCTCACTCAATTTTTGATAAAATGATAGCTTCTAGGCTGCTGCATTGTGGTGCTTTCAAAGCCTTAGTTAGAGCTGACTGGGACTTCTCTGTCAAATGATTTTCTAAGCAAAAGTGCAGATATTTATAGAAAATTCTGATCTTACAGCTCCCTGATCTGGTGGGAAATGACTTAGAATGATTTTTGTTTGGCTGCAATTGTTGTTAAGAATCAGAATTTACCATCCCCTTGTATTTAATTCAAAATATTTGAAATTAAGTCAAATAATATACTGAAAACCTTTTCTTTATCAGGATACAGCCTTGTGGGAATTCAAAGCCACCTCTGTCTGTGGCCAATCTATGCAGGGGGGTAGGGGGGGGATCTCTCCTAACACATCCTTGCTTTTCATCTGGTCAGGCCATGAGGGTGAGACACAAAACGTGCATCCCTGCCAGGGGGCCTGGCCACTGGGCAGAGAATAAGCCTCGCATCTCTGAGACCTGTGCTGGTGCTTTTGATCAGGTTGTTATAGTTGCCATGAGAAAAGGTGTCATTTGTGGAAAAGCACAGCATTAAATACTCAAAAATTCTGACATTTTTTTCATAATTCCTAAATATTGATATGTATTTTAAAAACATCAGAGTGTTTTGTTTTTTTCTGCCTTTGAAAACTGAAAAACAACCTGAGGTGAAATGTATTTCCAGAAAAAACTCTACCCTGCCCAGAGGACTGGCACTCTCCTAAATATTCAAATTCTGGATATCAGAAAACTATGTATTTCATATATTTTTCTGAATTAATTGCTGGCCCGATAAGTTACTGGGAGACAGACTGTTCATGATCACGTGTGAAGATTATTAGTGCGTTTTAGTTGTCTGGGTTTGGTTTCTGTTGGAATCGTGGCTACAGATGTGCTAAAAAACATTCCATTAAGATACAACTTCCTCTGAAACGAAAAGAGTTCTTGCACTTGCCAGGTTGAATAAAGAAGCAATTAGCTTCTTTATTTTAAATCAGTAAAGAAAGCAATAACTGTCATTTTCTAAGTTACTCGTGGCTGAATGTCAGATGTACAGCAGAAGGAAAGCAGGGCAATTCATTACAAGAATTCTACTCTAGCTTCTAAAAACAAAACACTCACAACCTTTTGTTGATATGGAAGAAAATTAGAATTAGGTGCCTCTGAAGCATCAAAATTATATGTATACCATGGTGTTTTCCATAGACATACATATAAAGGCTTGTTTATGATACCACATTAAATACTATTGTTTCTCAGCATTTCCCCATGGCTAAAATAATATGTCTTGACAGGACAAAATAATCATGTATTGCCAAAAAGCATTTTCAGCTGAGAAAGCAATTAACGATTTGTTTTGAAATGAAGATTTTTTCAAGACATACAGAAAAGTGTTTTTCACATTTGTTAGTTGCAGTGCAGCAACTAACTTCTTTACTGAAGAGGGAAATAACCTGTCACGTCCTTGATTACTTTCAAGAAAGCAGTGAAGTTGCTTTGGGTCATTCAAAAGTATGCTACAGTGAAATTGTTTGAACTTTGGGAACATATCATTCTCTGATGACAGCAATGATGTTGAGACTAGTAAGTTGTATGTAGATACTTGCTTTATTAGTTGACAAGTACAGATTCTTCAAAATCTAGCAATATATGATAAAAGATATCATTTTATTTCGAAGATCTCAGTGTGAAAGTTTTCAGTTCTTTTTTTCATCCACTTCAGAAGTAAATGGGAAGTTTCACTTTGTCAGCTTCAAACAGGTGGGAATGCTAAGGCATACCCTACATACTGCCCAGTTTGGCCTGGAAAGAATCCCTGACTATTATTCAACTGTTAACACATCCTTTTATGTTAGGAATGAACTACCTAACTAAAAGGTTTAAGTTATTTAAGACTGGGAATGATAGAGATAAACCTCTTTCAGTGACTGGATACTGTATCTATTTCACAATATGCTTAAAGATATTTTTGACAAAGCTTTAAAATAGCAACTCATTTTGTATAGAGTGAAGTGTTTGGCATAAAGTGTTCATTGATGGATTAACTACAGCAAAGAATTGACGACAAGCCATTTAGTTAAGAATATGACTCTTATCTGAAAGCACACCTTGACAAAGCAGAACAGCGATGTCATTCAGACTGGCATGCTCTCAGTTGCCTAAATTCACATTTCATTTCAGCAAATGAAACTATCATGGCCAAATTCAACTATACTTAGCCTGATTGATAAGAGAGAGAAAACATTTCAAGAGGTCCTGGGTCTTTCTAAAGGCAAAAATTTGAGGAAAAAAATCTGAATATGAACTGCATGATACTGCACATGGGGAATGAGAGATTGAGCAGTGACTAAACATATATTTAATATATTTAAGAAACTTGGTAATGGAAATGATTTGATATTTTACTTTAATGTTCTAGTTTTATAAGTCTTTAATTTTTGAAAATCGGCATCCTATCTTATCTCCAAAATAACACTGAAAATAATGCTTTCTGTGTTCATACAGGACACCTGGACAGTTTGAGAGGCATGTGTTGTTAGGTCTGTTAAGGCTGAAACTCAAGTTAAATTTAATTTCAATTTTCTGTGTTAGTAGCTCTATGCACAGAATTAAAAATATTAAAGACAAGTTGAAATGTATGGAACCAGACCATAAGAACCACTTTGGAGAATGAACATTGTTCAAAAAAAAAAAAAAAAAAAAAAAAAAAAGAGAGAGATTAAAATGTTGCTTTTATCATGTGTTTCTCCTTCTTCACAGACCAAACCTAGGCCTATGCATGTAGGTGGCTAGGTGGCTATCAGAGACAGACATCTGCTGAGGCTAACCAAAAAAGCAGTATCCCACTATGTGCCTATATCAAAGACATGTTAGCCAGGTGTCTGATATTTCTGAATGAGGATTGGATTGGGCACAAGGTCTTCCAGGAGCATAAGACCTACGTCTACCCCTCTGACCTTCTCCCCTCCCCATTTCCTTCTTCCAGTAGGAGTGAAGTTGCAATTCAATGTTACACAACCTATAGAGAAACCAACCTGAGAAGACTTTCCTTATTTTTATCCTTTGACTGTTTTATTCAAAAACATGATGAGCAGCAGGACATAATGATTTATAACCTTATACCTTCCAGAGACTGGTCTGGGTCATGAGATGAACCACAAAGCTTCTACTGAAGAGTTTGTCCTGATGGCATGATGCAAGGAAGTGGAGAAGAGTGTCCATTTCTTTTGCAAACATGGTAATTGGGAGTGTCAAATTCACTTAGGTGGTACCATTAATACAACTAGCTGTCTTTGAAGTTACCAGACCAAGTGTCATATGTAGAGTCACCAACTTTCAGATTGCATAGGTCACATGAGCTTAATAATGTAGTGTATAACCACCATGTCTCCTCTCCTCCAGAGTCAGTGGAGCCTGGGAATTCATATTTCTTATCTTCTGCAGCTACAAAGGCTGTAAACTGGCAAAAGTGTTTCACATTCCTCTTCAGCAGATGATTCACAGAGATGGTGTCTTAACATACTGGATGTTTGAGTGCCCTCAGTCTCTCATGTTTGGCAGCATCCTGAGTCCATATTACAGAAAGACTAGGATCTGGACATGTACTTTCCCTCATTCTATGACTTATTTTTCTGCAGGAAGGCAAGGAGCATGTTCCCAGGCCATCCACAGACTTGATCTAGATAGCCTCCAGGGAGCATTGCAGTTCTAAACTTCATGTACTGACAGTGGACAGTTTCTGCTCTCTACTGGTAATATTTACAACCTTAATTGTATAAAACTGGTAGAAAACCTCTGCTCTGACCCTAGATATTATCATTAGTTTTGAATGCTAAGATCTTTTTTTTTTTTTTTTTCCCACTCAGATTTTTGCAGTTAAGCCTCTGGCTCAATCAATGTGAGAAGAACACTAGGGTTTCAAAGACAAGCACTCCCGATGTTAGAAAATGTCAGACTTAATGCTGTCTGTACAGCATTAATTTACGGCCTTGTGCATGTGCATTCTGATACAGTCTTTAATTACATAATCATTTGCCTCATACAGTGCACTAAATGAACAGTGAGAAGAAAGGAAGGACTGCAGGTAGGCTTGTTAAGTTGGAACCCAGGAGATTTGAGGCTAAGAATCATTACATGCTATTGTACAAACTCTGTATTTATTCATTCACCTAGAAGACCAAGTCTGGGTCACAGGGGGCATCTTCATATGGCATTTCCTAATATATATCTTGCCCAAGATATTTTTCTGGGGGGTGGTATAGGTCCTTCTTATATCTATTATGGCAAAGTGCAATATACAAATCAAGTTTGTAGCAGTTACTTTTATCTATTATACATAGTGAGACAGGACTATAAAGTTAGCATTCTTCTTTCTAATTTGCCCTTTCATTTTTTTCTTGTGTCTTCTCTAACAACTTAATTATCTTTTGTACTTATTTATTTATTTATGTATTTATATTTTATTTTAACCAGATGTTTGGTTTTGATGACAGATGACAGAGATTCTTTGTAGCTGAAATTACATTTGTCATTGTTGCATCATCACTACTACATCTCTTAAGACTGGTGTACACTTGTTTTTAAGTAAAACTACCTGTCTTATGATGTCCCATGAGTAAAATTTGTGATGGCAAATATTGAATTGCTTTTCTTTCTCTATTTTAATCACTAGTCTGACTCCAAAAGATCAAGCAGCTGTCCGTATAGGGTGTGGTGTGCTTTTTGTTTTGTTTGGTTTTGTCTACTCATCTCAAATCTTCACTTCTGCTTATGCTTTCTCTATTCTACTCTTTTACAGTTATCTGAAAATGATTGTGCAATGTGAAATTTGGAATTTAGGATTAGATATAGGTTTTTCAAATGTATGCCAATACTTCCTTTACTTGCAACCCCGCAACCAAATGTAGAATTCATTGCCTTACCATATTCCTTCGGAAAATCTTTGGTAAATAGCACTTTTCTGGCAAGGATTCTGACTTGTGAAGTTAATCTCAGGATTCCAGGAATAGGCAGGCTTTGATTTTATTTCCTGGGGGTAGAAAAGAGATACAGAAATCACTGAATCTGTAAAGGATTGATTCTAATGTTCAGGTTAATTGGTGTCAGAACTTGGCAGGGGGTAGATGTCCTGTGGCATTTTTCAGTCATGCCTACTCCAGTTTCTGCTTCTGGTCCCAGGTCTTCTGGCATTTGAAAGTAAGGGATGAGTTGCCTACATTAAATTGTTGCCTTTTTGGTTAATTGACACTTACAAACATGAATTACCTCCTTTCTATAGGCAATGCATAAAAGGAGGATGTCTATCTCTGTGTTCAAGCGGAACTGGTCCTACTTAACCTTTGATGAACTTGACAGTTTTCAGAATGGAAATTTACAGAATTTGATTATACTCCATCCTCATACTGTAGGATTACCAGTTATTTACAGATTGGAAAGAATATACTGGGTAGTGTTTAGTGTGAACCTCCACACATGGTATAGTAAATCCCTTACTCACAGTCATCAAAATAGCTATCATATTATCTCAGCTTCCTTGGTACAGAAGTCACAGCAATGTGCAGGGCTCTCTCATGCCTGCTCTGCAGGGACAGCATCAGGAAGGAGACATCATATACGTGCAGGAGGCATCAAACATCTTTAAAAGACTGTGAACTCAGGACTTCCAGTGCTTGTGTCAGTGAAACAAGAATATCAGACAGTCCACGGCCTGCCCACATGGGTCCAAGCCCCTAAAGTACATTCACTGGCTTCCTCTGGTATAACAAGAGTTATAACAGCAGTAACGTGGTTCCTTTTTTTTTGACTCTCAGTGTATTGTTCAGATTGACACCGGGAAGGGAGCAATAATTTGACTCTAAATGGTAGACTTAAGATCACTCATCCTGGACTTTTTCTCCTTTCTAGGCAGGTGATATTCAGGTATGAGTAGATTCATTATTTTGCAGTAGGAGCCATTTCTCTGAAGGTTTTCAGTGTCAGGCTTTAATCCCCTGTTGGCACTCTATGAGATAATAGAAGCCTCTTACATGCCTGTGTGATATACTTGAAAACCACTGAGAATGGCATATTCTCCAATCAACAGGATTTTAGCTTCACTGTTCTTGTCAATTATAATGGTGTCTGTGCAGTTAAAAGTCCCATGCAATGAATGAGAATACTTCCCCCCACATTATCCCATTCATGATAATCTCCAGGCTTAAGAAATAAGATGATACTGGTCACTGAGAATAACACAAAGGAAAAAGCAGCAATGGAAAGCCTTTTCTACACAATTAAATTTATCTAGCTCAGATTCCATGTGAAAAATTTTGCTATATTAATCTACAAAAAAAACATTTCATGTCTGGTATAATCTTAATACAAATTACTGCACATGCTCAATGTGGTGTTTTGTTTTGTTTTTAATATTTTGAAGTGTTATTAATAGTTCTAAATTTCTGAGACATTCTTTAAGCTATATTCTGTGCAATTTTCTTTGAAAATGCTTTGCTTTTGTTGTTTGTTTGTTTGTTTTGTTTTGTTTTGTTTTGATGTGCCACACTTAAAACTGAGATGTAGTAAAACATAGTGGTGAGCATCAGTGACAGCATGGAATTTGACAGGCCAGTGTGGAATGCTCTGTTCTTGCGAGGTGGAAGGTGAGAAGATCTGAATCACCAGAATGCACAGTTTCCACTGTGACAGTCACAGCAAAAGATATTTTAAAAAGTCTTAGGAGATTTTTGCCATCGCTTTACTGGATTTGGTTACCATTTCTGGATTGGTTGTTTATAACAACAAAATCTCTTGGAGAAACAAGGGTATCAGACACTATCTTGTGTGCTAATGGCTGATATTAGGCAATACCAAACATTTTTTTTCCCATAAATCACCCTGATACACCAGCTCCTTTACTACCCTACACAGCTCTTCATATTTTGGGCTTCTGGGCACTGCTGGAATGATCCAATTCTCAATTTTAAGGATATTATAAGGATATTTAAGAAAAAGGAAAAAAGAAATACAAACTACTTACAGGATAGGGTGTAAGGTTACAGAAACTTGTTCTAAAAACTAAGGATCAAGAGGACCAAAAAACATTACTTTAAAAACTGGAGCAAAGACAAACCAGAAAACTTTCTGAGATGTGTCTTTCAAGATATCCACAGACCCTGTTCAGTGGGTGGTACTTTGCCCTCAGATGTGAATGTATAAAGGGCTGGAAAACACCATCCTTGGACAAGCCCCTCTTCAAAGTTTGCTTCTGTTGATGCTGCTGTGCACAACTCTAGCTTCAGTAGGGCCAGTAAGGCAAGGAGCAGAAGGTGATCTCCAAACTTACCTACAGCCTTCTGTATCATTTTAAAAAATGGATGAAGGGAAGTGTAGTTTGCAAGAGATGATCTGGAAAAGCTTCATGAGCTGGAGCCCTCAGTGCACTCGTGCTACAGAAAAGGTATGCATCAAGGGAACATACAAACTATACCATGACACTCCATATCTACATCTTCCTGGGGGCTATATGTAACGATAACCTGAATGGCCATATGCACATGTCAGTGTAGGGTCTGGCCCATCAGGGTACCCAGTCTCAGTGCAGTGGAAAGAGGTCCCAGTACTATTTTGACCAGACGAGAAAAGAGAAATATTGTTCATAGCAACCAGAAAACAGTGTGGAGCAAAGATCTGGAGTAAGAACAGCAGAAAATCAGGAAGGGGATGGGACTACCTTCCCACAGTCACTGCCTACAGGTCACTGTCAGAGCCAGGACAATGGGATACAAAGAGGGGTACTTCACCTGATCCAGGAGAGCCATTCTTGCATTTTTATCTGAGGGAAAAGGTTATATTTGCATGTACTTTCCAAAAATAGAATTACAGTGGCTTCAGAGACAATTTTGTACAGAAATAAATGAAAGTAAATAACAACCCATGGTCACATCAGCTCCAAGAGAATTCTTCATCTCTGAATCATTTAGTCATCCTGCAGTCAGTGCTACTCCCCAGGCTGGGGACAAGTTGCTGGTTCAGAGCCCTCAGGTTTGCCATCATGGAGGAGAATCTGGATCTGGGGATTTATGTTCCCTTTCCCAGCCCACCTTCCCCAGGCATCTGTTCATGTTCACACTTCCCCCTGTTCCTCTCTCCAAGGACTCTGACAATTAAAACAATCCAAAGATTAGCTTTTAACACCACTCAGACTACTGAATATCTGTTTTTCTTAGGGAATGTCAACATTTTAAGAGCTGACAGAATAAAGAAATTTCCTACTCAAACTGAAAATCAATCCCGTTACTGACTATGTCACAAGATGAATAACTACAGGTAAATTAATCTAATAATCATATATGTTGTAAGGGACTTCTGGAGGTCTTCTGGCTCAGCTCTCCACAGGGCTAACTTTAAATATCCAGCTGCAGAGTTAGATTAGAGTTTTGTCTAATCAAACTTTCAATACCTTGAGTTGGACTTTACAAACTCCTCTGAGCAACTTTTTCCAGTGTTTGACCACCTGTGCTGTGACTTTTTTTCCTAACAACTAGTTGACCTTTCCCTCCTTGTTTCTGCTGCCTCTTGTCCTTTTTCTCCATTTTCTTTAAATCCTGCCATTAGGTAGATGAAAAAAGTTCAAGACTGTTGAAGACTCTTTGACATATCTGCTTCAAATTGCATAAATCCATTTCTTTCAGCCTTTCACCATACATCATAGCTTCTCACCCCCTTATCATATTGGTTGCCCTCCTTTGGACTTGTTTCAATATATCAATATCTTTCCTGCCGGGGTACTCAAATATGTACTCCAGATGAGGTTGCCCACGCCCCATGGGACCTATGGAATATAGCTGATTTCCCCATGAGGGACTAACTGTATTTTGTATCGACTCCTTTTTAAATGGTAGGGTACCATAATTTATTTACATGAAAATAAATATAACCACATGATCATCATCTCTGGCACTTATGTAACTGTTAATTTTTAGGTGAGTGATTAATTCTTTTCCCACCAGTATATCTGCCAATTTGTATCTATTATTTGGTTACCTCATACAGCCTACAGAACATTCTGTATTAGAAAATTACTATTTAAGGGTGTTTTGTAATCAACAGATGCCCTGTAGGTTGAAGTCCATGAAAAAAATAACATTTTTTCCTACACATTACATATGGTCATTTATCCCTGTTGAGGGGTTAGAAAATCGGTAACAGATGACCCTTAAGCCTGCTTTATTGGTTAAAATGTTAATCCTTAAAAATATGTAGAACTTTTTATCTTGAACTCTGAAACAGGAAACAGCATCTTTGATGACAAAATAAATAAATAAATAAAAATCCATGAAAATTTCAACCACCTTATTGTTTGGAACAAGTTGTAGACATTAAACTTTGAATTCCCATTGTATAACCTCCCAGCAAGCCTCAGTCAGCAGCAGTTTTTTCTTCTATTCCTCATTTCTCATTCTGAACTTCCAAATCTTCTTTTTAATCACCTGGCTCCTTCCTTTGGTATAAACAATTAAACATAGTTCACATCTATGTCCATTTTGTGCTTGTAAAGCATGTTCTTAGTAAGGATTATCACTGAGTCTAACTTTTTTTTTTTTTCTCTTCTGTTTGCTAAAAGTTCTTGGCAAGCTTTAAATTCATCTCTTTTAGCAGTCAATACTACTTTGAAACATAGCTAAGAAATAAAAATGAAGTAATAAAAGTTAATATTATTATTCCTGTGTGTTTTGAGAGAAATTGATTCTTTTGGTGGCTATGAAGAATAATGAAATATTCTGCCCTAATATTCAGTGCCTTTCTTTGTCATGTAAGCAGCTTCTTTTGACTGTTTTATATTAGTACATAATATCCATGATCAGGTATTTCTACCTGAGCATTTAATTTGATTTAGATACTGCCCCCATTAAATTATTAATATTATTAATCATTAATAATCATTAATATTATTAATGATAATAATGATGATCATGATCATGATCATGATAATAATAATAATAATAATAATAATAATAATAATAATAATAATAATAATAATAATAATAAATTTTTCCAGTGAAGTTGCTTTCTTTGGTAAGACTTTTAACATTACTTAAGAGGCAGTGCCCATCTCTGCATGCAGACTGTTATGGAGTCAAACATGTGGTCTGCAGTCTCTCTCCCCTATCTTAGGTCAGTTCTAATACAGTAAAGTAGGTATAACAGAAAACAGAAATAGAAAATTGTGTTGCAAGCCTGTGACCCATGCAAAAGCCATGAGGAACAGTTTTTGAAAGGAACAATTTTTATGCAACTCTTTCTGAAAGAATTAGTACATAGTGTGTTTTCACAAAAGCCAGACTGAGCATGTATACAGACCTAGATCACAGTGCTTGAAAGAGCCTGTTAGGGGCTGCAGAACAAATTGTGTCTGAGCATCACAGGAAGATGCAGTGTCTGTTTTACGCATGGGATGAACCCACACCTTTCCTGCAAATGAGTAAATTGGCCTTTAGCTGTTCATCTGAAGATGGAAGTCACTTCCATATCTAAGAGATGCAGTTGCTATCAGTATCATTTACCCCAGCAATATGATACTAACAGAATGCTAAAGGCCAGAGACTATCTAGTTTAACTGTACAATTATTCCACCCAACAGAAAATTCAGACCTAGCTGACTTCTGTCTTCAAACACAGAAATTTCTCAGATGTTATCAATGTTGCCTATGGGAATGAACAGCATTGATTCTTTTACCTGTACCATATACACTGATTTAGCTTTGCCGTTTTCACTTTCTCTTACATGTTTCTTCTCAAACTTCTTATTTTTGAAGTCCACTAGATCGATCCTTCCTTCCTTCCTTCCTTCCTTCCTTCCTTCCTTCCTTCCTTCCTTCCTTCCTTCCTTCCTTCCTTCCTTCCTTCCTTCCCCTCCCTCTCTGCCTCCCTCCCTCTTTTCCTCCCCTCCTTGCCTCCCATCCCTGTCTCCCCCCCCAGTCTCCCTCCCTCCCTCCCTCCCTCCCTCTCTCCCTTCCTGTTTCTTCCCTTCCCTTCCCTTCCCTTCCCTTCCCTTCCCTTCCCTTCCCTTCCCTTCCCTTCCCTTCCCTTCCCTTCCCTTCCCTTCCCTTCCCTTCCCTTCCCTTCCCTTCCCTTCCCTTCCCTTCCCTTCCCTTCCCTTCCCTTCCCTTCCCTTCCCTTCCCTTCCCTTCCCTTCCCTTCCCTTCCCTTCCCTTCCCTTCCCTTCCCTTCCCTTCCCTTCCCTTCTCCTTTTTTTTCCTTCTTTCCTTTTTTCCTTTCTTTCCAATGATGAAGATATTTAACCATAAATAACAAAAAAATGCTCCTTCCATGCTCTGATGCACCTCAAACACTCAGTTAGCATTTGTTCCGCATTAGATGTAGCCAAGAAGATAAACCTGTATTGAAATCCTGATATTCCACTGACTGTGTTACAGTTAAGTAAATATATTCAAAGTGATGTTGCAGGCAAACTAACAGTGAAAATTATGGTTGTAGGTATGACAAGTAATTCTGAGTACTCTCATTTTTAACTTGCTGCTATGTGAGAATGCTTTCAAATGCTCTTTATTGTATGAAAGTCACGAGACTGCATTTTATGCACAGAGCTGCTTCAAGTGAGAAAGCATGAGTTAAAGTGTCTCTAAAATCTAAAATTTGTAAATCCAAATAGAATTCTCACAACTAAGGATATTTTAAAATCACATGCAAAGCTGAAAAATAAAATGATACCCCTGTATTCATTGCTTGTTGTCTCATATCTACTGAAAAACACAAGATAGAATGAAAAACTAGGTTATTTCATGTAAAACCAATTATCTCTGGAGCCCTTTCAAACTGATATTTTAGTTATTTTCAGAGTTAATCTGGAGCATGTCCAAAAATGTTTCCTCCTGACTGGACTATGTTGTGTTTATTGTCTTCTCTTCAAAGACAAGATGTATATACATCAACACCCATTTCCCATTTCCACAGCTCTCGGCCCAATCTTTTCACTGACATTTCCTTGCTAATTACAAACAGAACTTAACAGTAAATATCTACAGCCAAACCTATCCATCATGTAACTTTAGTGAAGCCTGTAACCTGGGAATGATTTTTTTTCAGTTATACCAGCAGAATCACACTAAGAATGAATCCATAGCATTACAGCAAAATTATTTTTTTCCTACTGATAGTGAGGTGTAAATTTCAGATAATGAATTTGGAGATCATCACGCCATTTATTATAAACATTTAAATACTTCAACATAGCTTCTCTGTCCTACAAGTACTACTTAACACAGATGAGGCAATGTAAGGCGGTCATGAGTATGCCTAAGGTAGCCAGCAAAGTCCCTGTGATAGGAGAAAGATCTTTATTATCTGACACTTCTGTACCTTGTCATAGTAGTCTGTTTTGATAGCCCATAAACGTCAGTTTAAACATGCCTGTGGCAAGGAGAAGCAAATAAGTTATGTGAAAGTCACTCAAGGATCAGAGTAACCTAAATTTGAAGTAAGTTTGTTGGCAAAGTAGATTTTCTTGAACTTTTGTGCCTTCATCCGCAATGCCAAACTTGTTGTTGGAAGATACTAATATTCAATCTAATGTTTTTTCTGGAATGGGATTATTTATAATCACCACAGACTATATGTCTCTTGACATTAAGAATGTACTACCTGCACTACAGGGATCAAGCAGTTTGGCTTGAAAAAAGACTGGACATCAAATTTGAGATGCTATGAGAACAAAAGAAACCTCCTAGTACCCTGTTTTCCCCTAAAGCTTCCTATGTACATTGGAATACACACATGTATATCACTTCACTGGTTAAACCACTGTGGAAAAGACAGCTATTATTTTCCCTATAGAGTTTTCCAAATGGAAAAGGTCAGTATTGACTGCATGCAAAACTATGATTGCTCGGAGTCAATATTTGAATCATCTCAGAATTTCCCTCTCTTCTTTTTCTTTGAATAGATGTCAGACAGGGCTTAAATTACAAAGATTTGGGGAATACAGTAGAACTAAACAATAGTTTAATAAATACAACCAGTAACCCTTGAAACTTTCATGCTTACTGGCAATGTAGGAAGCGCATAGTAAGAAGCAATACCATTTTGTGGCACAGATGGTAGGGGAACACAATAGAAACAGTAAATGGTTTCAAATTTTCTTTAGAGGAGTGCCAGCGTCTATCTACACTGTTACAAAAGAGCAAATCCAGTCCTGTGAGAAGAAAAAAAAATCCAAGTTGTTCCTTTTCCTTTTCCTTTTCCCTTACTTTCCCTTTTCCTTTTCCCTTATTTTTCCTTTTCCTTTTCCTTTTCCTTTTTTCATTTTCCTTCTCCTTTTTATATTTTTCTTTTTCCTTTCTTTCCAGACAATCAAAAAATATCAAAGCATTCTAGAGAATAAACACCCTGCAGTTGCAATCCATGAATGACTTTAATACTTTTTACTCAGAAGTCTTAATACTTAATTTCTTCTTCAGAATACCCACAATATAGTCAATAGACATGATTACAGCACAGGGAGGAACATTAAATTAGATATAATCTGTCTGCTTTACACTTGTTTTTCACTTTCCTAGGTATGCTACCAAGTCACATCTGACTGCGCTAAGCCTGTTTCTTCTCCTTCCTTAGCTCATTTATCTCTAACTTCATAGTTTTTCTTTTGTCTGCAACAATTTCCACCTCAGTTACCTTTCTTTGTATCTCTCATTATTTCTGTTCTCTGCTTTATCCACCGTGTCTTTTTCTTTTCCCTTGTTTTTTTTTTTTTTTTTCTCTCTCTCCCTTACTACCCAAACTAAACCTGGTGATATGACAGTATCATTTAAGTCATTTAATTATGTAACAATAATCCTCTATGCAACTCTGCAAAAATGAAAAAAAATCACTTCCTTTTTAAAGTATTTTGTCTGTCAAGCTTATAATCTAAAGTTTAGGAAGGAAAAAATCAGAATCAGTTCTGTCTTGCAATATGGTTTTGCTTAAAAAATGGTGTAGTTCATCCTTTCTAAGTGCAAATTTTCAAAAACCTGGGATGAAGTCTTGTCTTGCATTTGCAATTACCTAAACACTTAATGAGTCCAATTCACTTGTGTCAAGAGACATCAGCCTGCAGACCCTAGAAAAAGAGTCTTAAAGAAACTTTACATTAAAGAGTCTGGGTTGTTTGTTTGATTGTTTTGTTTGCTTTTTTTGTTTGTTTTTGTTTTTGTTCTTGATTTTTAAAAGATGAGTTCCATCATTCTATCTTAAAAAGAGAAGCATAGGCAATAAGTTGTGAAGAAAGAGAAGCTAGCACTCTTCCTGTGGCAGTCAAGAACCTGGAGCTGAGAAACCTTGAAGGCAGCAATGAATGAAATACCTTCATGCAGCCAATGCACACAAGCCACTGCTTTTTAGTGACATCTGAAATTAACTACAACCATAGATGTCGATAAGCATAGCAAATGAAAGAATAAGGTCAATGTCTGAGTGTGACAATGAGTCCCTTGAGGCAAAGATGAAAGGGGTATATTTGTTCACTACAGTATAGCTTTCCCAGAATAATACCTGTGTCCAAGACTGTGAGATAAAGCATCTCTTTGAAACAGCAGGCAAACACCTTCCACTGACAGCCAATCATGGCTAGTCAAGTTCTCCCTCCTTGCAGTTTGTCTCAGCATTTCTGTCAGCATGTGGTAGGAAAGGTTGTTTGTATTTTTATATTAAATATGAGTTCTGGTTTTGTGGCTTTTCTCACTCTGAAATGCACCCTGCTTGTGTTTTTTTCATAAACGTTCTCAAAATTCTCAGCCACAAATTCATCCAGTTTAACAACCACCTCACCCCATACTGATTTACAGATGCATTCATATGCAGTTCTGTCCATAAAAAAAAAATAAAATAAAATAAAATAAAAAATAAAAAAAAAGAGTCATGTCACAAGTTTCCAGAAGATGCAAATGATTTTTAGCTTTCACAAAGAAAAGGACAGTTTTCAAAGGTAGAAAAGTATCATCTTCGCATTTAGAAAACACCTTAAATTCTGGCATATTCCTGTTTCATGTAACAGATAGCACTTTGCTCCAACTCCTGCAGTATCCATGGATCTAGCATTCACACAATCTACCTACTGCTGAGTGAGTTTCAAAAAGGCCTGAGTGTCCCCTGTGGTCTTTCCAACGTTATTAGTGCTTATGTTGTGGCAGCTGTTGCAGCACCCTCTAGCATTTTTCATGGGCTGTGGACCAATGGTGCATAGTGGTATATTGTCACCCACAGAGCCAACCAGATGCATTGTAGCAGAGTTGTAATAGCGATTTCCCATCACTAAAAGAGTGCAGTGCAACAACTGAGTATTTTGACCCAGAGCTGTTTGAGACATTCCTTTTTTCAGTTAACAGCCTTGGATATACCTCCTGACTTTCTCTCTCTCTGTTCTCTCTGTTCTCTCTTTCATTCTCACCGGAGATGGGTATTTGTGTGAGGAGTGAACTTTCTTCTTCAGAAATAATTGTAAATGGGTAGGACACAGACACAGTATTTCCCCTTCATCTATGTAGTATTAGGTTTGCTGCCCGGTGTTCCAAAACACTGTATTTTGGCTACAAGAAGAGGAAGACTCCAAGGCACAAGTTACACCACTGTGATTGGTTTACAAGTGGGCAAGGAGCAGTATTCTCTACACAACCAAGTTTCTGCATCAGAAAACAGTGAAAAGACTCTGGCCATAGGTGAGGAAGGGTGTGCATGCTGGTGTGCATGCTGGTGCGCATGATTTCACAGAGCACATCACCATCAGAATTTTTCTGATATCCCAAGGAGCAGTAGGCAGTTTCAACATCCCTGTCACATGCAAACCTTTCTTCAAGGCTGGCTAACAAAGGACTAACAGCAGTGTGAAAAAAAAAAAAAAAAAAAAAAAAAAAAAAAAAAAAAAAAAAAAAGTCCTATGTAATGGGATCAAAGACTAAGAACTGTAAATTAAAAAAAAATCACAAAATTTCACTCTTGCATCAATGTTGTAGGAGGAAAAAAAAAATCATTAGGATTCCGTAAAGAGGTATTGATATAAATTAATTATGTGAATTATCAAACAGAGTAAGACCTAAGCAAAATCTCAGGCAAAAAGACACACATCTTTTTTTGGCAATGTTTGCCACTAACAACCACCACTATGTGTAATTCCATAAAGGGGAAGAGAATAGAAAATAAACACAAACCCTATAGAATGTATTGCAAATACATGATTTGTTTTGCCAGGTGTAATTTCACCTTTACATTGTAGCTCAGTGCTCTGAAGGGGCTTGTTCTGTAAAGGCAACATTGCCTTGCCAGCCTCTTGCTTCACTGTGTCCTCAGCTGGTGTTGCTTTGCAGAATGTCTTTGAATGACAATATGGCCTTCCTCTGTGCTGAGGAAAGTATAAAGTTCACAGCTGGTTGTGTGTATTATAAAACAAGATCAGCAGATTTTGTCTGAGCTTGATTCTATTGTACAGATTCCTGACAAAGACCAGAAGGGTTGTTGTTAGTCTCTGTCATGGTTCTTAAAGAACAGATGAGGTGAGGAAGGGTGAAAGAACAAAACTTCAAAGGAAAGACTTTCTAAGTCATCCCAAGGAGGCATCCCTTTTCTCTGTTGGGATCTTTATACTGCCTACTGTCTCCATATGGAACATAACATTGCTGAATGACAGTGCATGCAAGAAATTTGTTCTACCCTACAGTAATTTCGATTTACACACCAGTGTGAGAAGATTATACAGATAAAGTTTTATAATTTCCAACAGGAATAAGATTGTTTGTCTTGGTAATAACCTTCAAGAGAAAGAATTTTACGTTTGGACTCTTTATCTTCCTCTGTGGGTTCATTTGTAATCTTCACACATGAAGATCTCACATTATGGTGAGATATTCTTCAGAAGAGGAGAGAAGATAGAGTACATTGGTCTTTTATTTATGGGTAGAGCTGAGAACTGATGAATTGGTCTGGAGGAGTAGTGAGATTTTTTTTTTTTTTTTTTTTTGAGCTTTGATAGTAAATCAACTTTTTGGACATCTTTATCTCTGAAAATTATTGTTGAGCTTATATTCATACTAATGTGTGGGTTTGGATTTATTTTTCAGTATTTGTTTGGAATTTTTGCTATTTGTTATGTGCTAGTCATTGATTCAGTGGCATTTCTTATACATTCCAGGCAACCAAACAACAAATATTCCAGATGAATCTTTCCTTCTGAATATATTAACAAATGATTTTAAGATCCTGCTCAAATTTGGGAATGAATTAATGCAAAAAATTGTGAAAATAGTTTACTGGATATTAACAATATTTTCTTAAGTCTGTACCTGGGATCTTTATTACAGTTTAGAAAAGACAGATAAAGGTCTTTGATGAAATGGAAACGTATCTATTACAAGACTTTTTAAAAATAAAATACAAAAAGGAAGCAAAATTTCTCTTCATGCATAACAATAACCATTTCAGCTTCTGCAGGTGCAGATGCATCCTGATTGTACCTCACCTTTCTTCAGAGGTATGCTTGTGAAATGCTTGCTGGATAGATATTTCCTAAGAGCACTGTAATAGACAGCTTACTCTGACCTGTGCTGATCCCCTGAGTAAAATTTTGCTTAAGCACTTCTCATGACATGGTAAAATGGAAATCACTGTGTTTTTCTGGACAATTTCCATTTGACATACACAGAGGGTCTCGCATTCTCAGCATTACAACATTGCCCAGATTTCTAAAGATTCTGGATGAAAATTTTCATATTTAGGAGAAGTTGTATTCAAATTTGTGGACCATGTTATGACAGAGTAAAGGAATTCATCAGAGATGAAATCAGTGGTTACATTTATTATAACACAAACAGACTAAAGTGTCAACTAGCAACTTATGTTTACTTAATAAAGAATTATGTTTGCAGAGCTGAAAATTCTTATGAATCTGATTAGCTGACATACATAACATAAGTAAATACCAAAACAAACAAAATAAATATGTTAGAAAAGCTGACGAATGTCTTATTTATTGTTCAGAAATGTCTATCTATCTATGATCTAATTCAAGAATCCAGAGGTAATGTAATCTGGTTGAAAACAAACACACAAGCAAACAAAAACCACTTATTTTAGAGGAAAAGTGAAAGAAACTATGAAAATAAATTCATATGGGATGTGGGACCAAATAAGAAGTTTTTATTAGTAATATAATTTAGAAGCTAGAAAAATGATAGGAGAAGCCAAGGAAGGCATGGAGACATACCTGACCCTCAGAATTAAGACCAGTTAGAGGAGATCTTGGACACCTGCATCAGTCTTTTGTTGTTTTTCTTGGTCTTTCAAATATATTTGAGGGAAAAAAAAAAAAAAAAAAAAAAAAAAAAAAAGCATGTAGGATTGTAGTTCTTTCTGCAGCTGAGCTCATTGCCCCTGGGAGAAAATACAGGTCCATTAGTAGAAGAAAATGATGAAAGCAATCAATAATCATGCAGAAGATACAGGAGTGTTCAGCAAACATTGCTCTCCTGCACATATGAAGGGAAAAGATTATGGCTTTAATGTCCCAGATCATGGTGATGAAATGCATCCCTTCTCAACAGTTAAGCACATAGTAAAGCTATGGTGGTCAGATGAGCTTTTTATTAAGTGGGCATAGCAAACTCGAAACCCTCTTTTTAAAATGCTGATCAAGCTCTCTGGCTCAGTAATGGCATTTTTCAAGAAGTCTTATAACTCAGTGAATATCTCAGAAAACTGTAAGAAAGAAAATGTGACATTTTTAAAAGGACAAATGAGGTGATTTGTCTTGATGTTGATCAACAACTAAATAATATAACAGCCAGCCCAGGAGAATTAATGGATAGTAATATAATTAATATGTATCAACACAGGCTCATGGAACATAGATCTTGTGAAATTAAATTTGATTTTTTTTTAATGAAATTAGGCAGTTGACCTAGTGTTACCTGACATTTGATTAAGAATAGAATACCTTGACTGGATTAAAATCTAGCTAATTTCTCAGTGTCAAAACATCTCTATTAAAAAAAAAAAAAAAAAAAAAAAAAAAATCAACTATCCTTGAATGGCCATATTGCTATTGAAGTCCAACAGGGATTTATATCACCTAAATATAATTTACACACTGACATAGAAATTTTATTCCTCCACTACCTGGGTAGCATGGGCAAAACTCTACTGTCTGCCCTCACAGTATCCCCAGAGACACTCACAGCAATTTGCTACTGCAAGCTAATCCATGTGCCAAGCATGATGTACCAGATTATGCAATACTAGCATGGTAACATTAGTGTGTATCGGACCTTCTAGTGGAGGCTAGAAAGGAGAGCATGGATAAAAACATAAATAGACTAGATAAGAAGAAAGGAATAATCATCTGTTTGTTGCATATATGCATGTATTTATGTGTGTATGTATATGTATATATGATTCATTTTAGAAGATTCAGCCATACAAGCAAAGACAAAAGTAATATGCAGACATCTGAATATATGAATCAGGTGATGTATGCAGCAGTTCAAGGCCATTTAACAAAGGCTACATTATTGCCATTGAAATGCATGATTTTAGAGTATGTTTACAGGACTACAGTTCAACCTTTCCCCTGAGAACTGAGATTTCAGTCCTAAGAAGCAGGTTAGCCAATAAGCATGACATTTAGTGAAAAGTGTATATATACATATATATATATATGTACATATATATACATTTATGTATATATACAAATCAAAGGGCTTGCCTGGTAATTTTAAATCATTAAAACATTAGTATAAAACTCTTTTGAAAAAGTATTTTCTAAATGAATGTTAAACTCCAAGGGGATATCCAGGGAGCTATATATTACACTGACATTAACACCAAATGGGTTCATCTTGGTTAATGTTCTTACAGTGAATGCCAGAGCAATTCATCATGAGTGGCTACATATGGTAAAGTATTAACACATTTCATCAGGAAAACATCTTTCGAATGTCATGGTTCTAGCACTTGGGACAGAGAGAAGCTCAAGATGTGTGACACAAACCACTATCACATTTATAAATGTTATATTACAACTAAGAGATTAATCTGGTATCTGTTAAGCAGGTTTTCCAAATATTTGATTACTTGACAGAATTTTGCAGTATATTAAGAATGACCAGTGATATGAAAATTAAAGGAGAGAAAATTTTAATAAAATAATTTTATTAAACTGAAAAGACCTATTTTCCCACAGAAATAACAATTGGGAAGAAGTTTATTTACCCCCAACCACATATTCTCAGACTGCCCAGATTTTAGCACTATTGTTCTTAAGTGAGAAGTAAACTCAGTTCCAGAAGAAACAAATACAAAACTGAAATGGGCAGCTATGGCTGTCTAACTCAGAAACAAAGACAGATTCATTCCAGTGCTTTTGAGAAGTCATCCCCATACCTGACCCCCAAAGGATGCAGGAGCTGAGCTTGAGAGAGAGACTGCAAGACTTCTTGTAAATGCAGCAGATTGGCCTCATGTGGGTACCCTGGCCCAAAGTATGGTTTTCTTTTGCACAGAACCATATATATCAATATATATGTCAAGACTGGCTGATGGAGACTGAATAAAGAAGCAACATTTAAGGTGCATAGAGAAAAGGTAGAGGAACTAATGAAGGCCAAGATTGTGCAGATTCTTCACTCTTCTACACCATCAATGTATATATACACCTTCTGTGACCTATCTTCTCTATTCACAGATATGCAGGTTAGTGGACAGAAAGGAGACATAGTAACTGGGTAGACCCTGCACCACAGGAAGGAGAGCAATCTCTTCATCTCAGATCCCTGACAGTGACTGTCAACATTGCTCAGGGAGGAGGAAGAGCTCGGGGAGGCAGAAGAGGTTTTTCAATGTTGCAGATGCACCTTTGTTTGATTCTCTTTGTTTATCATACCTGAAGTATTACTTAACAGCTCTTACCCCAAACCAATAAACACTTGTTTCAAGTTCCCTCTTCCCTGAAAGGGATCAAGTCAAGGGAGACATATCACAACCAACAATTATTGGAATTTCTTTAATTAACCAAGCTGTTAATAACATAGTATTTGATACTTAATTGCAGTAGGCTATTATTAACTGCAGAAAATTATTCTGATGGTGCATATTCCCTCACATATTTCACATGCAGACTCCCACTCTCACTCACTGCAGCCTAGCTGGAACAGCAGCTTGGGAGCCAGCCTTAGCTGCTTACTCAGAAGCAGAGGGACAGAAAATCCCGGAAGGGATCCCTTGGTTCATCAGGTGCATGTATAATTCTATAGTCTTTCTCAGAACAGAGCAGATAAAATCCTTATATATAGTCAGATTAATATGAACTATTGTTAGTGTTGTGTGCTGGTGGCCTGCTGCAGATCTGGCCAGCTTGTTGTGTCCTGAGTTTATCAGCTCTGACAAATCCAGTAGGACTACGTCTCCAAAGTTTATGAGATCTTGCAAGACTTTTGCACGCTACTCTCAGCACATTTTTTTTTCTCCATTTGACCTTCTATTTTTCAGTAATTATTTCTCCATCCATACTCTTTGCCTATAGAGTTCAGTTACACTAATTCACAAATGAGTTACACGAATTCACAAATGCCATAAAATGACACAGAGCTCTTATTTCCTACACTTTAAAAATTTATAATCATCAAAGTGCATAGAAATTCACATCAGGAATTCTCAACATTTTGTTAAATATTTTTAATGATAAATTACAATTTCCACTAACTTTAAACCACAGAAACCAAACAGTGTATTCAACAAACAAATAAGATGCTAACAATAAAATGGCTTATTATTAGCTGTCTTTGGATAACAAAACACTGCTGAGGAGCTAGATATAAAATTTTCCTTTTGTATAACAGTCAAACTACTGATATACAGTTTTTCCTGTCAAGCCAACTTTGAAGGAACAATGATGGACTCAAAAAAATTAAAAAAAAAAAAAAATCACACTATCTTTTATTTGAGAAAGGTTTGATTTCATGACTTTGTAAATTATACAACAGTCTAGATACTCATATGCCCCCACTGTAGTCCTTGATGAAACTATTGCTTTTTTAAGTACTCTCACCAGAGTCTGGCAGCAACTTCTGCAAATAATGTCATATGCACTCTTCTCACAAATCTTCATCTGACTGCAGGATGGATTTATTAACTCCCACAGTTTGGAGGGCTACTGTTCTCCATTTTAGCTTAAATCAATTTATAAACAGGTTATAAGGAAATTATTTTGTCCTTTTCTGTTCCTAGAGCAGAACTAGCTAGCCAGTTGAGGGCAACAATTGTTCTGCTCCATTCTGCATTGGTGTGGCCTAAATTTAAGTATGGTGTACAGTTTTGGGTGCCACAATATAAGGAAGATATAAAACTATTAGATAGTGTCCAAAAGAGGGCTACAAAGATGGTGAAGGGTCTAGAGGGCAAGACATATGAGGAGGAGCTGAGGTCCCTTGGTTTGTTCAGCCCCGAACAGAGCAGGTTGAAGGGAAGCCTCATGGCAGCTGCAGCTCCCTCACAAGGGGAGCAGGGGGAGGCAGGCGCTGAGCTCTGCTCTCTGGGGACAGCGACAGGACCCGAGGGAAAGGCATGGAGCTGGGATAGGGGAGGGTCAGGATGGGGGTTAGCGAAAGGGTCTGCACCCAGAAGGTGGTCGGGCACTGGGACAGGCTCCCCAGGGAAGGGAAGGGATCATGGCACCAGGCCTGCCAGAGTCTGAGAAGCATTTGGACAATGCTCTCAAACACGTGGTTTGATTTTGGGGTAGTCTTGTGTGGAGCCGAGTCGGATTCGATGATCCTTGCAGATCTCTTCCAACTCGGGATATTCTGTGATACTATAATACTATAGCTCTATACCAAAGTGCCCACAGCCTTGTTGGAAGCAGTTTTCCCAGGGTCTCCTCGGTACCTAGCAGTTTCAGAACAGAAGCACAACAGCAATGAAAAGGCATACATTACACAACCTGCACAAATTCAGTATTTAAAAAGCATGTCAGCTAGTGGACAAATGATCACAGTGATTCTTCTGATCTGGAAACTCAATCAGGTATAATTTTATTTGTTTTCAGTTTAAACGGCAGCAGCCAGAAGTTGAAGGTCTCCTAGTGCTCTTTCCCAGACTTGACCTTTCATCCTGAGGCCTTGTAGCTATACCAGGTAAAAACAGCCACAAGCCACACATCAGTCATCACAGCTATGCTGGGAAAGGATGCACATCTCTAGGAAGAGCTAACACAGCAGTCTCAGATCTTTATCTTGTGGCCAGCTTACTGTGCTGAAAGTGCTCTGTATTTTGGCTAATAGGGACTGAGTGTTTACATCATGTGGGGGTATCAGAACTAGATGTGCCCAGGCTGGTGTGTCTAGACAGCTCTGTGTGTGTCACACTGGCAAATTAGCTCAGGACACTGAACTCTTACAACTGCTTCAGCCTGGCACCATGCCTACGGCAGTTAATCTTGCTTTGTAGCAGGACTAATTAGTACAGGGGAAGTACGAGGCTGACCATCAGCATCAAGAGCAGAGCTAGCTTATTGGAGGCTTTTGTAGGTGTCCCTGCATGAAGATAGGCAACATAAGCACCCCTACACTAAAGGGGGTGGCAAGCTTTTAAGGCACGAGGTTTTGGGCCTGAGTTTCATCTGTATTTAGGTCCTGGAGTAAAGTGCCCTTAGGGTACACACAGATGTAATTTGTCTTTGGGGAAGAAAGAGGTTAACAGCCAGAATTGTAAGAAGGAGCCTTGGAGCTGTGCCTAAGGCCCTGGGATCTTTGCATGTAACACTTACAGAGCTGAACTCAGCTGAAGTTCTTAGGCCATATGGAGATAATGAGCAGCAAAGGAGAAAATTGGCTCTGCGCTTCTGATATTGGGCAATTTACAAAAGCTCATCTGGATGAAAATTCATTTCACATTATAAAAAAAAAAAAAAAAAAAGTGAAAAACCACAATTGTACTTTATCAGCCAAATCACCAAACTGACCTAGCTTGCTGTCCAGCCAAAAGATTGCTTATTCTGTTGCTTATTAGCAACAGAAATTAGGAGCAAGCTGGGCAGGGAGCAGCCAGGGAAGCAGAACTGCCTTTTGTAGGCAGCCTCCAGTGAGACTGAGTAGCATGATCTACAGTCACAGTAATCTGCAAGGGATGGAAACAAACAAAAGTGGACAAACTGTGGGTGAACAACTTAATTTATAAACCTCCTACAAGCTGAAAGTCAAGCAATTCCTTCTGATAGAAATCTTCATCTCAACATTTAACAGTGACACTTAGGACTTCCCTGCTTTCTCATCTGACTTTTATTCCCCTGTAAGTAAATATTTATGTGTTTATTTCAAATAGTGACCCCAAACCTTTTTCACCAAGACTTCCATGACTTTTTATTGTTGTTGTTGTTGTTGTTAAATTGAGATATACAAGAGAGTTATTTTTTATTTGAAAAACAAACAAACAACAAACAAAAAAAAACAGGTATACGAAGGATCAAGGAGGGCCACTGCATGTCAGCTGAAAATAATGGATTCAGTGAGATTGCAGTTAATCCTGCTGAAGTAAATGAAAGCTGACTGCTAAAGAAAGCTGCTGTGTCATAATAAAGTTGAATGAACCTGAGTTTCAAGTTCTGCAGACATTTTGAGGCAAACCTGTGAGAGACGAGACGGTTTTATTAGGGATATAAGAGCTGCAAAGTGGGTCTGCATAGAATTAAATGGTATCTCTTCTGTATTATGAATCATGTTTTAATTAATTTTTGTAAAAGTAATAGTCTAGAGGCGGCAGAGCCACATGAAATTTCTCAAATGCTAAATGTGAGTTGATAAGAACTTTTAAAGAATTGGTGTAACATCCTTATATTATTTGCATGCAGGTAAGCTTATACAAAGATCAAAATTAAAATCAGTGTTCTAAGAAATACAGAAAAAAAAAATAAACATAGTGTGAACTCTCTAGATAATATTTTCCAGATAATCTTTATTAATGTTTCTGCATTCCTCATAAACATCATATGGGTCCCTATTCACAATTGTGAGCTTAATTACTCTTTTTCTAACCCTTTATGAAAATTTTAGATTTCTAGATTTGTTTTCTTAATTTTCCTTTAAAATACTGGGGAGGAGAATAATAATAATAATAATAATAATAATAATAATAATAATAATAATAATAATAAGTTTATTTAATAATAAAAAAAAAGTAAGACATAGGATGTAAAATACATTCTTCTAATGACTTTACTTTTTGCCAGATGCACGGGTAGTCCACATACTAAGGGCTAAACTGATTACCACATTTGGTAGTAGCAATATCAGAATAACAGGAACAGTTGGTGTTTTCTTGCCTTCCCTGGAAGCAAAGGGCAATATTCATTTTCTTGCACCCCCTGAGAATTACACTTCTTAAATCTCTTTCAGTTAGAGAGACCTAACAAATTGTGACTGACTGACACTCTTCCACCTTTTTGTGGTGTACCATATTTAAGGTCTTCTGGGCCTTTCTCATAGCTGTAGTTAGATATAGTGTACTTTCTCCCGTTCTGAGTGAGGATTTGGTATTTTGGTGGCAATTCTGGATCAAATATCTACCACTTGATAGGCTGAGTTGCAGGAAAACCAGACTTATTCTTCATTTATCCACACAGGTCCTGTGTTCAAATGAAATGAAAGCAAAAATTACAAAATAATTTTCATATTATCTCTTTGCTTTCTCTATACACCTGTCTCCTTTATCATGCAGTAGTTTCACAGGCTCTTGAAGAAGAATGGCAAGCAAAGAGTTTAACAATTCTGATATTAAAATTCATGCCACAGGTATGTCTGTTCTGCAAATATTTATCAAAATCATCACAATTTTGATAAATAACACCACCACTACCAGTTTGTGGGCTCCTAGGACTGGCACTGCAGACAAAAGGAACTAGACTTTCTTCTTTTTGTCTATTGAACATTTGGAAGTGTGATTACAGGATAAAGTATGATCCAGAAGCCTTCTCAAATACACCCTACAGTTGGGATCACACCTTATTTTATATTTTTTATTTATTTATTTATTTACTTATTTGGCCAGGAAAGGGTTTATTCCAGCAAATGGAAGTTGCTGCATGACACCCTGCTACAAGGTTTCAGACAGGACTCCAAGCTCACCCATACCTCAGACTCTCAGAGCGTGTTCAAAATGACTAGCTTGTCTGCCTGAGAGCAGACTGCCTTGCCTGTCCTCAAAGAGTGTGCTTCTGCCTCCTCCAGGAATGGGGGTTTAGATGTTTTCTTTTTGTTTTGTTTTGTTTTCTGTGGGAAGGAGAGGCAGTAACACCAACCAATACTTTTCATGAAAATACAGCAGTAATGTTCTTCCAACCTCTATTCTTGGCAATTCCAAGATGATGCACATTGCTGGCACCTTCAGTATTACAAATCTTCCAAAAAGTAACATAAAGAGATCAAAAAAAGAGTGAGTTGCAGTGGCAAGTGTGACACATGAGGACATTTGCTTCTATGCACATGAATTCTCACACAGCACAAGGGAAGATTTATCTGTCATCTGAGGTAGTTGCAGGGTGACTGCTGGAAGATTTAGAAGATTCAGATTGTGCCACAGGAATAGGCTGAGTGTCAGTAGACCAGTATTAATTGTGTTGTCACTTGCTATGCTTTGATTTGTGAAATAAAATGTATTATAGCCAAGGAGAACAGACAAGAATGATGCTGGTTTTGTAACAGCAGACTTAGTGGTAATTACAGAGAAACACTTTGGTGCTGTATGACTAAGGCAAGTCATTAGGAGCACACTGTGACTGCACTATTGCCGAGAGTGTGTTGCTTTGTGTCAGCTCATGAGTAAACTGTACTTGGCTTCAGCATGAGTTTTAAATGAGTTGCTAATGCCCTTTTTGAATCTTGGGAAAGTAGTTTGATTTGGAAGGTACATGCCTGTTTTGCAAGATAAAGTAAACAATAAATCTTGATTTTTCATAAAACAGAATGTCACTGAGTACTAATAAGGAACAATGAGAAACTGGGTTTGCAGTCCCATTGACACTTTTCTGTTGAAGAGATATTCACAGAATGACATGATAATTTAGATTGGAAGGGACCTCTCGAAGTCACCCAGTCCAACCTCCCTGCTCAAGCAAGACCACTCAGAGCAGGTTGCCTAGGGCTGTGTCCAGGCAGCTTTTGAAGATCACCAAGGAGGATACTCCTCAAGCTCTCTGGGCAACCTGTGAAAGTGCTCCATCACCCACACAGTACAGAAGTGCTTCCTGATGTTCAAAGGAAACCTACAGTGCTTCAGGTAGTGCACATTGCCTTTTGTCCTGGCACTGGGCACCACTGAAAAGAGCCTGGCTCCATCCCCTTTGTGCCCTCCCTTCAAGTGTTTATGGACATTGATAATATCCCCCTGAGCCTTCTCTTCTGAAGGCTGAATAAATCCCAACTTTCAGTCTCTCCTTATAGGAGAGGTGCTCTGGTCCCTTAACAATTTTCATGGCCCTTCACTGAACTCTCTCCAGTGTGTCCATGTCTCTCTTGTGCTGGGGGCCCCAAAGCTGCCCCCAGTTCCCAAGGTGCAGGCTCACCAGTGCTGTGTAGAGGAGAAAGGTCACCTCCCACAACCTGCTGGCATTACTTTGCTGAATTCATCCCCGCATACCATGGGTCTTCTTTGCTGCAAGGGCACATTATGTACTGTATTGCGCATTAATATCTTGCCAGAGAGCCCGGAAAATAGCCCATAAATATCTACACAGCAAGACAGTTTGCTCATGAACTACTGGCAAGTTTACTTGCTTTCTTGGCAATGCAGTTATTATCTGGTGTTCTTTCTAATGCAGCTCCTAGTAGTTCTGCTTCTTTCAAGCACTTGTTCCCTGCCCTCACTGTTTTCAGAGCTTTAGGGAGCTGAGAAGATCTGAACATGTATTCTCCCTTCTCCACTTATCAGCTCTTCATCAGCTCCTAAACAGTAATAAAGAAAGTGCCTCTCAAATGCTCAAGACAGAATCAAAATTACTCAAGAAACATTATTGGACTTAAAAGATCAGTAAATATATCTATGTATCATATTCATTAATATATTTCAGGATTTCTCATAACACAAACATGGGTTCAGAAGGCAAGTTTTGCCTTCCAAATGACCTTCAGGGAAATTCATCAGCTCCCAGCATGATGAAGAGATGAGGACATTCATCTGAAGATTGTTTCCATGGTGACTGTGCCAATGGAGGAAAAGAGAAATGGATCTTCAGGTGGTACCAAAGTAAACAGTTCAGCAACATCTGCTAAACTAGAAAAAGCAACACATTATTTTGGCTAACATAACAGTTCTGAAAGGGCTGAATGCTTAAGGAAGGCAATTGCTGTCTGGAGGATCCTAGTTGCCTGTGAGCTTCTGTCTGATTGCCTTCTCTAGAACGGCAGCACAGATGCTAGAGGAAGGTGTGTTCCTGTACCAGGGGGAAAGAAAGACATCTCTCTGAGAATGAATCGATATCTCCTAAAGTTGGCAAGCAAGTATTATATATGAAGATCATGTCTGGCATAAGAAGGGTCCTATGTCAATCTCATGCTCTACACAAAGCCCTGCCATCACTGCAGACTTCTATAAAACCTGCTAAGGGCAAAGATTTCTCCATCTTCCTAAGGATTTTGTTTAAGACTAGTAAAATATTTATTTTGTTTATTTTTTCTTTTAGAAAGAAAGACCTCCTAGCACTTGTTTGTAAAGTCCATTTTGATTTTTTTGTGGATTTCATTTAGAAGTTATGGGATCTGTTTAATTGCAGGCCTCTTTCTACTTGGAAGGTATTGATTCATTCCTTTTAGAAAATGTGCTTACTTACTTGTCAAGAGCTTGCTGTAGGTATGTTTGCATTGGTAAAACCCACTGTTCACTTATTTCATCTTCTATTTTAAGTGGTAATTTCCTTTTTGCCATAAAACTAACCACCATTTCAAAAACATTTCAAAAAAAGGGAGAGGACCACCAGGAAGAAACAGCTGGGGAGGGAATAGATGGATAAGGAGTTTTAGAATCCTAAACTATTTTGTTGGCAGTGGTTTGTTTTTGTTTTGTTTTGTTTTGTTTTTAAACACAAGTTAGACTTATAAACGGGTGTAACAGCTTCTTTTTCCTTTCTGATTAGGTTCTGTGTTGGATATCAACAGTAGAAGCAGAATCCAAAAAGTAAATTGTGAATGCTATTCCTCCTTTCACATTTACTCACCACCTCGTCTCATGTGTGCTTGCTGCCACGCTGCAAACCTGGGCTCTTGCCTTCCTTCAGTATCAGTTCAGCATCCAGCTTAACAAGAAGCTGTAATGGGGATAGTTGCAGCCCCAGTTTGTATGACATCACTGATCAGTAGGACTTGATATATTCCCTTCCACCTCACCATGTTGCTTGTGTTAACATAAAAAATACAATGCCCACATAAGAGTTGTACCTATGCAAAATGGGCAGCTGAAGACTTTGGCCTTTGAGCAATAGGCTAATATGAATGGTGCTCGCTGAAATGTTTGTATGCCTACCCAGCCAAAACATAAAAATAAAAACAGAGTTCAAATGCATGCAAGGTTGCATGAATCTAGGTCAGACTTACTTGTAGAAATGTGTGGCTTAGCCCAGAGATTTTAGTAAATTGCAAAACCTCTTATGCATTTCCTGGGGTGAGTAAAACATGACTATAAGTATACATCTGTCTTAAAGATCAAATTTATGAAAAGGAAAACCTCTGCTCTGCAAATGTTATGTTCCTACCCATCTCTATGCTCTAATAAATTGGGTGATTCTCAGGTTTTCTGCAAGGAACCAGCTTGCAACCAGTTTGAGAAATTAAGCAAATCAGAAACAAATAATAGAGGAATTTTTCAGTGATTGAAATTGCTTGCATGGAATGAAGACATTAGCAGAATCCAACCACAATGATTTTTTAAGCATATTATCTACTCTGTACAGATCATTTCACATAGTAAACGTGACTTTATCATTTCCATCTCTCACTTATGTGGAGGATCTTCTCAAAAAACTATTCTTAAATTGGTATTATTCTTGTATTGTATTTTAAATCCCCTAATCAATATTCACTGTTTGCCTTTTTTTTTTTTTTTCTCACTTTAGGACAAGACAGTGTTTCAGCCCATTATAAATTTAACATTGTAACAGAGTTGCAAATCTGATTCAAATCAATGGCTTGTAAGTTACAAACCCTAATGATCTAATCTGTTGTTAAATATTCATGAAGGAAGCTTGGAGAACATGCACTCCCCTCCTTTCTAATGGATGTAAAAGAACCAACTGCACTTCACTGATTAATCATGTGCATTTTCTTATTACAGAAACATATTACAAAAGCCTCTACATTTTGAAGGTCTTATTCCAGTCTGCAACATTTATTCACCATTAATGGAAAATAATGACAGCATCTCCTTTATATATATATATGGAAGTACATTAATACTAAACATACCTATTCTTTATAGCAGCTTTTCAGCTGGAATCCTCTGTGGGATACAAGCCATAGCAGACACAGGGATCCACAGACATAAACCTCTGCCAGCCATGAACTCCAAAGCTCATGATGATTTCTGGGGAAAGCATCAAGGACAGCGTATGCGTACAGAAATAATGTAGGTCCCTCCTATGACAAAATGCTGCGGGAAATATACTGACCAATAAGAACCATTAAGTATTTGTTGAGCTGATTTAGGATTTTGTAAGGAAAGGGTGTGTACTATGATATGTACTTTTGCCCACATAATTTCCTTTTCTCAGACATGTCATTTTAGATTTTAAACTGACAGAAAATATTTACCAATGCAAAGAAGCACACGCTGCTAATCCAAGCAAGTGACCTTTGTCAGGAAACACTGTTTGGAATGTCGGCACCCCAGTAATGCCAGGAGGCTTCTAATTCTCTGCAAACACAGAAATGGAATTAGATAGCATTCATCTTCTTTTACCTTAATTTCCTGTATAAATTTTTTACCCATTTTAAGTTATCACTCTTTAAACATCCATCTGGGGGGGGGAAAGCATCAAAAGCCACAAAATTTTCAAGCAATAAAAATATCTTCCCACACTTTCCAAACTAACTGCTTGATAAAATAACTAAATCTGGGAGGCTTAGGCTGACTCAGCACTCAAAATGGGCCTGATCCGGAAGTTGTTATGCAAGTGATGATCTCTGCTGAGATCAATGAAAGTATTGCCTGTGCACATCCTCTGAGATCAGGACTCATCTATGACTCAGAGTCATTCTCACTCCCCACTTTCCTCCCTTACCTCAAAAGATCCTAAATTTGTTACAGCCATAATGTGATTATATTTAATCTATTTTGGAACATGCAACAAAAATTTAACAGCTCTCCATGTATACTGCTGTGCTGTACTGAATAAAAATATTTCACTACAGTAGCTACCTTTATTTTTGCTCCTTCTTACCTATTTCATTGGTCAGAACAAAACAAAAGTTTCACTCCTGAATTCCAGACAAAGTACAATTTCTAGCAAGGTGATAAAAGAGTGTATGTATCCTTTGTTTGCCTACAAACCACCAGGCAGCTGAATTGTGACTCCTGCAGAAAACTGAGAAGGCATCTGGAGGGTTTTGCAGAGTACGCCCTGACCTTCTAGCCCCTTTTGATTTGCAAAGGTCAGGCAGTTTAGGATGATAAAGCACCACCAGTGAGAATTCACAGGAAGAAATCTGTCTCAATCTACACAGGTAGAGTCTTTTCTCTGGATGTGTTTGTGGTGAACAAGAAGCTGCTGTTTTATAATCTAATCACAATGATATGTGATGATTTTATGAATAGTGAATGCAATCTAGTGAGGGAAGTGATGTTACTGTATACAGTTATTAGTCTTTCCTGTGAAAGTAAGAACTAGCTAAATAGAGGATAACCAAAAAAAATAAGTGGGAATAAGTCCTTTCACCTTGGCAGTTGCCTCATTGCCATCCAAATAATCAGGCAGGGAGGGAGCACTTGCATAAGAACAGACTACTTCCAAGCTGTGGCACAGATGTTGGCCACTGCAGAGAACAGTGCTGGTGTCACTAAACAGCTCAGAAGTGACTCGTGTTCCTGAAGGGGGAAAGGGGCAGGAGAGAGGTTATAAAAGGGTCCTGCAGAACAGAAAGTCCTTTTCCTTGACATCAGGCAAGACAGACATGGCTGGTGATTATCAGGCTGCCACCTGCATCCCAGATGCTGTGCAAGTGCTTTAGGACACAGCAAACCTGCAGGATCACCATATGGAAGACAGAAGTATGCTATCAAACTCTTTTATTTTTTAAAGCATTTTTCTCTAAATAAATTCTATTTAGCTTGTAGCAGGCAGTTCATTTGCATAGGTCTGTATACATCCCTGTTTACTCAGATATTCTGCTCGTTTAGAAATGTCTATAAATGCTCATTTCAAAGTAATCTGGTGAGAGGACAGTTATATGTTTCTAAGTGAAGGATGGGAAGCCTACCTGAAAAAAAAAAAAAAAATCAAGTAGGTATTCTCAATGCCCTGGCTTAGCTAACTCTGCTGAGGAAAAGGTTAATTTGATAAAGGTGATCATTGGAAGTGTTACAGACTCTCTTCTGGGTCAGCCTGTTACAGTACTTTAGCCAACCACAAGTTTTGCCAGGTTATATGCATTCCAAGAATATAAAACAATTATTATTTTTGCTAGATCACACAAAAGATAGCCACATTTCATCAAACCATTGTGCAAAGCCTAGTGACCATCCCTGCCAAGGCACCCAGAATATTCGCCAGGTAGGCAGGAGGGGAAGGGGCAGACTCCACAGCTTCATGGGACAGATTGTGAGCACTGCTGAGTTGTCATGTTCACTAGCTCCATCGAAGCAGATAGCACTGATGGCTTGACCTGACAAACTGATGATTCCTTCTTTTACTTCATTATAGGATTCCTTGCCTTTTCATATCAGTGCTTTCCCTTTCAAATCTTTGAGTTCCATCCCCAAATCCAAATTTTTACCTTCCTTTTCTCTATACAGACTTTCTCACAGCTCTTCCTGGGTGCTTTTTTTCAGCAGTATGAATGAAGGTTACACACTTGTGCCACATCACAGCTGTGCCCTGGCTGCTTGGCAGCCAGGCAGCTTAAGTGTTTGGGGCAGGGTGAAGCTTACAGTAGGAGTTACAGACATGTTACAGAGACTGAAGACCTGAAAGCAGATGCACACCACTGAAACCAGCAAAGGGTTATCCCTGTGACAGTGGCAGCATCCCCTGTGGTTTTGGCAAGAACATTTACCTATGCACATGGCTCTGCATTCTTCATTGTCTGGGCAGGGATCTCTGTTTCTGCATCACCATCAATCTATTAATACATTAACCCTCCCTTGCAATGGATTACACAGCTGGTGAGTGGGAGTGTGCATACAAGTTAGCATTCTTGCTAAGGTGTTATTTCCAAGGTGTTCTTGCCTTCAGGCTTCCAGTCTGCAGCTGAATCTCAAGGATGATAGGGAGGTGAGGAAAACAGAGAAGAAAGTCAGTGGCCACAGTGCCTGTGATAACATGCATTCCTGAAAATCCTGAGTGTTTTTTTTTTTACTAAAAATGGACATTTGATTTTATTACACCTGCCATTCCTTGTGTAACAGAAGTTTCTGATGTCATGGCATTATCATTTCAAGAATAGCCATGTCAGTCTTCAACGTTGCCAAATAGGTAAAAATAGCATAAAGGCTTGTATGAGCCTTTACCACAGCTGTTAGCTTTGGACAGTCTTCTCTAAACTTCCCAAGAACCAAAGAATATCTAATTTATATATTAGTTTTCATTAATTCCCTTCCATCAGCTTGCCAAAGTCATCATTAAGATGAGAGGAATGGACCAAGAAAAAAAGTTCATCTGACTGTTTCATAATTTCTGTTGCTCTAGTCTTAGCTAAAAAAATAACATTCAGTGAAATAAACAGTCAAGACCATGATAGCAAGTCATAAATAGTCTGGATAATTTAATGAGGAGTTGTCAAAAACTCTTTACTTAAGAAAAAGACATATTTCCTGCTACTTTAATTATGTGAAATGTTCAAGGGTTTCATATGTAAATAAAAAATCCTAAACAGCAACACTGGGTTGCATAAACACAGATCTTGTCTATACTTGTGCACAGACGAGTATGTCATTATTTACTTTATAGCATATTGCTAAATCATATACATGTAGATTTAACCATGCCAGTGTAGATGAAGTGGTAAAGTCTCTCCAGTTGTCTTCAATACAGACACAGTTGTTTCAGTCTAAATCTGTCTGCATCAGTGAAAGCTATTCTCATAATGGACATAAGGAACAAGCAATTTCAGAATATATAGTCCTGCTTTCCAACATTAAAAAAGAAAAAAAAACACCTTTAGTAAACAGGCAAAAAAATTACGTGTGGAGTGGGCTTAAATTCAACAATTTTCTTCATTTACCTCTTCTCTCATGCAGAACAAAGGCAATATCCTTTGTCCATCTTAAAATTGAAATGCTTTGGGTTATCTTCTTACAGTAAATAAACAGCCCAAGTCAAAGAGTATTTAATAAGTCAAATTCTTATATTAATCAGAGCACTGAAAAGACAGCCTAGAAGAATATAAATTTAATTATACTCATCTATTTACACTTAAATTATGACTGTACATTACAAGTTCTTTCATGTGCTAAGGAGTTTTGTGATTATTTATTTTGTTTTGTTTTGTTTTTTTAAAAAGTGCCAGAGTAGGTACTATAATTCTAATAATTGATGTTATTGTGCAAAGATACTCTCAAATTTAACAAAAATCTGTTTTTAAAAGCTGCAGTCAAATAATGCTTGCAGAAATTTGTTGCATTGACAGCTATTTTAAGAATTCTACAATAGAATTATATATATGGAAGTGTGGTCAGAACCATAATAAATCCAAAATGTTTACCTAATCAACCTTGGCCTGCAAGACTGGAATTGCTGAAGACCCTCATTTCTGTAGACAGAAAGGAGGGAGGGAGACTCCAGCATCACATTTGGCCATGGATTATCCCAAGAGTCCAAGAACTCCATCTCCTGTCAAAGCTAGGTTCGTGGAGAGAAGTCTTGACTTGAATTTGATCTGAGGCTTTCTTTGGACCTGGTGCTTTTTAGCTCTCCCACATACACTTAAGAAGAAGACTGCATATTTCAAATCACAAGAACATTTTTGGAAAAGATTTTCAGCTGGTATAAATATACACTTCTAGAGCTCTACTGAAGACTGCAAGATATACACTGGTTTACGTGAGCTAATAAAATGCCTTCGGTATGAGAAATGTGCTTTTAATAAGTAAAGGGGTGTAAGCTTATTAGCATGGATATAACATTAAAATATATTGCTCTCCTTAAATCTGATGGAAGCTATGATGACTAGAAAAAGCTATAAACTGTAAGTTAAAATGCAAATACAGATTTGACTCAGTCCTAGTAATGCCATAGTCCAACTAGTTTCTGTAAGATATTGTTGGACAAGAGGAATGAGTAAAACAAATGATTTCACCTGTGTAATTTTTTTCTCCTTTTATCTGTTTTTCATAAACAGATTAAGTGAAATTTTTGTCATGAAAACATTACTGGCTGAGAAACAAACAAAAATCTTTATTTCTGCTAATATTGTTTAACTGTCTATTTTAAAACATATTTGCATGCTTGGAGTCATCCAGTCAGATGAGGGAAACAATTGGAAACACCAGTGAACAACTGTCCAGTGAAAGCAGAAAATGAGGAATAGTGAATAGTCGAAGTACTAATCCATCTCAAACCTTAGTGAACAATTTAAAAGTCGAAAATAATTCAGATAAATCTTTTTTTTTTTTTTTTAATAATCTAAAATAAGAAACTGATTTATACAGTGCTGAAATGTATCCATACAGGGCTAATATAATTCTGCATATAAGCTGTTCACTGCAAAACCTGGGGCCTAGTCAACTTATCAACATTAACATAATTTTTGGTGACTACATCATAATTAAAAGAATTGCTGCAAAACTCATAGAGAGTTATACATTGAAATAGTTGCCTGCAAGACAGCCTAATGGGAAAGGAAGTGCAAATGGCTGAAGCATCTAGAGTGGAGTTAAAGCAGCCAGTAGACAGACTCAACAGATTTTGATTAACAGCCTAAAGTGGGTGAAACCATTAACAACTAACTGACTTTGATATGTTTGCTTCTTTTCATTCCATTGCCTTGGTTTGACACAGGTACAAGTCATGTAATTAGAGGCCTCCTGCCACCAAGAATCCAGTGACACTGGACTCATTTATCATGTCAGAGTCAATAGGCCATGCAGGATTTTTTAATCATCTTCATCCTCATAAGAGTTAAGGCACAGCACAGCAGCTGATGTTAGACACCCAGAATGCTTGGAGGCTTTCAAAGTCACTTCTAAATAAAGTCCACATAGGAATATACAATTTAAAAACCACCTCCAAACAATAAAAATATGAGTTTTTTGCATCAGTGTTACCACTGCCAAAAGTTTCAATTTCACTTACATGCAGGTTCCTATACATATCTGCCATAGGTAATAAGTATGTGGGAACTCAGATAACCTCTTCTTTCTAAAAAGAGACATAATTCACTTTCTTCATTATTTTTAAGTGCTTTGGGTTAGTAGTTCAACTAATTAAATTTCTTTTTTTTTCAGATACCATTTGAGAATGACTGTAGGAGAGGAAAAGTAACCTTTTTGGATAGGATGACATTGAAATTTCATCTGCACATTTTTCTGGTGGACTTCTAAATAAATAATCCATCTTCTGTCTTTCAGTGGTATAAAGGATGTAACCCATTTTTGGATATTGGAAAGTAGCTGTGGGAAGGTCTCATGCCATTCTACCCTGTTCACATAAGGCTTGACTGTGTCATCTTGAAGCCAATATCAAAGCTTCTGTTGACCTTTGATAGTGCAAGATCAGAGCTTAGAATTATTAATCTTTGGGAAATTATGGACTTATCATACTTGTGATTAAACCAATCAACTAGTCAGTAGGCTTTGTTTTTAATAAACAAATAAACATATAAAATATTTTGTTGTATTGAATATATGGAAAATATGAATATGTGTAAAATATGCTGAAAAAAATATATGGGATAAAAGACAGCTTGCCTTTCATATAAAGTTATAGCAATTATTTGCTCTTTTATCTCATTACATTTCCAAATTGTGACTGAGAGTAAAGCATAACAGCATAACAGAAAAAATAAGAGTTCATTTGGTCACAGGATATTTTTTAGTAAAACCTAGATTATTTTACCTATTTCTTTTTTTCTCTTTTTAATATAATTTTACATTACATTACTACATTGCTAAAGACTTTCCTAATTCTTCATGTATTAGCCAGAAAGAATGCCTAACAGCATGTTACACTGTTCTTAGGGACAATAACAAATATCCAAATGTAGATGAAAGAAGAAGTTATAAAATAAAAATTAATTTCTGTCCTGATTGCCATAGTGATCAGTTGTTTCTATTTCAAATACAATGCTCATGTCATTGAGTTTACAGTTCCAACTCCCTGTTTTTCCTAGGCATAAAGTACAGATAGGCAGATGTGAATTGCATAACTCAGCAGCTGTTGATGAAAACACAAGCAATCTATCTTGCTAACTTTCATAAAGATTTGGAGATAAAGCCAAGGAAATTTGCAACAACATAGGCCCAGAAGCAACAAGAAAAGATGTTAGAGATATGTTAAGTTCCTCTACTTTGCTGTCATTCAGTGTAAGAAGAAAGACTGATTTCAAAATATTAAGACTTTGAAAATCAAAGAATTCCCTAAATATGAAGGACTACTCAGAAAGGAACATGACTGACAGACTCTGATAATGTACTCATCTCTGTAATTTTTTCCTTCTCAAGAATATATATACATATATATATAATAAAAATAAAAGTTTTATTGTGGTGGTAAAACTGTTATGATAGAAGTCAAATAACAACCTCAGCTTATCATTTTTAAGGTTGGTTCTTTTTCTAGAAAAAAAGAAAAGTAAAACTGAACCTTGGGGGAAGACCAAAATTCCAAAGGACTGCAGAAAAAAATATAAATCTTATATAAAAATAAAATATAAACATAAAATATAAACCCATTATTGAGTCTAACAAGGTTCTTTTGAGAACCTGAGCTCAGTAAAATGAAAGTTCCCCTCAAAAGTGCAAAAAGTACATGCCTATTGCCTATTTTTGCGGCAGAAATTATTAATTTGGGTTCTACCTTTCAGAGCTTTGGAGAACAGAGAAATAAGAAGGAAAAAGAATTAGGTTTAAAAAGAACAGAATGCCACTGCAGACAGAGAACAAATTAAAGGTAAAAATCCTGAAGTAAAATCTGAGAATAGAAAGCATTTCAAAATATTAAAAAAAGAAGAAGTCTGAATTTTTTGGGTAGACCTGTGTGATGCCAGGAGTTGGACTTGATGATCCTTATGGGTCCCTTCCAACTCTTTCTATTCTATGATTCTATGATTATATAAGAGGGAGAGAGAGAGAGAGAGAGAATCAAAAAGCATCCAGGTGATCGTTAGATCTGAAATATATCACATTAGAAAACATTATATATATATTTTTTTAAAAACAGAAACTAGAAGAGAACCTGCTAATTTAGCCTGAGTTTCACTGTGCAGAAAACTTACTCTATGACAGAGAAAGTTCTCAGGTTCTGATACCCTTCAAGATGTCAGACCTTCAATCTTTGCTAAAATAGCAATAATTTCAGTTACAGATAGCTCACAGCTCCAACTTCTGTAAGGTGTGTTTATACCCTAGACTCAGTGAAAAGGAGAGCAGTGAGTTAGATGTTCACAGATGTACAAGATTACTGTGCATTTCCAATACACATGAAATTTGCTCCGACTTCTGATCATATCCTTATGCTGACTTAAGCCTTTTAATTTATAATTTTTTTTATAATATTAAAAATATCCTTTTTAATGAATCTAGGTTTTCTTCTCTTTCTCTTAAATTTACATGATTACAAAAAACTTGCTCATGAACTTGTCAATATTGTCTTCATTTTATATTATTCTATTTTATTCTAATAAGATTTTTTTTCTGTTCCTCTAAATTCTGTATTTTAGAACATATGAACTTTTTAATGCTTGATGTGTTACTGATCTTGCCTTAGCTACACACACTATCTCTTTTTAAGGAAGTATTTAAGTATACTTGATTTACAATTGACATATTTTATCAGACAGATTTTGAGAGCAGAGACCATTATTCAAACACCAGACTGTAAATGAATAGACTTTTTTATCATATAGTAAATCCTAATAAGCACAAGTGATGATTTAATTGAACAGTCCTCCCACCAGAATAAGTCAGAATAAGTCAGAATCATCTAGGTTGGAAGAGACCTCCAAGATCACCGAGTCCAACCTCTGGCCTAACACTAACAAGTCCTCCACTAAACCATATTTCTAAGTTCAACATCTAAACATCTTTTAAAGATCTCCAGGGATGGTGACTCAACCACTTCCCTGGGCAGCCCATTCCAATGCCTCACAACCCTTTCAGTAAAGAAATTCTTCCTAGTAACAAATTAAATCAGATCCATATCACCTATGTGTCGTCAGGCCTTTCTTCTTGTATTTCTGAAGCTTCACCACATGTAGAGCCACAGGCAACTTTTCTTGCTGGGGTCATCTGTCTCTAACTGGCTCAGGCTGGTGGTAGGATCTCAAACGTATGTACACTATGCATACACAGCATTCCCATACAGAGATATCTCAGTAAGTTATAAACAATATGAAAAAAAAATGTTTCACAAATAGTCTTAGTCTCCTCTAACCCACTGAGGTTATCTGCTCTGATGATATCCTTATGCCTGTGTGAGTCTATGCCCTTGAGACTGAGATTCCTGGTCCACCAAGAGGAGGCCGATCAGCATCTTGCTAGTAAATAACAATTTACTACTGGAAGAAGATGAAACTAAGAGCTTTTCAAGTGGGAAAGATACAATGAGGCAATGTGACTTGATAGGAGGCCACAAGTAGAACTTCAGAATCCCACAGTTAGAGTCAAAGCCAGCAGCATGTGGTCAGAAACAAGAAGGTGAGACTTGAGAGAATGGAAGAATGGAAACAAACATACCCATGCATAAACTAAAACCACTATGAGTCCATTCAAAGTGTAATATTAATACCAATGATGACTTGGCTTATAGGAAAACAGGAGGGTGGCAACATGTTGCAAGTTAGGAGGACCATGCATTCCAAGCAGCATCAGAAAACCCATCAGGGAGTCAAAGATGCCAAGAATGGCACTATTCCTCCATTTCAAAACAGAAAACTAGCAAGGGAGGTCCATAGCCTGATGTTCCTGCCACAAACAAAATGTCAGTCCAACATTCTCCTTCAGTGCTTAAGAGCACGTTTTGAGACCAAAAATAGTGTTTGGATGATGGCTATTCATCTTGCTTAAAACCACAGCAATAAAGGTCAGCCTTTTGAAATTTGATTTAGAACTAGTCATAGAGCAGCTTGCACAGAAAGTTCCAAGAAGAAGGAAAATCTAGCTGAATAAGATTATAAAGCTTAGTGTATGGAAACCATGGGAGATATATATATAAATATACTAATATATGTTATATATATTATATACTACAGCACATTTTACTCCAACAATGGTGTTTTTTTCAGTCACCGTGAAGTGTCATACAACATTTACCCTACAAACTTCTGTGTTTAGTCATGCACATCATTTTAAACATTTTTGAAAATTTTGCATCAGTAGTCCAGCTAATATATACTTTTACTTTTTTCTCTCCTGCTTACAGTATGTGAGCATGAAAAATGTCATTTAATCATACGTACATACAATTGCTTGCAAATTGCTTCAGAGATGATTTCCTTTATAACAGCTTTCTTAAGAGGTGCATTGTTTCTCTGACCCTTTAAAACCAAAATGAAATTGCAATGTGTGTGAATCCACCAACAATAACCTCCTCTCAGGAAATAAGAAAAACCTCTCTGGTCATCACCCAGTCTTCTACAGCCACACCATTCACTGACCTCACTCAGTATGGATGAGAGAAACTTTGTAACAAGAAATAAGTGTTTGGATACAAAAGTAGATATTACAATCCATGACCTGAACTTAGATGAAAGTCTTAGCTTTCACAAAACAGCTTGCTCAATTATTTAAAGGGTTAACAATCTAATTTAAGAAGTCTCCCAGGCCTTCCTGCTGGGACCATACTGCTGTGTGACCATAGTTGTTGCAAGCTATGATAGAAAGTTTATTACCAATAATTTGAATTTTAACCCTCATGGAATTGCAAACATCCAGACATGAATGTGAACTAGATCTGAAGAAGGTGACTTTTTCATTGGCTAAAAAATATCACATCCATGAGTGACACAGAATCACTGGCAGACTGATTTTCAGGCTCTTTTTCAGCCTCACTTTCAGCCTCCCTTCCTACACCATTTTTGTAGTCGGTGTCCTTCCAGATGCAGCTTCAAATCCCACTGGCCGAGAATTAAAGTCTTAAAGTGTTTTGGGGAATGCTTTTTCCAAGTTTTCAGGAAGACATGTTAGCTAAGGAAAAGTCATAACCTAAAATACATCTTGCTGTTGTCAACAACAGAAGATAATTTATCTAGCTCCTCAGCTAGTGGGAGAAGGGCTTATACAGAACTGGGTACCATGCAAGAATGGGCTGCAAACCATGTGAGATGACATACAAAAATAAGCAATAAAAATAGGAGAGTGAAGAATCCTACATGCACCAAGGAATAGCTAAATCTAGAGACAGCTTATTTTAAAAGCACCTTAGAAAGTAATAGAAGTAACATAATAAGATAAAATCTTTCCCATCAGCAAAATTTTAACACATTACAGAGCCATTTATTGCAAACACTTTTTAAAAGAACATCACCATACTATACCACTGCATATTGAAGTAAACATTTTGAGGACACAAAATATTCCTTTTAGGTGTGTCTGCACTTGTTCAGGTGGAGATAACAGGGAGGAGAGAGACCAAACAGAAAAAATTTAAGCACGTCAACCAAAGCACTATCTCCAGTTCAGATGACTTAAACTCACATGTGCATTATGTACAAGTAGAAAAAGACAAGCTGATTGCACCTCAGGGGTTTTGCTCTTTTTTTTTTTTTTTTTTTTTTTTTTTTTCCCTTGTAGTCTTCATATGATTCACTGGCAGTTGTCAAACACAATAACATAGGATGAGGATACTGGTAAAAGTAAATCCTGGAATAAATTTTGTCAGTGATATTTTCTAGTTTACATATAGTCATACACCATATCTTATTAACTAATGCCTAAACAAACTTTTTAAGTACCACAATCAGTTGGGATTAAACACTCTTCCTCTGTGTGTATTCACATGTGTATGTTAAACACACAAATCAGAGCCAACATTGGCAAAAGATCCAGTTGCCAAACACATTGTTCAAACACAGCCCCCAGCACCAAATGAGATCCAGTCAAATTGGGCTATTTCTAGTTATGCAGATAAGAATTATTGATGAAGGAGTAGCTTCATTTATAGATGGTAAATCGATAAATAGAAAGGAAAAAAAGTACATATGATTGTTTCTTAAGTAAAAGGGAAGTTTTTCCCCATTGCTACAAACTGTTTGTTTCCTAACTGGAAAAAAGATGGAAAAGAGTACAAATATGTTGGGAAGATGTTTTCCCACATTTTCAAAATCTCTTGTGGAAAACCTGGTCTTTCACATCAGAACATTCATTCAGACTTTTTCTCATGAACCTGTCCAGTTTGCTAGTCAGTTCTGTCTTTTAACCTCTGATTCGATTGTGCAGTAAGCACTTAATTAAGAGTAGCAAAATATTTTTCTACTCTTAATTTTTTACGCAAATATTTTGCAAAATATTTTACAGAAATATTTGTGTAAACAACTGATTATAAGTTTATGTATTTTTCATTTTCTTGTTTGCAGTTACCATGTTCTTAGTGGGACAGCCATGTCATAAGCTCAGGCCAGGCAAAAATTCATCCAGAAAGTCCAACAGTTAAGACTGCTGCTCTAGATGCAACCAGGGAAGCCCTAACATATGTTAAAAAGTAACCAGAAAGAATATATGTAGATATTCTCTGGTGATTTACAAAGAGTACTGTCATCAGTTAAATCTAAAGGAAGAACTACAGCTCTGGGAATATGCCACTCTTAGAAAATGACTGCCTGTTTCAGGATGTTGAAAGGCTTCAAAAGATGCTTACACTGGCACATCATGCTGCTGTTATCCTAACCAACCCTGGAGATATTCAAGGTTCCTTTGGGCTTCATAGTAAACAGATGGTCAAATTCTTTTCTTTGCACCCTGTTGAATGGGCTTCCTGGCAATCACAGTTAAGAAGCATGCAGGTATCACTGAAAGTAAAACTTGTCCACATACTGTAGCATGATAAGGCATTTCAGGAGTGCAAAAAAGACAAAAGAGCAACTGGCATGGCAGATATTTTTTTTCTGCTCTGTTAGCAAAGCATAAGCAGCAGCTGTTCTAACAGTATTCACTTCTTTGCTCCCAGCAAGTGTTTCCCAGCAGTGGGGGCAGAAGTAACACTGTGACTCAGGTCTTCACAGCCATCAGCCTTAGGAGAAATCTTGCTTAGGTAACTTCAATGCCAATTCATCCATAGGCTTGATTTGCATTTCTTGTCACATTGCTTCTCCTTTTTGTAAATATCTCCCAGATACTGTTTTTTGTTTGTTTGTTTGTTTGTTTGTTTGTTTTTCCCTGCTAAATAGAGAGGGGACAGAAAGAGCCCACTGTCTTGAACTTTCCAGTTTGTCTTCTGCACTGCTAGGTGCCCAGGAGCAAATCTTTATCCAGTCTGGATGTAATTCAAGGAAATCCCATAGCTGACCAGTAATTAGGGCTGCAAGCAAAGATGGCAGAACATATGCCATTAGCAGAAGTGAACTGCCCAGGAATTAATTACCCATGTGAGAGGAATCTTTATGAAAGTATTGACATTTTGCAACTCATTGTCAGTACAAGTGAAATCTTAGCTTTTTGCAGACAACCCCTTCGGCTTGTTCCTCTTTAGAGAGCTCCTTTTGGGTCACCTTTATGGCTTCTTTGTTAGTTTCCATCCTTGTTGCTGGCATTGTGCCATTAGGAGCAAGAAACCCCTTTTTGCTAGCATCTCCAGCAAACTAGAGCAGCCTTTAGGCAGCCATCTCTGGCTTCCACAAAGAGCCTGGACCAGTTTTGACCTGGAACTACAAAAGTAATTCATAAGGCAGATTTGTGCCTCATTTTTAAACATTGCTTTGTATCGGCTTAAACTCAAGAGTAAGAAATGGAGAACAGTAGTATGGCAATGTAATCCTGGATGTTCTTGATGCTCCCAGTTCATACTCCTAACTTAGGAGTTACTCCTAATTCCTGCCTTCTATTTCTATGAGTCTCTTGAGGTCACTGCTGTCCTCATCACGCTTTACACTTCTCTCATTAAAAACAGTTAACCTGCCAGAAATCTTTGGGTTATTTGTATATAGCAAGTTTAGCTCAAACATGCACTTGGGCCCTTGGCTGACTGTCCCCTCCTCTCCATTAACACATGAGGACAGCTATGTCCTCGAGGTGAATCCTGAATCTTCCCTGGGGGGACCCGTGGCTGCCTGGGGCTGCAGGTGGTGGGGGCTCCCCAGCTGGGCATCAGGACAGCCCCAACCCCAGGCTTCAGGCACCTCTTGAGGCCAGGCCAAAGGCCCATGGGTCTGGGTCAGCTGCACACCTGTCCAGGGGAGCTGCAGCTTTGGCTGAGGCCAGATAGGAGAGGCATATGTGGGAGCAGCTCTCACAGGCCAGGGGTCATGCTACTCGTGACACCGCCAGTGGGACAGGGGCTGCCATCACCCACATGATTGCTGAGCTGACTCCAAGCCCTGGGTAGCCAGCCAGTCAGTCCTACAGCTACAGTGGGTTGTTCTCCTGGCACTTGCAGAAGTTCAGAGGGTTTCCTCAAGGAAAAGCCTCTGGAACAGAAGAGGAGGAACATCTTTTCTCAGGAGAGATGTGGCCAGCATTCTTCTTAAATTAATTTTGCTGGGAACTGCCAGTCCTGGACAGTACATGTCAGGGAGAGAGGTCAGCGAGCATTTGCTGGGAACCCCCCCAAGGAGGATGGAGACCACGTCCTCAGCTGTGTGAGCCAGCCCAGCTGTCTGGCCAAAAAACAGCAGGGAGGGCTCCGGCAACCACAGCCTTGGGCAGCACACTGTGGCTGGACAGGGAGGAAAGAGGTCCTTCATTCAGACCACCACTCATTTTATGTGCCAGGTTGCCCTATAAGGTTGCCTTATTTTTGCTGAGTGGAAAAAAAATCTAGAAGACTAAAGAATATGTAAGGGTTTCTTGACTCTTTGCATATTGGAAAAGACCACCGCATCAAATCCTCCTAGAAAATACATCAACAAGCAGTAATACAGACACCTCCATTGATTTCATTTTTTGAAGACCTGCTCCCTTTTACTTCACTTATAAAATAAAAAGTATCGGGAGGCTCCAGGTGTCTTGCAAATTTGCCAAGTGTTTGTGAAGATCACAGAACTTTAAACTCCTCTGGATTTTCTAACTTATTAATGTTTGTTTCGTACATGAACAAAAATGATTGCTGCTTTGTTTGGCTTACGCAAGCCTAGTTTTTTTCAATATTACAAAAATAATAATAGTTGGAAAATATCCAGAGAATGAATTGTTGTTTAAGATTTTAATATAAACTGGATTAGTTGTGGGACTAATAAATTAAAGTATTTGGTAGTTGTATTGAATATTAAATAGGTGAACCTATGTCCTCTGAGAATTTGCCTGAAAATACAGAATTATTTCTTAAGATTTATGTTGAGGTTGGAGAGGCCTGGGGTTAAAATGAATTTAGAGATTGATTATGCCAGCTGTTGCTGCTACAAAACTTTAATCGTCATGGCAGTGCCAGCAAGTCTCATTAAACTGTCTTCCAACATTTCAAATGCCTTGTGCTTTTGTTGAATCCCACTTTCATCCAGTATCACAGAACTTCAACAGGAGCTGACACAGTACTTGGAAATGGCAAATTTCAGAATCCCAAAGGTATTCAGAAATTCACCAGCAATGCGTGAACTAAAGAGAAATGAGTCTTCATTTGTGAAGAATCAGAATAAAGAGTTAAACACAGAATATAATGAGTTATAAATCTTGGTAGTGTGTGAATATGTTGATAATTGCTAATGTTTTAAGGGAAATCTTCACCCTGCACTTGGTTTGGAGAAATATTCTGGTATTTGGGAGAGAAGCAGGGTGAAAAAAACTTCCGCTTATTTTTATTTCAGCAGTGAACTTTCTTCACAGAAGAGACATGGCTAACGTACTCTTTCAGTCTTGTGGCTTTGTATCATCCAAGCTGTGCTGCTGTGAGCAACCCTTGTGAGCTTTCAGATTAATACTTATACCATGCAATATCCTCAGCTTATCCCTGGAGATCCAGTACCTTGCTTTGCCTAACAAAACACCACAGTTCTGTTTCATTTTAAACTTCTGCTGCCATGTAGATAGAGCTTAAAAATATGTCTTGATACATATGTGAAAAGTTGCCATATAGTAATAGTTGGGGATATGAATAACTAGAATCTCTTTTCTAGATGAAATTTCAATTTGCCCTTCAGACAGTTTATAAGTGATATAAGTGATCAAAAAAAAAAAAAAAAAAAAAAAGGCCTTGAATTAAAGTAACACCTCTGCCTTCATCAGAGGACATCTGCTACCAGTTATGTACCAGCCCTACTCATCACTTCTGTCCCTTGCAGATGGTGAAAGGATGCTGTTTTGGGTTCTCTTGGCCACTCCACTTTCCACTCAGGCTTGGGAAGAGATGGTTACTTGTACTGCTAAAGAGAGCAAGAGGCAGAAATTTGGCCATTTTCCCTGCTCCTGGATACTCAAACCTGCCATCTGATCAGAGAATAATAAACCCCCAAATTTACATATGTTACCTGACTTTCTCATCTCTATCTGCCAGTTTTTGGTCTTGAATCATATGCTTAGACAAAAGCAACTGCATTTATGAAGGACAGACAAGGAAGGCTGAATTTCAAGCCAACATTCAAGGGTACACTGCATACATTTCCAAAACATCGTACAGCTTCTGCATGTATAGTAGCTTTTAAACTGTTTTTTGAAGTAAAGGTGGCTTGTCCTTAACTGTCATGTGAAGCTACTTTCTCAAGGTAAACTGGCAAGTAGTATTCCATATGTTTTCCTCTGATAAGGATGCACACATGGAAAAGATATCTGAAATAAATGTTCCTACTTAACATGAGCAGGATCTGTGAAATCTGTTACGTCTGGTTGGACCAGATGATCTTAGAGGTCTTTTCCAATCCTAATGATTCTATGATTCTGTAAGTTACAAGAGAACAATATTGTATATACTATATTCCATGAGGAAACCTGAATTCATGTTTATTTTTTCCTTGGGGTTTATCATTTTCTTCAGCTTTATATAGAAGTAGACAGAACATTCAAGTGCTCCACAGTTTACATTCTGCATCCTCCTCTGTAATGCCATTTGGCTCTTCGACTTGCAGGAGTTCATATTAAATCAGATCTACAGCTTGAAGGGGGAAAATGGAATAGAGGCATGTCTTCTCTATTTCAACAGTAGTCTAAGCTAATATCCTCAAAAGCCTCCATTTGGGAAAGCACTGGATCATGTACTTCATGCATGTATGCATTTGATTCCCTGTGCAAAAAATATGCCCACATGCATAAAGGACCCAAGGTTAAACGGGATGTGTGGCACAATTTTGTTGTAATAAAACAAAAAGACGGGCCATGAGGAACACAGATAAGAGTTCAGAATGCTCGCAAGCACAGTTACACCCTTTGTGTTTTCCTATGCATTATCAGTTATGAAATAGTCACGAGTTAGAAGAGAATCAGCATTCAGAGGAACTCAATAAGAGATATTGTAGGCAGTTTATTTCTTTAAACCAAGCATTATTCTAAAGTGAATTAAATTAACTACTTTTAATTATGACAACAGTGAAAGTGCCAAGATAAAAACAAAGCTCCATATGAAACCTGAGTTGACAATGAAGAATGGCTGAAGCTGATTTAAGCCTGATAAGGAAAGCGAAATCCCATCTGGAACAAAATCTGTTGAGGCTAAATGGAACAGTGACCTAGTAAAAAAGGACATGGAAATGGCTAAGGGACTCAATGGTTTGGTACTCAAAATCACTGCAGGAACTAAGCTGACACCAAAAAAAATAAATAAATAAATAACAGAAAATAACAGAAAAGAAATCCACTATGTGACAACATTCTGTCTGACATTCAGTGTCTGACATTCAGACAGGAGCTATAAGATGACAGAGCTTCAGTGAAACCACCAAAGAAGTTGCACATTTCTCATGTTTATGGGCAAGTGAGGATATAGGCACGGGCACACATGAGTGCAAGGACTCCAAATATCAACCAAATATCAAATTCGATCTAGTAAGTGATCAAAAGTAAATGCCATTGAGGGTCAAGGGAGAATAGAATAAGACCCAAGGTGAAGAAAAAAATGAAGCATGGTTTAAGACCATACATTTCACTTGCAACTGCCTAATTTTCTTCTGGTGAATGCTCATATTCACATATTTCCTGTTAGACATTCCTTTGGCACTTCAACATAATGTTATGCTTACATTATTGCTATCTTGGTTATTTTCACATACTCACCTTGTTTTCTGCTTCCCTCAATAGAGATTATGTCTATCCACTGCCAGTTGAGATGCCTGAGGGAAGTATGCTTACTACAGATTTAATGCTGTGTTTGTGGCAGACTACTTCATGATTTAAGATACTCAATTCTGGTAACACAATGATTTTCAGTTTCTAAGAGTACTGTACTCCTAAAGAAAGTCAGATACAACAAATCTCATGAACACTAAGCATCTTTGCCATATTAGTTGTATTTATTTCTATCTTTCACTCTCCAACAACACTGAAGTCAACCATAAAAAACTCTATGCACTTAGCAATTGATTAGATGTGCACTGATAAATAACCAAACTCATTATCCCTCCAAGTAACCACATATATACAACCACATACTTACAGCAGTGTTGGAGTCCTCATGAGGCTTTACACATTGAACTACTCAAGTTTGCTCGGGATCTCCCAGGAAAAGGAGTCACCCTGAGTACTGACAGACTCCTGCCGAAGAAGGGTAATAGTCCCAAGAGGATGCTGGAATGAATTTACTGTAGTGCTAAGCCATTGAGTGCTCATCTAGAATGTAAATGAAGATGAAGTAGAATAATTATTTCTGCTTATGATGATGCATTATTTAAATTACTTATCAGCATCTTAAGATTGAAATCACTAAGTGCTTAAAATTAAAAAAGGACCTTTCTAAACCCATAACGCAGACTGAAGGAAAATAATTCTGCCAAGTTTCTGACCCACGTTCTCATTTAATAAGACATTTATTTATTTATTTATTTATGCATACCTCTAATATGTACACAATTTCAAAGCTAAGAACATTTCAAAAGATGGCTGGAGGGGACAAATCCTACATTTCCTTGTAGGACTGAGTCTTCCCCCATCCTTTTTGACTGTGTAATTTCCTTTATTGTTAATGAAAGCAGCTGCACACACTAAAGAATACAGCCATGAAAACCTACTAAAGCCTCGTGGAAAAAAAAACTCTTTTGCCAATGTCATAATTGCTGAGAAAAAGAAAAGCTTTCCTCTTTTTTTTAAATCTATTATCATCAGAGACACTTCCATATAAACAGGATCTTAGTTTCTTAAAATATTGCCTGCTCCTACTGTGGGTACTTGATATTCATGATCCTTTCTCTGTGACCTCTGGCTCATAGCTATAGCCAAAGCTCATAGCTACATTTAAGTTATTTTAATGTTAACACAAAATAGCTACTGCAATGAATGAGGAAGCAGAAGGGAGTCTACCATTAAAAACAAGATGTATTTTCTTACTGAGGGTACCCAAATTCCTGGTGTAGTGAAGACAACCTCATTGAAAAGTTCACTTCATGGATTCTTTAAATGTCCATCAACATTTAAGCCTCAGCAGTGCTTCAGACTGCCACATCTGCAAAGCACATGTGTTAACATTTCAACCCCCAGTGTCTTGCTGAACCCTGTGGGTCCTTCCTCAACACTGCTGTCCCCCTTGAACCTTCCTGCCTGTCATGTCACTGGGTGACTCAGGCTCTGACCCAGAGAGAACATGGTGCTGCCCCAGCTTCCCCAGCTGCCCCATGTCAACATCTGAAAAGGGTTGTTTCAGTTTGGAAGTAACTGCATTTTTATAATTTGGAAATTATCTGGATAACAGTGATGTTGCTAAGGCTCTTTCAGAGGAGCTCTTCAAGAAGCATGCATTGTGATCACAGCTAGTGAACCAGGCATTTTCATTTGCTTACATTTTTAGTGTTGTCTGAATATTTTGATTCATTTGTGCTTTTAGAGGGAGATGATGGCTAATTTTACATTATTTATTGTATTTTTTAAGTATTACTGTGTTTAGAAAAGTGCTTCTTGTTTTACACTTTAAGTGACACATCTATTGCAGATTTATATTACACGTTATAAAAACACAAATTCTTCAAGAAAATGATCCTAACACCAACATCCCTTACAGCCATAACATTTTCCTCTGACTGTCAACGTGTTTGTGTCCTCTTCTTCCTCCTTATAGTCTACTTTCACAATGTACCACACTGGTTTGCTATGCAAACTGCAGCAATAACCTCCTTTCCTTGCATCTTAATAGAGAAATAAATCCAAAGCATAAAAAGGCAGTTTTGAGGTCTGGCCTAGTCCAGACAATTTAATCAAAGTCATGAATTAGCATTTTCTAGTTGCTAGGAAATGGCACCTCGGCACATCTGACAAGCGGATGCACTTAGGCTTGCTCTCCACGACAGGAGAGGTTAATTTGATTCCAACCACTTTCCAATAAAAGGTGAATCTATTTGTACTCCTATGGCCAGCAACAGCAACACAGACATTTCTCTTGGCATTTCTTCCCAGACGCGGGGCTTTATTTTCATGAATTATCTATTAAATACATGTATTAGTATCTAAAATGCACAGTCACCATCTTTAAAATGAAGAGAGAGGCACTCTTAAATTGGATCACCATTAATCTGTTTGTCAAAGGGAATAACCAGTCTAAACCAACAAGCTCTGATCAGCTTTCCTTGGTATTTACTTAAAATGAAATTTTTAGAATATCTTAAAAATAATCACCAAAGAAATCATGGTCCATTTGTCCTTTTAAATTATATTTAATTATTTTTAGTCTGTTACAAAACTGCTTCAGAATATATTTTTCCTTTTATTAGAGTATTAAAGAAAATAAACTGAGCTTTTGAGAAATGAAAGCCTCTCTAGGACCATCTAATGAATTTACCTGAGGCAGTACAACGACCCAAGGAGTTATTAGTCTTATTTTTAAAAAATGAGTCTACGTGTTATTAAATCGAGAACTGATGTAATAAAGTCACCTGCTATATTTCCTCTAAGGGAAAACTGTATATAAACTGTGAGAAAAATATTCTGAGTTGGGTAGATGTGTGCTGTACATGTTTACCAAAATCCAGAAAAAAAAAAAAAAAAAACAATACTTTCTTATAGAAAATGATCTAGTCATTAGTGACTAGCACTAAAAATATCACAACTGGAAAAAATGAAAAATAAAATAAAATAAAATAAAATAAATAAAATAAAATAAAATAAAATAAAATAAAATAAAATAAATAAAATAAAATAATAAAATTCCTAAAGGAAACTATGTGGAACTCAAGCTAACAGTCTGGAAAAGCAGTGCATTTCAGACATGTAGGATGAAATGCAGATTCACAAATGTCTAATGAAAAGCTTTTAAGGAAAAGATTTATTGATAGGATGGTTGGATTTTGTCTCTATACATCTCTGCTTGAAAATAACCTTTTTTTTTTTTTTTTTTTTTTACAAATGAAAGATGACCTATAAATAATGTCCTTTGGCTGCATTTGTATGTCATTTTCATGGTTTAATTATGCCAGCTGTCCTTTTCCAACTACACATCAGTACCCAAACATGGCTTTTTCATAACCATGAGGTACAAAGTCACAAGTATTCCTTCAGCTGCAAAAAGTGACTCAAACTTCAGTTGTCTTTTGTGAATGAATCAGTGCATTATTTAAAACTCGGAAGCAGTCATGATTCAGTCCTGCTGTGTAGTGACCATGCACTTTTAAAAATGCAGATTTTGCCCATTAATTATTTTTTTCTGTGTCTGGGGGAAAAGTGCGTGTTTCTGTTTCCACTGAGAAGAAAGAAATAGAGAGAAAGAAAAAGAGAGAGCAAGAGAGGGGGACAGAGGATGAGAGGAAGGAACAGAGAGAGAGAAAGAGGCTGGAATTTTCAGGTGGCATCTGAAATAATCTCCTGCTGAGAGCAGGGACAACTTCATATCCATACCTGGTAGTCCATAGCCTCATCCTGCTGGATTTTGAATATCTTCAGTAATGGAGGTGCCACAGCCTGGCTCAGTGCTCTTCTACTCTTAACCACCCATAGGGCAAAGCACTCCATGGCAGCACAAAGTGGGTGGCCATATACAGGGAATCCTGAGCTTCTCCAGGCTCCCTGTGCAAACCCTTTAATTGAGGCCTCATGTGCCTCATGCCTTCACAGCAGCTTGTGCCCCATGGTGAGGGTAGGTGCAAATACAAGGAATCACCTTGCAAAAAGATTAGAGATGAGATTAGAAATAATAATGAATACAAAATAGAACAAAGAAACTTACATTTGAGGGAAAATATAGGGGGAAAACAAGAACATATCCAGGGGAAAACAATGTAGGAGGGTTTGTGCCCATATCTGAGAAGCAGAGCACAGCTTCATCCAGTGTCCACTGATTCACCAGTATGGAAAAAGGGAGCTCATCCAGCTGCAGCATTCACGCCATCAGCAATCTCAGGTACTCTCCTTTTAACTTGGAGACTAATTTTAAATAATCAGTTGGACAGGATTCACGACCCAGAGACTTAAATTCCATCAAACAACATGTGCATGATCTGCAACTAATATAACCTGATTCCACATGTGCATGATTCCACTGAGGCCAGGGAACAGGTAAGGAACCAAAGTCACGGTTAAAAATGACCTGATGGTGATAATCTGAACCCAGGGTAAATGAGTCTGCATATTTCACAAATGCAAAATTACATGAACTTAAAAGGATCTGGAAGAAGGCAACACTTTGAACCAGCTGGTCTGCCCCATTTAGACAAACATATTATATAGGAGGGTTGTAAAGGTTTTCATTAGTTTTAAATGTCATCTTTGTCTGACCAGAATAGTTGCTCAATAGGGACAAAGATTGCCTGTTATGAATTGTTTTTGCCATCCAGGGAAAATTTCACTTTATCTTTTAGTATGACAATCCGATTATACCCAAGAGCTTTGAAGAAAGATACTAATTTTGCATATTTGCCCAAGGAATTGCTGCTTTACAATCCAGTACAACAGTTCCCTGCTATCAGCATCATGAAGTCTTACTCAGGCTATTAAGGCAGGTGTTGTATGGGTGTCCTGAATGTTTGTTTATTACAAATAATTAAAGCAATTTTTAAATACCTGCAGGTTCTTTAACATTAATCACTTGCAGTGTCAATCCAGTTTCCTGAAAAACTGTTCCTAAAGTAACTGTCTGCCATAAATCAACATTCTCTTCAGCAGATGTCACAAAAGCCCAACATTCACGTTGCACAAGCACAGGAATGTTAACACCAGAGGGAGCAGGCCAAATAAGAACAGAGAAGTAATGCTCTGATTTCCTTCAAGTCCCATAGATTCCTGAAAAATCTTAATTTAATGTTAAAAACAGTGGGCATTTGTCAATCTGCAAAACATAACAGGGTCAGATTTTAAATTTTAATGGGGAGACAGATCTAAGTCATCAGCTGATGCCGCAGCAAACAGTGGTGGTAAAACAAAGACAAAAGGTAAAACAAACGTGCTGCTTTCAAAGAGAAGACTCCAAAACGCAAATTGAGTGCCTCTGCCACATGCATGCAGCTTGGAAATAAACTGAGAAGTGAGCAGTGACGTATTTTCACAAAACAGAATGGTTCCATGAAAACAAAGACTGATAAGTTAATAGACCTATGAAGGAGCAAAGCTTATATACCTTTCTCTAGATAAAAAACACAGCAGCAAGGAAGATAATTTTAGCAACAGACTTGCCATGAAAAATATTCAGATTATGTCCAGAGACCCAAACATTAGCCTGATCAACGCTGGGGCACTTACTAATCATCAGCTGGACATGGACCAGATAACTGTGATACTCAAAATTACTGTAAGAACAAAACCAGAGTGAGAAAAACTCGAAGAGGAAAATTGGAATGCACAGCACTGAACTTTAAAGTAGCACTGAAAAACATTTGTGTTGGATACATGTGGATGAGAGGCAGAGGCCAAACAAAATCTGAAATTATGTACTTCATCATTGTGAGGAACTGAAGTATGAAAATGTCATACAAAAAGCAAAAATAGGCTATAAACCAAAGCAGGGGAAAAAAAATGAATACCAGCAATCAACAAATTAGTAGTAACGTTTGAACTTATTCACAGAGACAAACCACATGACAAAGTAAATCTTCCTAAAACAAAAACCAAGATTAGAACCTGATATTGTTGGTGTAAATATTATTGATAAAACTTAAGATAGCTAATAAAAATTCATCAGCTATTATTTATTCTGAGAAAAAGTATATTGTTTCTGGACTGTTACAGAAACAACATAGAGAATAGTACTGCCTTTATATATATTATTTATATGTAAATAATCTTAAGTTTCAGCATAGGAAAAAGAAATAATCATTTAAAAATAATAAAATAATCCTTGTGGACACTCTTCATATGTAGAACAGTACAGTGCACCGAGTCTAAATAAATGCACTTCCTGCTTGATAGAATGGGAAATTTTTCTACTATTGCCAGGACTTGCAGACTGGACCTCAGCACAGAGATGATGAGGCAGAGGACTGTTCTGGCACTGCTTATGATACCTCTTTCTTTATTAATTAAATCAAGTGATTTTGTTATGCAAGAAATCATACCACAGTTCAGTTCAGAACAAGAAAAAATCCTTACAAAAAAAAAAAAAAATTAAATTTTATTCTGACATACAATCCTTGAAGTTATCTTGGTTCATGTTTTTGAGCTGCACCCTACTTGGCCACCATCTGTATTCAGCCGTTCCAACACTCAGAGAAGCCAATAGGAGCTTGGCAGTTAGAAGGACTCCAGTAATTTATTGACACCTGGCAAGCTGTCAACAGCACATGAACACGTGCTGTTCATGTACTGGGCTGTACCTGGCTCAGCATACTTTCCCAGATTCAAACAGAAAGCGCCAACATCCTGAAGGGACTTTTACCATTGTTTTTACTGACTCACTGCAGCCTGTATGGGGCCTCTGCAGGCAGTTGTGCTGGAGCATCCTGAAATAAAAGTCAAGAAACAGTGTGGGTTTTTTTTCCGTTCACCACTCTGAAACAACATGAACTGTCAGATCTGTGCTCCTGTCCTTCCCTCTCTGATGAACCCTAAAGCTTTTAATTGCTTCCAAAAGCACCTTTTGCAACTTCTTTTTCTAGCAGGGAAATTGAAGCTTTTCTTTTTATTTTGTTCTAACTTCTGCAGCTCATATTTTGTGACCCCATTCAACCTCCCCCATTAGCTTCTTTTATAATTAGTGTATCTAGCTATGTATAGATTATTAGCTTGTTTCTGTCTAATAGCTTACTGCATCTATAGGTTACTATATCTATAGATTATTAGCATCAGTTCTACCAAACTAAATGGGTGAAGTTAGATCCTGTGACCAGGTGTGTGGTGTTTTGCTTGTTTGTTTTTCCTTGCAAGCAGGTTATATTCTGATTTGTTCCTAGTAAAGAGTTGTGATCCAAAATTGTAACTGCTTTTGCAATTGCAACTGTCATGAAAGAAAAATGAAGATTCCTCCATGTTTTTGCCAGTGCCACAAGCCACCTGGCACAATCACTTCTGGAAGCTAGCATGCTGCCTTTCCACAGAGGGTAAAGTTGTATGCCCAACTCACCAACTGCAGCCGTGGGACTTCTTCCCATACAAATAACACGGGATTTCTCTCCAAATCCCATGACCATCCCTCTTCAGCCCTTTCTCTCTCTGCCATCCTTCTGATATGACAATAACCCCGCTAGGATTTGACAACAGCTGCCACCCACCGTGGCATTCCTCCCAAACAAAGCCAATAGAGGTCTATCACAAAGCTACACATTTCTTTCAAAAATAATAGAGATGTTAACGACTATATGCATCCAAAACTGTGCAGCCCTGTAGCCACCTGCCACAAAGCAAGCACAAACTTAGGAGACATATTTCTGTTTTTTCATGCAGGTTGCTCATCTGAGTGCTGCCATTCGGGATATCCACATGCCCATGTGTGAAATCCACCTCAGTTTCTGATGCTGTTCCCCACTTCCCATGCAGACTCCCACCAAGCTTATCAGTTTGAGATAACATTGAGATATCAATCTGATATCAAAGCTGATTGGTATCAGTTTGAGACCAGACTGAGACAGGAGCTGTACTGAGACCAATGCAAACCTAATTTCATTAACGACACTAAAACCACCGCAAACCTCCTGCCTTGCATGCAGCCTTTGGCCTGAGCTCTGGAAAGTAGATAAGTAAAGAAAACAGGAAAGGAATCTTTATTTATTTTATTTATCCTTAAAAATAGAACCCAGAAGGTTTGCCCCTACAAGAGAGCCTTCCTCTGAGCTGTGCTTCTTCTTCTGCCACTTCTCATTAGCACAGTTACCAGGGGACAGAGTCCTGCTGGCAAAAGCAAGGGCTTCTGCTCAGTGGCCTAGAGGAGCCCACCAGGAGGTAAGGCATCAAAATCAATGTTCACTCAGACATGTACGGCAGCGGAAAGTCCTGTCCCGTCAATATGTGCTGGGGGAGGCCAGGCTCCCAGGGTTTAACTCCAGGCTTTTTTTATTTGTGTTTGCTCCTGAACATCTGGGATTTGAAAGATATATGTGGAAGCACAGCACTGACATATAGAAGAAGAAAACAATCAATACAGTGCTTAATCCGATCTGAAGAATATATGGCTCATTTACTTTTAGTCTCTTGGTTTAGCTTACTCTGTAGGAAGAAGTAGTATGTTGTATGAATCTAACACCAGCCTAACTGTGTTGAGAATCTGAATAGTTTCAGTCAGAGCTTTTGGAGGTGTAGTGGATGGAGTATTACCTGTGCTACAGGTGATAAACATACATTTTCCACTGCTGTAACAATAAGCAAAATGCCAGAAGGCTAGTGACTTGTTTGTGACATACATCGCCCTGACTGAGTACAAAAAAAGAGCTATGGTTTAGAGAGAAATTGAATGAAGTAGATGTCTGCATTTTCATATGGGATCATCAGGGAATTGCACCTCTTGAAGTGTATCTGTATTCTTTAATGCTCAAACAATAAGTCTATGGTTTTAACAGCACCTTATTATTATTAACTGAATGTGGAAAGACTGGGATCAATAGCAAACCTTTTTTCTATGTATGGCTTTTTTCTAGCACTGAGGAAAAATGAACGCTTAGAGGAAGCACCCCAAACCAGTCAAAATCCAACTACATTAAATAGCACATTTCTCCCTGCTTTAAGAAAATTCTGAAAGTTTCTACTCCATATGATTGCAAATTGCTGGTGTACCAACCATGCAATTTGGGGTAAAAAGTGACATGAATTTATTCAACAGGAATAAAGGATGTAAAGTTGCTCATAAAAAGCCTTGGGAAAAAAGATATATATATATTTCTCTTTCTCTCTCTCTTTTATATATATATATATATATATATATAAAAGAGAGAGAGAAAGAGAAAAAAAAAAAAAAAAAAAAAAAACACAGCCAATAGAACAGTCAAAATTTTGGTACCAAAACTGTTTTTCCTCATAAAATAAAATTTATTTTTCTTAACTGAAAGGAAAATGTGGTTTGTCCCTTTTTTTTCCCATTCATGTGGACTGGGGTAAAAGAAAAATAAGCTGAAAATAAGGAATTCTTCCAAATAAAGATGAATGACAATTTTCAAACACAAAGTTTAATAAATTTATTCTAAACTTTTAAAAATATTGAAAATTGAGGTGACAACAATACCAAATATTTTTCCTCCCATTTCTCTGAGAGAATGAATTGTATTTGGACAAATTGCCTAAGAAAATTTTTTCATATAATAAAAAATTCCTCTTAACTGAAATACCCAATTTTTTAATAAAACAGTGATGTTAAAAGTAATTTTCATTCACACCATTTATAACATGGTAAGTGTTGCTTTATTTCTAAAGTCAGTAAAGCTAACTTCCAGCATGTTAACCACATGTGTTGTGGTGCATATAATACACTAAACATTTATAGGAACCTAATGACTGACTGACTGATGAAAGACTCCCTCTCTTATTAATGACTCCAGTCCCTTGAGTGTGCCCAATCAATTTTCTAAATATTTCAAAGCTAGATATTTTGCTGGTTTCTTCATTACTTTTCAAGGTTTCTGAATGCTATTGATCACTCCAGGTATTTCCTAAGATTGCAACTGGACATTTTCCACAAAGCCAAAGCAGGGAAAAGTCAGCAGTGACAGACGTTTTTAAAATTATTTAAATCATTCTCTACTTCGTCATGTCAGAAGGCAAATCTTATTTACATAGCATCCTTTGAAGAAATGCAATTATGTCATTAATCAAAAGCAAACCTTGAAGGCAAAACAGCTCAGTAAAATATCCTTTTTTATCCTTCATATTTATAGCTCTCAAGAGAGAGCGTGTTGCCTAGGAATATAGTGGACTGATTAAAAAAGTCAAGGAGCGAGTTATCATATTGCAATGGGACTGTGGTTCGTTTTACAGTGTTGGACATTCCCTTTACAAAACATGCCCCTGCAGTGAATCTATTTTCTAGGATATTCTCTTCTTGTCATTTTCTTCATGCAGCAACTGCACCTGACACACAATGAGTAATTGGAGGTCTGTTCCACTGTTGGTTTGTAGGGTGCACTTCTGTTATTAATGTAGCAATTAAAGAGGCTATACAATAATTTAGTGACTATGCATTATAATTCTGCTCTATCATTTTTGGGTTTAACTGCTGCTATAAAAAAATATTCTGGACTAACTATTATTCATAATATTTGCATAATAAAAGCTTCTCAAATCTTCATATACCTCCTTCTGCTGTTTATATAGAAACAGTTTTATAATACAGATTCCAGGTGGATAAACTTCGTTCCAGCAGAAAGACAAGAAACAAAAGATAGCAAATATTTTCTCTTTGGTGCTTTACATTAAATAAAAGAAGTTGGGTTGTTTTTTAGGAACTGAAGGAATTGAAAGATACACTCGTGTTCATTGCTATGGTAACTAATTTTGGTAAAGCTGTTTTACTTTTGCTTTCTTCATCAAATCAGCAAAAGAAAGCTATTACACTTAGTTAACACAGTCTGCATCAATATTGTTTTTATTGATTACTGCAGGAGTAGCAACCATTTTGGGGAAGCTTGTCTGGAATGGATGTATATAGCATACAGAAATTCCAGTGTAGGTTCTTCCTTCAGATGTCCCTTATGGTGTTCCCTTGTCCAGGCTTTTAATGCTTTAATGATAATGAAGACATATGAAATATGAGAATTATGAATTCAACCTTTTTTTGTTGTTTGTTTTGTCACAATAATATCCTTCAATCATTTTTGTTCAGTTTTACAGACAAATGGCAGGCTGGTTGAAAGCAGGCATGAAAAAAAAAAAAAAAAAAAAAAGAAACATTTACTAAAATGGGCTTTGACTCTTCCATTGCAAGTTAATTTCTTTTCAGCAAACCTTTGGAAAAAAACATGAGACAGGAGACGTGTTGGTTTTGCCTGAGCTTTGCACTAAGCTTATAATAAGTTTCAGTTCTTCAGACAGAAATCTTCTTTTGTCCAGTGCTTATAATAGCAAATAGCACAACATCACACTGCTCTACAAATGAGGCTCATAAACAGGATAATAATAGTAATGTGCCCCCTGTGCAGAGGTCTAGCACAAGGCTAACACAACACTTCCAAAGTCCATTTCCTGGCAATGCTTCCAGAGAAAAGGGAATATCAAGATTGCCCTAGACTTCTTTTTTGTGATCCTAATGATTGCTGGATGCCATTTGTTGGAGACTTCAGGAAGCAACTACAAGCAAGGGCAGTTCTCTGCTCTGCTTCTTGAGACCCTGAAGGTAGTACATAGATACTAAGCTGATAACAGCACACAGCTATTGCAACTTTGCAGGTTTCAGACATCTTTGAGATTGAAACTTTTCAGGTTTCAGATATCTTTGGAATGAAAAGACCAACCTTGCACCATTTCCACAAGAATGTCAGTCCCTTTTTACTGGCTACACATTACAAGTAGCCTGTCAAGAAAGACTGAAAAAGTTCTCCCCCTCCTCCTCCATATCTGCATGTGAGAGTTATTTCGGCTGAACACACAGCTGCTCCTCCCTCTACATCTGCATATGTGTGATGATGAAGGCCATAGCTCCCCAAGACAGTCTTCCCCCAAGGAAAAGCTACTTGGGTTGATGCTTATTTGAGGTCCCTATTGAACACTTAGCAGTAATTTGCAGAATGCTTCAGGAGCTCTGCATTATGGGTACTTCAAATTCTCATAATATAACTCTGCCAGCTCAGTGCATCCCCAGTAGAGAGATAATGAGACCTGTCAGTGTCCAAGAGGGCACAAGACTTTCAGCTGTATCATCATAACCGAATGCAGGCCCTACTACCAGAACAGCTAGTCCTGGCCTCTTGCACAGCTACCTCTCCCTGCTGTGCTGGCTTTCAACAGGGCACAACAGAAAGAGACAACTGAGGGCTATTAGCCTTCTCAATCTCTTTTTTAATATCAGACTACATTTACAGATAGCTGCTAGGTCTTGTTGAAGAGAGATTATGTTTTCCACTGACATGGATAGTATTTGACAGAGCTGTTGAAACCAAAACTTTATCACTGTCATTTTGTTAGATTTTAGGTCTTGAGCACATTTGTAATACATAGCCCATCTCTGTTAAGATAACAATTCAGAGAGGTAATAAAAATGCATGATTCTTCCAGACGGTGTTTCTATGGATTTCTGTCTCTCATGGATGCCTGCAAGTATTGTTTCAATAGAGTGTAGACAACAAGAACACAGCATCTTTCACAAAATCAAAATGATAAGTGTGCACCTGGAACTCAGCCACTGAGAGACATCTGTTTTTACCAAAAGAACCCATGCTTAGGCTTGACCACATTATCCTGAGAGCATTTTCACCACACGATTTCTTCTTGCAGTAACATTTCATTGCCTCTTTTTCATACTATTCACCGTAGTATGTGACTGCACAGCACTACGCTATACTTCAGGTTTCCTACACTCCCACCTCACTCTGGGTGCCAGAAGGTCAAATCACTGCAAGAAATCAAGGGGATTCAGAAGACCAGCGTTGAGATATGTTGAGACCCCTTTGATTCTGAACAAAGTTCAGATGCTCTTCAAGTAATACTAATCTAGGTACTAAACTATAAGTTGGCCACAACTCTGTGCTTTTTGTTTTTCCTCTAGTGCCTTCCACAAAGCTATCCAATATTCCCATTCTAACACTGGAAGTTCCTACAGCATAACCTTTATCTTGAAGGATTTTCTCAGTCTGCCAGACCCTTATCTCCCATGTGAAAACTGATTGTATTTTACCTTCTTCTGGAGCAGCAGAAACCTAAAGCTATGTTCTCTGTTACTTAGAACATTTGTTTTTCATTTGCTCAGTAACTAGATTGTCCAAGCCCAGTGCAGGCCACCAGACAGAACAGACCAATACCTCCAGCTTTTTCATTCTTTAATACAATGCAAGGGAAGAAAACAAAGTAAAAGAGCTCTTATAAGTATATTCACTGAACCCTCAAAAGAATGGAAAACACTGCTGTATCTAGGAGAAAGGCTTTGGAGTTCAACATGGGAAGATATTTGCAGCTGGAGAAAGTCCTTCTTGTTAGCAAATTGCCGATGTTTGCATGACTGAGCTTCATGGAAGATATTTTACCTATAGCTCTTACACACTAAGAAACAGACATAAATAACATATGTAGTACAAGACCGCTGTGTTTAGCTTTCATGCTTTGGAAGCACGTTTATCAGGAATACTTGTCTGTTTGACAAGATAAATGTTCCACTGGATAAAGCACCAGCCAAGAACTAGAATGTATTTCCTTATCTTTATCACAGGCCTTATCTGAGACCTTTGTGCAGGTCATTTACTCTCTCTTTTCACCTTAAACATGAACAATGATAACTCCCTACCTCACAGAGGTGGGATGATGAATACATTTAAAAGCTATGAGGTTTTCAAGATGTGATTCCCTTTGTTATTACCGTGTGCCATCAGTGTGCTACCAGAGCACCAGAAATGCCCATGTGACCCATTGGCTGCTTGACAAACACATTTTCAACACATTTTCTGCCAAACAGACCAAAGCACACAAGGGAATTTATTTATTTATTTGCTAGCATGGTAGTATTATGTTGTCTGCATGAAAGCAGATGTTGTTTGATGGGGATGGTATTATGATATTATTGTACCAGGCAGACAATCAAGGGTCATTTTGCAGATAAAAATTTAACCCATCATCATTTCCTGAATGAATTTTATTTGAGAGAGAAATATGCAACAGGTAACCACATCATGTTATGACACAGCAAAACTTTTGATCCTATGGAAGAAGCCTGAACACCAGCATGATAAAAAGCCAAAAGGGGCAATCACCTACTCTGGACCTAAGCTGTGTAAAGATAAATGCAGAGAACCAACTGTGAAAAGTTACTTATACTGTGAAAAAAAAAAAATAAATCAAAAAAAAAATAAGTTAAAAAATATTATTTAATGATGTGTTTAGGGAGTGAACTATGTTTGAAACTGGAGTAATTGCTAGTGTCTCTCTGGTCCATGCAGAAATGCACAAACAAATAAGAACATTTTAGTATGAGTTACCATTAATTGATTAGAAACTTTCTTCTAGAAGAGAAAGTATTGAGTGAACAAATATATTATTTTACTGCCATGTTAGGTAAGGGCTGTTTAGCACGATGTAAAACAAGAAACAAAACAGAGCAAAATAAGCACCACTGCCCGAAGTCATTACTACACATTCCCATGATACTTTCTTACCTTTCCTTCTGAAAATAATTTTGAATCATATTGCAATTGTAATTATCTATTATGAAAACACATTTATTTTGAGAACTGAACGTGTAATTTTATTCAAAAAAATAACGTCAATCTTAAGTCTGTTAAGGACTAGTTTCCCACAAAGAACACTGGTCCACTTCATCAGACTGCTGCTCTTTAGATAGTTACCATTGACTTGGAAACATCTACAACCCCTCCCTTATGCTTTTGCATGAGATTTAGGTGAATTTACCCTGTATATGCTACCTACTAGCTTCAGTCAGTATAGCTGAAGGGAGATACAGCGCCTTTCTGTTAAAAGCTAGCTCATTATGCAAAATTTAAGGGTGTGAGAGGAGAGAAAGGCCAAGGAGGTTGCTGTAGGTTCTCACACAAGGCTGAGATTGGGAATGCAGTAGTGGCTCCCATGACTCTTTCTCTATGCTATTGCAAGGAAGCATAAATGTAAAATGAGTAAATAATAATGGGGAAAAAATTGGTGAACCAGGAAGGTCATTTTGTCAAGTACATTACAAAGTTACTAGGTGTCCAGCAGCTCTGTTTGGACTCATGGGTGTTCCTCAATTTCTTTCCAATGGGGCAGCATTTTACAGCAGAGGAAAATCCATGAGGCAGGAAGAACAAAGTGTCTCATTTATCAGCCAGTCACTGTGTGTAGAAGTAAGTGCTGATCACACTACATAGTTTCAGTTGTGATTTGTGCTGTGAAAGGACTCTATTTCAGAATAAAGTGTATTTTGGTAATAAGGTATGAATAGCATAATAGCAGATGGCACTAAATACTATGGATAAAATTTTGAATTCACTGAAACACAATGGAAAAGGTATGTTCTTGACTTTAATGCATCTGGATTTCTGCACTGATTTCAAAATACTGGGGTAAAATAATAATAATAATAATAATAAAATGTTCCACTGAACGGCATTGGCCTTCCTTCAAAATATTTATGTTTAATTAAGATGTCTTACCAAGCACTGTGAAGTGTGGAATTCATTCAGCTGCTTTAAGATGGAAGAAAATGGAGCATGAAAAACCATGCAGAGTGAGTTGGTGATTTCAGCTTGGAAGAAAATGACAGGGGCAGTAGTTCTGGTAAAGGAAACAGTCACTACAGCTGGAAGTTAGCAGTCACTAACCACATGCTACCCAAGCAGCCTGAGGGCACTGAGATTTAGTGAACAAATTCCTTAGAACTAAAATTATCAGTTTGTAATTATTTTCTGGGGCTCTGCTCTCAAATACTCATGTTTTCAGATAAGTAGTAAACAAACAATATTCACTTCCACGTTTGTCTTTGTACCCATTTATAGGTGCATGTGGGCAACAGCAGTTAAAACTGTTTCTTTCTGAATATTACATTAGCCTTTTGCCTGAGAATGTAAACTGTCTTGTTTTCCTTAAATTCAACCTGCCTTTCATTGAATTTGTGTATTAAATTTAAAATTGTTTTTATGGTGTTGTGTAATTTATTGTGGTACCGAGTACAGTGAAATATCAAAGGTGTGTGACTGTGTATTTATTGATCTGTCTACTGTTCAGGTCTCAAATAGGATTAGGCCCCATGGTATTTCTAAATATTAGGCAAACTATCAAATTTAGGCTTTCAGAACATTCTTAAAATACTGTAATATGTTTACCAGCTCAAAGATCTCAAATCTTTTGGTAAGGCCACATCAAAAAAATAACAAATTCTGAAGGAAAAAAAAAAAAAAAAAAAGGCAAGAATATATTTTTCACGCTGATAAAATATAAAAGTGACAAATGTAACCTTTTCTAGGCAAAAGATTACCCTGAAAAATTATCAATGAAATAAAAATGACATATAGATTTTAAGAATCCTTATCCTGGAGAAACATGTTTTCTTACAAAAGTAGTGTTTATACATTAATAAAAACAGACTGCCATTGATCAACATTTTCATAGGCTATTATGTTAACATCATCATTGAGTAGCAGCATCACTAATTCATCTTCACATTTTTTAGTCTTGTCTCACATTCATTTTTCACTGCATAAGAATACGTTGAATAAGAAACAAATCAAATCCTCTAATTTTTCTGAAACTTGGATAAGGTCTGTAACATAGCAATATGTTCATTTTCTTTAGGGTGAGGAAAAGGAAAGAGATGCAAAGAAAATATTCATGAGCTCAATCACCTTGAGACACATCCAGATTAAAAAAGGTAGGGTTATCCTTGGAGTTTTAATTAACAAGACACTGTCATTTTATTTTCAAATCAACAGGCTTAGATTTTCACACTGAAATCTGACAACCCTTTAATATTTTCCTCCTGCTACACTCATTTGAGGGATCTACACCTTCTTCAAAGAGTTCATGTAGGGGGAAAAAGGAATTATAATGCAAAGGGGGAAAAGCACCTCATTAAACTTCCTTCTTCACAAGCTAAGGTAATAAATATCCCACAGAACTAGAATTCTGTTCTGGATTTTGGATTAGACAGCTCTATAGTGCCAGATTTTTTAAACTGAGTCCTCCAACATAAGGGCCACACCAGGTCACTGCACTAGCACATTCATGGCTGGAAGGATGCTTCAATCAAGCACAAGCCCAAATGACTAAAGGGAAAAATCTAAATTGATAGTTCTAAAGGTCATGAGAAATAAATTCAGGTCGGGAAGGAAGGTAATCAGAAAGGCTCAGTACAGAAATGCTGTCATTCCTCAGCTTAATGAGTCCTTTACAAGAGTAAATAAGGGGAGAAGGATGAAAGTAATTGATGGCTATGTGTAGAACTAGCTGTATTTTTGGTGCCTCCTGCGATAACTGTTGGTAAAACAGCTAGTTGTGATTTGCAGGAAGTTCTTACTGGTGATTTTCACTTTGATTAATCTTTCCCTGGCTTCAACCAGGGAAGTATAACACAAGTATAAATAATATTGCTGTTTTATTCAAGTGGAAAAGAGAAACTGTGCCTTCAGTGTAGGTTTTTGTTGTTGTTTTAGTTTTTTTGGTGTCTTTTTGTTGTTGTTGTTAGTTTGTTTTCTTGGAAATTCATATGGCTTTAAAAGTGTGGAAAAATATGGAAGAGATTGGAAATAAACCCATGTGAACCTCATTTAGATAAGTGTCAGTGACTTGTTATATTTCTTTTGTTTAGTCCAGTGTTGTTTTTTGTTGAATTTTATAGTTTTGTTTTGTTTTAGGAAAAAAAAAAATAGAGTGAGAGAGAGAGAGAGAGAGAGAGAGAGAGACTGCTTGTCCCTACAAATAAATACCCCCTGGCCCTTCTCATTTGGTTTGGTATTATGTTGTTCTGACTCTTTCAGACAGTCTCTTCAAGGCTGGGAATAAAATCAGTCAAGAAAACCATGAATTATTTTAGCTTGCTAAAAAGAGGAGATATCAAACACTGAGTGGGTATTTCTTTTTGTCATTCTTCCGTTGACAGATCAATTTTTGCTTGGTTTACCTATTTTCTTCTATTCAGAGAAATGTTGAATGTGGTAAGAAAGACGTTGAGATATGCTTGACAGCATTGAACTGCTTGGTTATAGATAACAGCTTCAGCTGTTATAGGCAGGCAAAGCATTAACAAGATAAAGAGATAGACCAGTTTTTGCAAGTGGAAAGGACTTCATTTCTATAAAAATAAAAGCTTGAAGTCAGTTGGCTGGTTTACTTGTCTGACGGTGGTACCATATCTCTATACTCTACATTGCTTTGTATTATAAAATGTAGGTTAATAATTTCAGAGGGCTGCAACTTTATCTGCAGGGCATACAGGAAGGTCGACTCCAAGTCCCTGTTGAACTGAGTGGATGCTGTATTAACTTTCCAGTCTGAGACAAAAATGACAATTTAAATAATGAAAAGTTCCTTACAATGAGGGGTGCATCTACCCAGGTTCTGCTTTAAACCCTCATGGAGAGCAATATTGTATTTCTTCTGCATTAATTACAAGTTGCACCATCTTCTTCCTAAGCAGGTACACTCAGATGAACTCCCTCTGATGACATCATAAATTTTGACATGTAACAATGACCTTTAGAAGTGAAGAAAAAAAAAAAAGAGAGAGAGAGAAACCTGACAAGCCCTGCAAGCTGCACACCATTTACACAAGAGCTCTGTAGAATTTACTTTACCTGTGCCATCTGCTTATGCTAGTATCTAGAGGGCTATGTTCATTGAAGAAAGGGCAGAGTTGACAGAAAATGATTTTCTTCATTTCAGAAGATTCATAGAAGATGGCTGGGATGTCTTCAATCTAGTTTCACACACATTCTCTTCTTGGATAAGGTTAGAATGAGACCTAGTGAAGAAAAAAGATGTGACATTTTATAAGAGTCCAATACTTGAAAAGTCACTTTCCATGTCAATTTAAAATTTGAAAACTACCATGCAGCCTGATTTCTGAAATATTTTGGTACAGGAGCATCAAAAGAAATTGAACTGACCATGTTTTTACTTTTTGTCCTGAATTTCACACACACAAAATATATATCTACGTAAGAGATATTTGATTGCCATGACATAAATGTTGTCATTAAGAAAAAGCACAAGTGGTAAAGGGGCAAAACAACATTTTTGGACATTACTGATTCGGACATTTGGACCACATTGAAATGAAATGTCAGAATGGTTTGATAATTCCCCATTGCTAACCAACAAAACCACTACATTCTTCCTGATCAGATTTGTTTCCTGTAAAGGCACTCTCCAGCAGAAACCTGCACCCTTAAAATTGTTTCTAATCCAGATCTCCTCTGAGATATTTGAAGTGTACAGCAGAGTGGTAGGTGGCAAAACTCATGGAGCTTCCAAAGCACATGAGAAATATGGCTGTGGGAGCACAGCAGTCCAACTGGGTTGGTTAGCTCAAAGATGTAGTTAGTTAACCCAGGTAAAACACTACACTAGCCTGTTGGCTTACTGGCCATGTGTAAAGCAGATATACATGTTTACCCAGTGCTGGTATGGATCTCTAGCAGGTCCGTCTACTGCACTGCTCAGACCTGCACAGTGTGCTGTGTTTCCTGGTACTTATATAGTCTGGCACCCAAAGAGCTATCAGATTAAGCTACAAAAGAGCTTCCTCATCTCAACTGTATTATGATCCTTGGTGCATTAATTTCCTTCCATCATTTCCTTGCCCATTTTTATTTTATATCTGTTATTTATCTTGTTTTCATTTTCACAGAGACATCCCAATCTTTTTCTTCAGATCCCTTCCAAGACTCACTGCTTTCCATAGCTGCAATGATCACAAACCATGCCTGACATGCCTTCTCTCCATGCCAATTCTGAGAGGGGGATTAAGAAAATGGAAAACAGAAAAGAAAAAATAAAGCTCTATAAACATTTGTGTTAGCTCCTTCCTCAAGCTTTCCCAGGGCGTTTTTTTAATCTGTGTGTTTCTTTATGATTAATTCTCCCCATGGCAAGAAATCTCTTTACTTGTGTTGAATGCAGTCCTGAATATCTCACCTAAGCTTAACAATATCTAACAGTGAGTCTGTAAACAGAGACAGTAGGAATTTTGAAATATCAGCAAGCTCACTGGCACCCAGGATTTTGTTATTGTCCTCAGATATTCCAAGACTGGAATGACTTTTTCAAGCTAAAAAATGAGAAAGGTTATGATCAGGGTTTGTTACTTTAGTTGTTTATCACTCCAATACATCACAAGTGTCTTTATCTGTAATTATATATATGTATATGTATATATTAAAGATTACAATGAAAGATGAAAGATATAATCATTGAAAAGCATAACTTAAATTAAGGAGAAAAGATTTGAAACTTTTTGTCCAGGAAGTTCCCAGACAACACAGGTAACAATTTTGCAATACAAATGCTGACAGAACCAGCAGTATTGATATTGTATTTGACCTGCTGCTCACAGGTGAGCGAGAACTACTGGTGAATGTGCATATAGAAGATAGTTTGGGTAGTAGTGACCATGAAAAAAAACAACTTCATTATCCAGAAAATGCGTGGGAAGGAGATTTGCAGAGTTAGGACTCAGTACTTTGCAAACGAAATTCTCTTTTAGAGAATTTCTAAGCAGAATTCCCAGGAAAGTAGATATGAAGGGCTACTTGGAGGTGTACTCCAAAGTGCCTTGGAGAGTTGGGTTGTTTTTGTAAAGAAAGCTTACTGAGCTTTACAGGACGACTGGGAATTTCAGTGAAAGGTCCACTTGGCTGAGCACAGAGCCCCTCATTGAATTAAGATACAAAAAGAAAAATAAAAGAGCATACAAGAAGTGGAAATGAGGACAAGCAACAAAGGAGAGTATAAAAGCATTGTTCCAGCACGTAAGGACAATATCAGAAAGGCCAGTGCTCAGATGAAGCTAAAAATAGGTAGGGACATATTGGGTAAGAGAAAGATTCCACAGGCTTGCTCAGAACAAAAAAGTTTGGAGGACTCATTGGTCAATTGACAAATGGGAAAAACAACCTCATGATGGTTGCTTATTTTGCCTTAGCCTTCACAGCCAAAGCCTGCTCCCAAACACCTCATATACCTGCCCAGCCTGGGAAGCAGAGTGTCAGCCAATAGTGGAGGGCAGCATAGTTAAGGAAAGGCTAAGAAGACTGAATTCATTCAAGTCCTCAGGGCCAAGTATGTTCCAAACAAGTGTGCTGAAAGAGCTGGTGGGTGCACTAACATCCAGGAAAAACTGGCTGTTGGGTGAGGTCTCTGATGACTGGAGGAAAGACAGCAATACCTGGGACTGTTCAGCCTGAAGAACAGAAGGCGCTGGGGAGACCTCATTGTAGCCTTTCAGTACTTATAAAAGTCTTATAAAAAGATGGAAAGGGGTCTTATAAAAAAAGATGAAAAAGAACTCTTTACTCGGGTAGATAATGTTAGAACAGGGGGAATGGTCTTAAACTAAAAGAGGACAGATTAGGCTATACTTTAGGAGGAAATTCTTCTTTGTAGGAGGCACTGGATTGTCATGAGAATTGGTGGATGCCCCATCCCTGGAGGTGTTCAAGGCCAGGCTGGATGGGGCCTTGGCCAACTTGATCTAGAGGGTGGCATCTCTGCCTGTGGCTGGGGTGTTGGAGTTAGATGATCTTTAAGGTCCCTTCCAACCTGAGCCATGCTCTGATTCTATATGTCCATCTTTAAGAAAAACAAGAAAGAGGATCAGGAAAACTAGACTGATCAGCCTTACCCAGCAAACACAGAGAAGACAAGGTTGTCAGAGTGTGGTGGTGTTTACCTTGCTGGGTAGTCAGGCTGACTAACCATGACTTGTCTTTGATAAACACCACCCACCTGCAATGAAATGGCTTGCTCTGTGGTCAAGGGGAGAGTAGTACATGTAATGTTTCTTGATTTTTGTAATGTTTTTGATACTGTCTCCAACAGTTTCCTCAGCAGGAAGCTGAGTAATCTTGGGCTGGAGAGACTGTTAGGTTGAAAATCAAGTAAAAAGGGTACAACATCCAGCTGATGGCTAGTAATAAGCAACGCACTTCAGACATTGGTACTGGGACCAGCGTTGTTCATTATATTAACTGATGATGTAAACAAGACAGAAAGGAGGTCCCAGAAAATGCTATCCTAAATGAGTGGCTGATATCCCAAATCAAGAAGGTTCAGTCCAGATGGACCCTGAGACACAAGAGAATCTCACAAATTTGAGCTGTTGCTTTGTGATTGGACTCATACATTGTTGGTTTTTTTTAATGTTAGGAATCTAATTTATTAGTGGTATAATTTAAATTTTGCTGGAATATATCGCCAACTTTAAATTTTTATTTTTTTTTTCATTTATGTTAAGTCTTTCAATTTTATCTTCTAATTTGTCTTCATCAAAAAATTTGTCACCCTTTAACCATTGCTTTGGTCAAAATTAGACTGTCCCCTCTGAGTTCTCATGTTGCACCAATATGTGTGTTGTGAGTACATTTTTCCTTGGATGTATCATGAAAAATATCATCTTTAGATTCTACCCATCAAGTCTGCTCTTTTCAGAAGCACCCAGTATGGTCTGCCTCCTCATGTAGCTGTCTGTTGCCACACGTCTAATTGGCTCCCAGTTTGTCAAGGTGAACTTTTACAACGTCAAACTAATTTCTGAAAATGTGCATTGTTTCCTTTAGCAATCTCTGCAGCCTGAGGAGACTGGGGTGAATTCTGTATCAATTGCGAGCTATTTTCTGCGTAAAAGAAAAATCAACAAATCCAATAGTTTGAATGGATTGGTTTCCTGACCACTCTAATTTGCCCTGTGGCTTGAAGCCAGCAGAGCATTTAGGTATGTATATAAATTTAAATGTATAAGAGGATTCATTTACTAAAAGCTCTAATCACATGTTAAATGTTTTTGCCTTTATGCCTTTAACGCATTTAAGTACGCTCCATGAACAAGGAAAGAAGTATAGGATGAAAAGTAACCAAATAAATGGAAGATAAAAACCTTATCAAACAAACACTGTGCAGTTTTTAGGTGTTTCGTTATCAGCTGTGGACAGTGTTACCTAATTTTCTTTCAGCACATCTCTAGGAAGACTCAAATTTTCTCTTCTAGTAGTATACTATGTCTGAAACTTTAATTTCAGTGTCAACATCAATTCCAGGATGTTACCTAAAGTGTTTTTCTATCACTATCCATGCTCTAATTAGGTCTTTCAATCCTCCTGCTTGTTTTTATGTAATAATTTATAGCAACTGACTCTTAATGGATTTTCAATGGCTTTATCACAGATTTCTTGGAAAACATTAAATCCCACTCAAACTGTTAAAGAATTTCTTTTATGTGTTTCAATCAGTTCCTTTTCATCCTTGTTATAAGATCAAACCCACCTTGCCTGTACCTTGTTTTACAATAGCTAAAACTGATGACATTTTTAGACTTCTGAGAGGAGCATTCATTATTCCTTAGAGCTTTGTTTGTACTCTCAGAGTTTTCTCAGCAAGTCTTTGTTATAAATGCCATTTCTACTTCCTCCCAGTGCCAGTTCAAATATTGTGAAATAAAATTGCTTAAGAGCAGCCCAGTCTAACATTTGGAGTCAAGAGAAATTCATCAGATCATGAAATAAACTGGCATGAGGGAAAAAATGCCATTGTGCTTCTGTAATGGTATTCTGCATTCTGGTAGCTGGATCAGCCTTTCTTTTCAGTGTTTGAAATATGTGTGCACACAGAGAAAAATAGAGAAAGACAGGGATTTAAAGATGTATGTTACTCTTTTCACAACATAAACATTTATGTCAACACTCAAACGCTTACTTTTCCAAAATTTTAAGAAAGTACTCCAGGGAAAATCTTTACAGAAGCCAAAATTTTCCATCGATTTAAATACCACCAGAATTTTATTTTAAGCATAAAATTATGTTTTACATAAAATAAACATATCAACATATCAACAACTTATGACAATAGCATTAGACAACATATCAACAATAGCATTGACTCACTGGAACTATATACAATAGTACATACAGTAAATAAACATCTCAAAGGTTAAAGAAGATTAGCAGAGAGCATAGACAACCCTGTAGTTCAAGCACTTTTCTCCACTCCTGAACAGAAGAAAACTATGACTATTTCCCTAAAATAATCTTTCATTGCTCCCAGCATCAGCCTTGGCCACAATCCTCAGAAAATTATGTACCATTGTGAAAAAGGGCACACTGTCTCTTTAGAAGTTTGTGTTTATAATGTAAAAATCCTTGCTTAGAAAAAGCAATGTTAATTATTTTGGAATATTGACTAACCATGACAATGAATTTGATTATGCCTTGGAGAACTGAGGCTGGTTGATACTGTAAGTTTTCTTCAGTGGGAGTACAGTCATACCTAGCAAACAGAAGCAGATCTTTGAAGTACCTTTTCACTACTCTTCTTTAGTATAAGTAGTATAATGTATACAAAATGTATTTTTCTTGTACCTGCAAGGCTAAACTGCTCTGCATTCGCAGTTATAGAAGCATGACACTAAGACATAGTCACTGAGCTAAAGGGAGGTGTCTCAAAAATAGCTACCTAGCAAGTTCACTTCGTAGATGCTAATAGTACCATAATGGGTATTATTATGCATTGGATGCATAAAAATCAAGGGAGACATATCTTCTGCTTAACACACCAAATGAATCTCAAAAAGGCTCATGGCTTCAGACATATCAAGATGCTGTCTTATCAGGTTGTCCTACTTTACCTCCAGCTGAAAAGTAAAACAGACCAGGAGGAGAGGGGATGCTTCCTATACAGTAGCCTGTGCCTCTGGGAAATTGTGGAATATAGCAGATACCCAGGCAAAACAAGCTCCCAGGGATGCTCTTTGGCAAAAAGAGAGAATTTGATAAACACAAGAATATAAAGCATAGTTAGAGATTATGTAGAGTCTGTATATAGCATTCCTGCAGCTTTTAATAAAAAACTGACTTGTTTCCACACCTTAAGAGGCATGCTGAAAAAAAAGAGATAGCACTCAGAGAACAGACCTACTGCTGAGTAGCACAAAAGTCCAAAATCCCACTTTATCCATCTATTGAAGTGAAAGATTAGGTTATGTCTCAGACTCACCAAAAACTACACACTTAATAACAGAAGTTTCAAAGTAAAAGACCCAAGGCAGGATGTGTCATATTGTTGCCAGAGTTCTAGCAGCTGGATATAAGGAAATCTGGTAGACCACTGCTCAAAAAAAAAGTAGTTGACACGCTTTTATAAATAAGCCATAAGGTAGTATTAATTGCAGTATTAAAATCGAGCTTTTTTCTACCAGGCCAGTTTTCAGGGTAGCACTTTACGGGACATCCTGTTCATCAGCAGTTTCAGTATGAGTGCATTTCACCTGTAAATTTAACTAACAAGTTGTGACTATATGATCTTTCCATTTATTTGCTCACTGTGTATATGACTTCATAATAGCAAGACCGCATAAAAAAAAAAAAAAAAAAAAAAAAAAAAAAAAAAAAGAGGTTATAAGTCTCATGCTCTGTTGCCACTGCACACTTTGTAAGTCTTTTCATCAGTAGAGATATCTCATAGTCTGGTCCTGATATCTATTTTTACCTGTTAGCAGAACAGCTAACCTACTTCTGTAACTGTTGAACAATGTGTGTTTGTCAATTGACTGCTAGCTCTGCAGGCAATTAAAATTATGAGCTGAAAAATATTTCTAATATGGTCAAAAACATCTAGAGAGAGAATTGGGATTTGTGATAGTAGAATGAGGCAGAAGAAGGTCTATTTAAGTTTTGCAGACACCTCAGCTGAAAAAGATGTACACATCGGTGTTCACTTCAAGGCATGGATTGATCTGTTATGTGGCAGCATAACAAACCAGCACCTCTCTCAAGCTGTTATCTTGTTCTCTGATTTCTCAGCTTTTGATATCTTTTTTTTCTTTTTCGTTTGTTTTTTTTTTTTTTTTTCAATATATGTCACTAGTATTTAAGGTTGTTAAAGAAAATGTTCAAAATCTTCCCAGTGTAAAGATTTCTATGTGAGTTTTTGGGTAACTTGGATGGGAACTGAGAAGCAAAGCTTGAAGAGCCCAGAGGAACCAGAGGAGCCCATACCATCATTCCTTCACAATCACCAATCACTCCCAATTGTTTTATTGTTTTGAGGGACATCTTGATGTCTTACTCATAAAAAAAAAAAAAAAAAAAAAAAAAAAAGTCTATTTTAAATTATAGTTGAGACCTGCTTACTCTAAAACTTTTGTTTACTCTTCCTTGTGGTTTGTGGCTTGTGGTTTACTATGGACTGAATGAAACCAAAGACAAAATTCTGTTCTCTGCTAAATTATGACCTTACTACCTGAAAACAGAGTAAATCTTTTGCAGTCTGGCAGTTGCAAATTTATTTTCTTTGTGGCTTCTGCACAGATTTCTTCTCAGTTGTTTATTGGGACTAGAAGCATTCCAGAGAAGTTTCAGATGTGTACATAACTTTGAGTTATAAAATGCTGTAGCATTAGATATTCAACTACTCTCAAGGTTCTCTAATACAGGGCCAAAGATCAATGAGCAGCTGAGTCTGTATTTCAGAGGCACCCAAGAAATTCTTGGCAGACCTGGCACCATCATGTTGATAAAGCAATCTGAGAGCCGTTGCAATGAGAACTCTGGACAGGCTCAGGACAAAACCAACCAGAATTATCACTGAATTTGTCAAAACAGATAGACTTCCTCAAAATATATATTTTTGATGAATCAGTATTTTATAGGGAAAATTCCTGACCAGCTTTCACTTTAGTCTCTTTTAGTGCTCTCAGGATCAATTTTAATGTCAAAATACCTCTAGAAAAAGGAGTTTCGTCTTGCCTGTTCTAGCAGGTTGCATGCTCCCATGGAAATTTTCATTTAACAAACATAACAAAACACACATCAGACATTAATGAATCCAAGTACTTTGTCAGGCCCCTTTCCAATTTAAAATTGCTTTAGTTCCCAGTGAGAGCTTATGTAGAATATAGAACTTGAAGGGATGAAATATAAAACATATCATCCATTCTTCTTGTCTGGAATTTAAGTTGTTAAAGAAACTAACTATACTCTACTTTACCTGTCGATCATATTTGCCTGTTTCCAAGTCTGTGCTCCTCCAAGGCAGAGATGATGCACAGATGCACAGAAACACATCTCTTGTTTTTTGATGCTCATTGTGTTGTTACATGGTTGCATAACACATTTTAACTAACATTATTAATTCTCTTTTTTTAACCCATCATGAAATTATGAGTTCCAACAATTAATAGAGCCAATTAAATTGATGCTGAAGGTTGTCTTATTAAACTGTAGTCATGAAATTGTTGAATAGGCACCTGAGTTTCAACTTTACAAGTGAAGGATGAAGTATTATTCTGTTCAGCAAAGTACATGCATTTGGTTCCTTGGTATCCAAAGTTCATAGTTTGTTCTCAAGATGATATAGTCATAAGATTTAAGCATTAAAATTTCTGTGTTTTTGTGTTAGGGGAGTTTTTACAAGACACTTATTTTGCTATGACTTTTGTTTTACCTTGAGTACTTGGGAAAACATAGGAAACAAACAAAAAGAGTAATTTCTGATTTGAATGGAAATTGGAAGAGCAGAATCCTGGCTAAATCTCTTCTCAGGCAGACTTTTGCTGTCCCTGAGCTGCAGGTGAAATATGGGAAGTATTTAATGTAGATTCAACATTTCAAAATATGCCTTATATATAACCCGACATCCATTGCAAACTGAAACTGCGTGTCCACTGAGATTTTTTTTTCTTTCTCACAATATAAGAGTATGAAACCATTCCCTAAAGTGAAAGGTAATAAATGTGTGTGTGTATATATATATATATATATATATATATATATATATATATCACATAGAAACACTCCCATCAAAATGCATGACTGGACTGCCAAACTCATTTACCATGAAATTTTACTTGGCTCGGGCACAGCAGCCTTCTAAAAAATTTAGAAGGCTCAGACTATTTTGGTGATGTATACACACATCGTTACAGTGAAAGAATAACAAATATTATAATAGAAAAAAACATTTTTTTCAGTGCATAAAATAAGGAGTTGCAGGAAAGTTACCCCACTCCCTTATGATTCATTTTATACCATCTTCTGAAAATCTTGGCTCTCAGCACAGAATTGCTGGCTCTCAAGCCACCAAATTAAAGACAACTCACTCAGATTAGGTTGGTGGTTCCTACTTTGCTCATATCTGTCTTTTTATGTCTTTGTTGTCAATTCATTCATAATTATTAGTGGTATTTCTCTCTTACTTTGTGGTTTTCAGCTTGTGGCAGAAGGACTTCTGGGGTCCATGTACTGCTTCTGAGGGACCTCAGGAATAATATACAGCAATAGGCTTATGTTTGCTGTGCCTCCCATGGCAAGTGCATAGACGGCTGCAAATAATCATAAAGATAAAAATTACTAACTGAAATTAATAGATGTCTATGATATGGTTTTAAAATCCAACAGCTGTATGGATCAGTCAAGGGAGTAGCAACTGTGGTTTAGCATCTGTGTAGTAATAATGTTTTCACAGTGGTTAGGACATTAAATATTCTTATTTTAGTAAAAACTGTTACAGTGGGGTTAATTTTATTTATTTTTTTAGCTTTTATTCCCTATGCCTGAAGAAGATTTGCCCACAAATTTCTAGCAACATAGGTATTAACTGCACATTTCCCAATTTAATCTATGCACGTTTAAAAATACCTAGGAGAAATATTTAAGGATGTTCTACAAGCAAGAAAAAGAACTTATATTTCTTTCTTTATATTCTTCCTTGATGATTTTTGATTTATATTACTGCTGAAAATATACACATTTGACTACTTACCAGATGGCAACCTGTTCCAGAGCTAAGGAAGCCAGAAAACTGAAAGCACTGTGTTGTTTCAAGAAATAATATATCAACAAGAAGCCCAGCATCCTTCAAATGGTATAACCTGGAAAAGAAGGCTCTGGACAGATAAAATTGGCCTAAGCAAGTATGTTTAGTCTGGGAGTCTTGAGGGGAAGTCTTGTGTGTTTGACTCTTGCCATTTATTGTGTCTGTGTAGATCTCCTAGACTCTACAGTTCTTGGATGAAAGAATATAATTCATGTGAGGAAAGCAAACAACTACTGTCAATGAAGAATGGGTACAAATGAACTGGAAAGACACTGTGTCCAAATAATAACAACTTGTACTGTCTAAAACAGTAACATCAAAGACAGAGTGAATATTTATGTTGTCTATGTGCAGGGGACACCCTCAAGTAGACTGGTAGCAGCTTTATCCAAGATTCAGAGCCTGCATTTCCTCCATCATGGACATCTTAATGTAACACGGTATAAGACAGAAAGAGTTGCACAGCCAGAAAAGAAAGGATACAGAAGACAGTGCTGGAGTTCAGCTAAACAGCTGAAGGATTCAAAAAAAAAAAAACACCCTTTGAGTTTTTTGGTGTTCTGAATTTTTTGGATTTTCACCTTTTCTGTATTTTTCCTCTGATTTCCCTATGGAGAAAAGGTTATCAGTCTGCAAGTAATTACAGTTGTTGAAAAGTAAAAATATTTTTGCTGCTGCCTGAATAGGAGCAGGAATATCACTTTGCACCATAAGCACATCAAACTGATTTCCATTCCCTTTCCCCATTATTCCCATTATAGCTGATTGATATTTCAGATTTGCACCAGCAGGTATGAAAGCACAATGAACAGAACAGAACCTGTGTGGTTCTGATGTCCTAAATTATTTCAGTGGATTTTATGGTCTTATGAAAGATAATAACCATTCTTCTAATAAAAGAAGTCAGAGCTCTACACAGTATAACTTAGCAAGGCTCAGATGAAGTCACTGCCACTACAAGAATTTACTCCAAGAGATTTGTCTGCAAGAGTATTAGCTTTATCGTGCTAATGCAAAGTTTTTAGAGCTTTTTCTCTAACCTGATCTTTATTCTGAACTGAATTGTACACATATTAAATGACAGTATGCAGTGCACTGCTGCCACTCTTAAATGATTCTCCATACTACCCTCAGCTGCACACAGCCAGTTCCTCTGCAATCAAGGAGAGAGCCTCGTGATACTCCAAGCTGCAGGGTCTTTCTCCTTTACCAGCAGTAATGAGATACAGCACTGAAAATGAATGGCAATTAAATATATCTATCTCTCTAGACAGTGAGGATGTTAGGAAGAAGAAAATGAGATTTTGCACAGCATTGTGAGGGTAAGGAAGTTTTACATTTTGAAGGGAAATTATATGGCAGTATTGTCCAGGAAGACTGGATTTAATGAAAACGCAAGAGAATCTTTGGTTTTCCAGAACATCTTTTTTCCTAGGCAATAAATATCTACCTGTCCTTTGCAGATGTGCATTAGCTTGAAAAATACTTGAGATCTGTACTTGTTTCTACTTTCTTCATTTTGATGGATCTTCAGTGACTATAATAAGAAGGAATTGATGAATATATATCATATGTATATAAACATAGGTTGAAAAAAGTTAATCTTGTTACAGTGTCAGAAAAGCTTATGTTATTCACTCTGCTGCCAAACAGGGAAGAAGGGTAGCACAAGTATAAATATTTTATTCTTCTGGTCCATCTGCAATTAAAATAAAATGCAAAACTCTAGTGTGTTTTAAATTCCTATTATTATTAAACATGAGCTGGGGTTCTCTTCTCTTCTCTTCTCTTCTCTTCTCTTCTCTTCTCTTCTCTTCTCTTCTCTTCTCTTCTCTTCTCTTCTCTTCTCTTCTCTTCTCTTCTCTTCTCTTCTCTTCTCTTCTCTTCTCTTCTCTTCTCTTCTCTTCTCTTCTCTCTTTTTTATGATAGTATTAGATTTGTTAGACTAGAAAGTAAGAAATCAGATTATTAAGTAAACCAGATATTTTCCTACCACTCTGCTACTCTGTGATTTCAAGTTCAAAGGATCATGAACTCACTGAAGAAGGTCTAACCACAAGAAATAATCACTAGTGGGGAGGAAAAGGGGGGAGGGGGACAGGGAAGAAATAAAGAAATAAAGAAGAAGGAAAGGAAAAAAGAGAGAGAACAAACAGGTTTGTTAGCTTAAAGGTCTAACTATGAGGTCACTCACACTAAGCTTGTGATGAGAGACCCAGCTTCATGCAGTTTGTCTGAAACAGGTCTAGTGATGCACCACCTGCTTTACCTGCTTTAAAAATAATGTACTGAGATGATCTAGTGAACTTTACATTGCAGGATGTCAGCAGACTTCTGCTCATTAATGGTGAGGTCTTCCCAGCCGACACAAGTGTCTGCAGAGTGTCATGTGCATTACAGAGATGTCTGGGAAGGATGCCAGGAGGCATTATATGGAGTTCCACATCAGAGATCCACAGAATTCATATTATGAGGATGTACCAATGCTGTACCCAGAACATAAGTTAACTGTGCTTATGCTGTGTAGTGCAGGAGTCATGTTTTCTTTTTCCTCAAAGAAATCTTTAGCTCCCTTTTTTGGCCAGTTCTTGTAGAAACTCACAGGTATTTCATGAAATAAATGCCCTTGAGGTGCACATGTTAATAGAATCAAACCAGCCAGCTGTCAAGCAGACAAATCCTCTGGGCAACATGTTGTGAGAGGCAGCCTCAGCAAAAGCATCGTAGATGGCCACACATAACCCTGCTGTGCTCATGGCTGCAGAAGTGTCTCCCTTCCTGCCCTGTAGAAGAAGTAAATAGTCTTCAGGCATTCAGTCTACAAGCCAAGTGAGAGCTCTACAAGCCAGAGAAGAGCCATGACACTCCCTGTGTGCAAGCAGGGACTGGATGGCTTGATTGCCCTCACGTTCCCCAGACACAATCCTCCTCCCCAACAACCAGCACAGGCAATTGCTGATACAAGGCTATCACACCTGCTCCAGAGGGGAAAAAACTGTTGGCAAGCATTTCAGAGAGCTGTCCAGGGCACAGTTTTATATGCTTTCCCTTCCAGCAACCAGTTTCAGCAGAAATTTTGATCACAAATGCAACTTCTGCTTATGCATCTTTTGGAGCTGCACAGTTTCTTCTGCCCACTTGTATCCAGAAATTTTGTTTCTTAAACCTCCTGGAAGAATCAGCTGGCAAGACATTGTGCCAAAATTACAAAAGCAAATGGAAAATACAGATCTTGAATAACAGCTAGATCTCAGCTGTGACACACTTATGCTTCCTTCTCCACAAGAGAAAAGCCATTGACCTCCATCCCTTACAGCAGGACAGATGTACAGAAAATGCTCAGAAATACCACTTAGGCAGAGGTCATTGAAGTTACAGCTTGACACAAGTATAGGACTCAGTGTGCGCTCTCAGGGCTCACATATTCATCATCCTCTTGTCTTACGTAAGTGCCCAGACTGGCCTCTCCAAATGCCCCAAGACTGACCCTTCAAAAATTCCCCATTTAGCCTTTCTGAAATGTTTGTCTGCCTATAAAATGTTATAGCCTGATTCATTAATGCCTGTAAGATGCATTTTGATGGAAGGGGTAATGGAATTGTATAATGGTTCTTTTCCTTTATTAGCTGCTTTTACACTTAGCAACTGGGAAAAAATCTTCACTGGCCAGCTTCTGACAATACTTACATGGGGAGCAATTGAGTTGCTGAAGACTATCTCAGATTATGTGAATGTGGCCAGATGGGAATTTTCTTCACATTCTCAGTCTGCCTGGTTTTCAGGTTCACAGATAAATTTATTGTACAATGGTTCATCTTAAGAAACGGTAGGAAAGGTAAGGGACTGCAACAACTCAAAATCCTGTCACCCAGGTAAGGCTGGTCATGTGCTTAATATGTCCAAGAAACCCCAGTAGCTTTGTTGGCTTGACTGCAGGACAGTCTGCCACTGAGGGAAGGGGAACAGATGCAGGAAAGACATGTATTTCAGGTTCAGCCAAGACCAGACAGTTTTTATCAGTTTGTGCAATAATATTTTATGGTGACTGTTATCCCCCCACCCTGTCTAGAGGTCGCTGGTGATGTTTCCTTGTGGACATGCTGGAGACAAGGCTGGAGCAGCTATCAATTTTTGCCAGGCCCCAGCCTAACTTTGACATCAGCAGTGCTGAGATGCTCATGAGTTAAATTCCTATTTCCCACCACATCACTCTTCTCGACAAAGAGGATGACCCTCATCCTCAGAAAGCAATTACCAAAATTCACTGCATCCTTATAGTGCATTTGAACTCAGAGCTAAATTAACAGAGCAAAAGCATGAACAAGTGAGATCACAGCCATCATTTTTCCAAAATATAAACCAAACTCCATGGAAATTACTGGTCCTACTGAAACAGAATTAAAACATGGGGATGCTTCCAGGCATAGCAAAAGTCCTGGGTAATGTAGAGAAGTCTCTTGTGTCTTATGCCTTCCCCTTGAAGCACCCACTGGAGGGGCTCCTGAACAGGTAGAAACTGCCTCCATCCAGCTCATTAGGTCCTCAAAGGTCTTTTCCACTTCAAGTGGACAGCCTCAGGTAAAAAGTGGTTGGATACGTATCAAGTAACTAGAGTTAATACATGTCAGATATGAAAGACATGGAACCATATGGCACAAGATATGTTCCTTCGCTTCCACAGTTTCTACAGCATTTCAAGAAGGGGTAATGATCCCAGACCAAATCTCATTGGGAAGTCCCAGAAGGGTGTTCAAGTATTCCCCACCACAAAGCCTCCCCAGCAAGTATCTGCACCGCCCATGTGATGGGACAATAGGTCTGGTCATGCAGTGCAGGATATGATCTCCCCCTGCAGTCCAAACACTTGTCACCTGAAACACCTGAAACCTTGTCTAAAACCATCAAATTAATCCCAGGTAAACCATCAAACTGCTCTTCAGACTTATCGAAGCTCAGGCCCTGCCTTGGCATGGATTGCAGGGGACTTTGGAACAGAACCAAAGTTTGGACTGATTTTGAAATAACAGCCCAGCAGTGGAATAAATCTCCATAACAGTTTCTCTCCATTTCTTTATGTCAGGTTACCAAGGAATGTATTTTTATTTCTTTTATTTCTTGGAATTAAAATTTTAGACTTATACCACCGAGAAAAAAAAAATAAGGAGCATGTGAAAGTAATTAGAGTGAGAGCAGCATAAGGAGGAAGCAACATTCAAAGAATAATACAAAACTACTCTGGTCCTTTCTCGTCACGGTTTTTATGATTCCATAATTTTGTGATTTACTTGATACTATAGGGAGACATTTCCTGCTGGCATATTATGTCCTTTTAATAGCCTCAGTATGATTTGCTCTGACCTTTGTACTGAGGTGTTGCTGTTAGGAACTTGTTATTCACACCTCAGCAACAGTGATTTTAGTTATTTGCTGAAACATTCTCTGATTCACAGCTAAATATTTATAAAAGGAGGACCAAAACAGATGTGTCTACACTGCAGTGGCACTTGGGATGGGTGGAAAGACCAAAGACTGCAGCAGCTCTGCTGCAGTCTTGTAGCATGATGATCCAGGCAGCAAGCTCTGCTTGAAAAACCCCATCAGCACTACTGCAATGTGTTCAGGTACAAGCCAGCATTTCCATGACGTGCTGTGCTGCCATGGGACACTGCAGAGTGTATGAATAGGGGCAGGGATAGGTGAGAAATCAGCTGTCACTGCATGGCCAAGCTATGCCTGCTTCCAGCTGTCATATGAGTGGCTCCAGAACTGTACCCCAGAAGGTGCCCTAAGCAGCATGTGCATGCCCTGTGTGACTGCTGATCTTAATAAGGGCTCCTACAACATTAACATTGACTTTGATACTATCAAAACATGCTCATTTCTTATTCCAACAAACACTTTGTACCACTCACAGAAGCAGCACAGAAAGCTGTGCAGAAAAGAGGCTGTCAGCCTTTTCATACCGCACGTTCAAGTTTCCTCAGAAAGCTGTCTACTGGATAGCATTTAGTTATAAAGGCAGGTAGTTGCAATCCACCATGTTGACATACCTGAAACCCAGAACAACATGAAACATGTACGTAATGACAAAAGCATGCACCACCCATATCAGCTCTCGGCACGATGAGCAAGATGAGGCTCACTGTTATACATGACAAAAAAAAAAGAAACATTGAAACACTAACCATGATATCATATTAAAGCCTTTAAAACGTACCAAGTCTGTCTGTATAAAACTTATCAGCAGAAGATGCTTTTCTTCCAAGATAAATAAGTATTAATAGTGCCAAAGCACAGATCAGCCACATGACTTGAGGTGAGGAGCCACTGTTTCCCAGCAGCTGATTCCTCAACCAGGCACAACTTTTGCTGGTGTCTTTTAGGAGTTGAGTCTTTTAAGGATCAACTCCCCCAGGCTTGCCTGAAGAGTCAGAGGAAATACTATTTTGATAACATGTTATAGCACAGAATAGCCCTAGGAAGATGAAACATGGCATCCTTTTCTCCAAAGCTTCATATATACTTGGATGGATTAGCTAAGAGCAAAATCTTCCTATCTTACCTTTCTTGCCTGTGGCTGACTGAATTTGGTATTATTTGTTAGCAAAGTGGTATATATTTTATGTGGGCAGAAAGACCAAGATGATGGAAAGCATGGGATTTGCAATATTTGTAGTCTGACAGCACACAGGCATCCAAACACAAGTCATAAAACAGAGTTGCCCAAGGCAAGCTTCCGTAACACTTGATTTCCTTCAGGTTCCATTTCTCTTTTTTAAATAGGACCACCACATCTCTTTCCCAGGGTACCAGTTGTGTCACTGACATTATTTCAAAGTGGGAACTGTGAAGATGCTTGAACAAGTCCAAGTCCTGTGCTCAAAAAAATATATTTTTTTTTTTTGTGGTCTGATTCTTTGTTCTACATCACACACAGCAAATATGGGAGAGGCAGTGAGTTAGCCCCATTTGCCTTTAGTCCCTGACTATCTCTTATTCATCCATATTTTCTTCAGTCCCTGGCACCATGTGGTATTCCCCAACAAACATAGTTTTATTTCAGCAGGATAAATACCAGCCCTAAAACCTGTACATCAAAGGGATTTTGCATCATCTTTGATTCAAAGAGCACAGATGTATGAAACATTCAGGCGCAAGCTCGGCCTCATGGGCAGGGGTAAGACTGAGCCAGAGCTGAGTTCAAACAACACCAATGTTTGAGTCACGCACCCCATACAAACCTGCTCTTAATCAGAGGCTTCCTGCCCTTATGTTTGTCCCCTTGTACTTAATAATGTAGCAGCAGGAATATTTTAAACAGCTGCAGCTCTCTCTTTATTTGCATTTTGGGGATCGTTAAGTGCTACAGACCGCAGAAACATGGTTGTCTCCCTAATTAACTCCTCAGGTGAGCGCTGGAAATGGAAAAGGCTTTTATGGAAAGCTGGACCGAGGCACAGAGCCAACCTGCCTGCCCCCAGGCTGACTCATTAATGGCTCGCCCCTGATTAGAGACTGCCAGCAGGGCAATATCGCCTCTGGTGCTTTTCCTTCTTCCTCCTGGTGGGGGGACACAGACCCCATTTCCTTGTGCAGCCAAGACCACAGCTTTCTGGGGTGGCACGAAGGGGCCCTGACTCACATCTGCCCACCAAATCAAACACACCATCCCCCCGCCAGGTGTAGTGACAAATGCCAGGGCCATTGCCATTGTCACTGCAGTCCCACTGACCTCGGGGCTCCATGTGGGGCTCACGCACTGCCTGTAATCTGTGTCAGCTCTCCACTGAAATTGCTCCCACAGAACTTTATTTTCCTGCAATCCTGCATTTCCATATTAATGATGGGTTGAAAACAGCTATCATGAAAACCTGTAAAATGCAAAAGGGAAAAAATAAAAGAAGCCCTCCTAATTTGTCAGAGCTACTTTTAAATTTGAGTGACAGCATCCATGAAGGCACTACCCCACAACAATGACAAACCCATGCAAAATCTCCGGACTTGTAACAGATTGATTCATTACCTATAGATTACTTCACCACTGAAGTGTCTTTTAGCTTTTTTTAGCTTTTTTTTCCCCTTTCTATTTTTATTTTTTTTTATGAAGATTATCTCCTATCCAGAAAATTATGTTAACCTTTATATCAGGATGCAAAAAAAATCTTGCCTTACTACCACTTTGCTTGTTTGTATTTCTCTCTGTAACTTCATCAACTATCACAAGACAAACACTTTACTTCTTCTCACTTTGAGCTCAGGTCAAATTGTTTTGGGTTGTTTAGTTGTGTGGCTGTGTGTGGCTTTTTGCCTTTTTTCTTTTTTTTTTTTCTTCACCTGTCTCATTATCCACAGTAACAAATTTCCACTTAATGATTCTTTAAAAATTCACAGTACAGAAGGTTTATTACTTTAATTAGTTTTTTCCAAGAATGTGTGAAAGAAACTTCCTTAAAATCAAAAGAGATTCACCCTTAACTTATGTGCCAAGCATGCCAAGCTGATGTCCAATAGAGAAAAAAAAAAATTAAGTAGGAGTTCAGGTTTGGCTTGAGCTTTGTTCTTTGTTGTGTGGGTAGGAAGACTACCAAAAATTGCATGTCAAAAAAAGAATCAATAGTTGTTGGAACTGGTTCAGAATTTGATCAGCTAGCAGAAAATAATAGTATGAAAAAGGAAAAAAAAAAAAGAAAAAGGAAAAAAAAGTCGATAAATCATCATAAAAGGAAGAGAGTAGATCTCAAGATTTTGTATTAATATTGGGTTTATTTAATACATTTACAGTTCTTCGGAAATATATATAATTAAAAAAAAAAATAGGGTTGTCACAGCAGCACTTCAATCTCAGAAGTTTATTTAGGTTAATTGTGCTAAAGTATCTGCGCTTTCACTCCATGGCAGGAGATAAGAGGGATCCTGAGGGCTATGAAGAGCCAGATTACAAGAACACAAGAAAGGCAGTCTGGTGTATTCCATGGTTAGTATTCACATCTTTTCCCTAAGAGATCTGTAATATGTCCAGAACTGAACAACAGTGGATGAACAAGAATGCCCAGAAAAACAAATTCTACTTGGTGGTGTCAGTGCTTAGGTCCTCCAAGACTTCACAGGAGGACAAAAAAAAAAAAAAAATAGAGACAGTATTTTTTCCTCATTTCTTTTTCTCAGAAACATGGATAGATAGATAGACAGACAGACAGATTTTATAAATGAAGTTTTTGAAAACAATTTTAGTTCAGGTACATTACCAGCATGGAGAAATTCAGTTTAGACAAGGTAATGTCTAGCTAAGGCAAAAAACAGCTGTACATATAGTCTGATAATTGAAAGCATGATAATTGCAAGTACAGACCAGGTGTAACAGGAATGTGAAGCAATTACATTGGTGTAAGGGAGAAAGTACCTTTTGCTGATACCAGTTGCTTCTCTTCTGGTTAATGTTGACTGTATAACGATCACTTCAGGTTTTTCAAACAAGCTCCCTTAAATTTCAACAACTCAGTAGAAGTAATTGAGCCAGCAGGAAAATTTTACATCTCACCTTATGCATAGTTAGTGACTTTAATAACCTCTTATGAAAGCACTTGTCCTAGGATTTTTGAAAGGTAAATTCTCTGTTCTTCATTATTTTGCTGAGTAGTCCAAAGAATTAAAAGAGGTTAAGTAGTCATAAATTTCTATCTTGGAAATCCTATTGCTATCCCCCAAGGATATCATGTTATTTAGTTGTTTTATTCTTAATTATCATTTCGCCTTATTTACTCAGTACAAGTATAAGATTCACCAACATATTATTCCTAGGATAGTTTGAAAGGAAATATGACATTTGATTCCCTTGCCCTTTCTGCAAGTATTAGCTCATTTAATGACCATTTCCTTGGCCACTAAGACAGATGCACAGTCTGACATAGTTCAACCTTCACAACCTTTGCATTTAAGTCAGAGTTTCAGCTGTGGTTTATTTTAGATTTAATTATTTGTTCAATTCCAGAAGCTAGGGAGATATTGTTCTACGTTTATTATATTTCATTAAAACTAATTACAGAAGCCTGTTTTCCCCCGTTGCCAAACGAACCCTCAATCTGTCCTTTCCTCTGTGCACCTTCAAAGCTGTTTTCTTTAAGAGCATCTCTCAGTTTGGCCGCTGCAAAACACATCGTCACTGTTAACATCACTGGAGATTATTCCGCTAATATCTGGGGTCAATGTTTACTGCCCAGCATTCTGCCCAGTGCCAGGATGGATACACGTTGGAACACAGGAGGCTCCCTCTGAACATCAGGAAGCACTTCTGTGGTGTCAGGTGATTGAGCACTGGTTGCACAGAGAGGTTGCAGAGTCTCCTCCTTGGAAACCTTCACAAGCTGCCTGCATGTTGTCCTGGGCACGCTGCTCTGTGTGGCCCTGCTGGAGCATGGTGTTGGAGCAGGTGACCTCTAGAGGTCCCTGCCAACCTCAGCCATCTTGTGATGAAGAATGAACACTAATAATAATAGGCACTGATCCATCACGAACATGATCAAACAAAACAACACTCAGGCAAGCTAAACCTGATAGATGCTCAACAGGCAGGAGACAGACGAAGAGAAAAACACAGCCAGAGCGAGCTCTATCTGGTGGCTGCAAACAGGATATCGAGTACTGCCTGCTGCCAGCACAGGTGGGGAAAGGGGGCTCTCAAAGGCAACTTGCTCTCACGGAGCAGGCTCAAGCACTTCCCACCTGCTGCTGGTTATAGTTCCTCCTGGAAGCTGCTGTTCTTTCTCTCACACAGGAGTACTCATAGGTCAGTTCGGCGTAGGGAAGTTTAAATTGCTACTGAATAATACCCTTCTTAATATTCACAGCAGTACATCTGCAGTTCAGACCTCTTCCTGGCTTTGTTTTTTAAATCTTGTTTACTACACGTTGAAGTGGGATGTTAGGTGCTTTGTACATGGTGCATAGGTACATGGCATTCTCCTTGTTGGTGTTCCTCAGAAGTGCAAGCACTTTGAGTACTTTTTTTTTTTTTTTCTTGGCAGCCACACCCCTTACACAGATGCGTACAAATTAAATATTAGTTTGACTATTTTTCTTGGTTGAACAACTTACGTATTCAGGACAGTGAACTTGTTTTCTCCCTGACTCTGGTTTTAGTACTACATCTTTTCAGCTCTACTGAGAATATTGCTATGTTCTGCAAAGATGCCGAAGACAGTAAACAAACCATTTCCTTTAGATTCTTATTTGTGCAATGAATGTTACCTAGCTCGTAACTGCTTTACTTCGTATGATCTGTCAACTGAAGAAACTGTTGAAAAAAATGCCATTAGTGTCTCACAGGATAAGAAAAGCTATCACTATCAATTTACACTTTTAATGTTCATAGTTTTCTCTCTTATTTTAATGCCATATTTCTACAGCTGCTTGGAGAGGTGGAAAACCTTGCTGCTGTTCAACAAGGATGACTGGAACAGACATCGTTCACTTATCAGCAAAGCCAAACACAGATTGTCTGGTAAAGGGAACAAAGCAACTAAATAGGTCTGGCCAAACATCCAAGCTCAGCCAGACCACCCTGCACTGAGGCTGCCAAAGACACCAAACTTATGGAAGTTTGATGAGGCACAAAGCAGCCTCAAGACCAAGGTGTTTTCTTCTCAGTACTAATTCAGCCCCATGGAGACACTGCTGGATCTGAAAGCACGGGAGGATGACAGCCCTTCTCCAGTTTAACTTTCTACAGCTCTGGTTTGGCATGGGGAAGTTGGAGTCTCCGGGCTGCTGCAAAATTTTATTGGGTCCATATTCCCAGAGATCTGTTCATGTAATATATGGAAATAGTGCCTTTTTCTTTAGATAGCATTTTCAGCAGCAGAACAGAGGCATCCACTTACATACCTACAAAACATAGGTTCTATCTGACTCTTCTATTCAGTGCAACACAGAGCAGTTTCATCAGCTGCAGCAATGTCCATAGCTGATTTTAAGCAACTTGGGCCAGACTGGAGCTAATATCATTTCTCTGGACTTGAATATAAATCGCTACCAGCCTGTCCTAGCAGAAATTTGTCCCCAGGCTTCCCAGCCACACTGGCTTCACAAGGCAGGACACAGCAGGACCCACATGCTGTCCCCCCTGCCCACACCACCAGCCATCAATGCTGCCAAAGAAATAAAAGCCATCAAAGTTTTCAACTTGCCTTGTTGATTCAGCAGCACTATTGCCTCATAAAGTCGTAGGAACTGTGATGCTGTGAGTAACATAAATCACAGTGAGCACAGATAGCTGGGCTTCATTTGAAGCAATCTCATTTCAAGACAATCAGGTTTTTGATTATAGCTATGCCTGAAGCTGCCTGCTCTCTTTTCTCCGGATGCACGGCCACCCAAAACAATCGTTTACTCTTGCCCATGTTTCAGTTGCTAAACAACCACCAGTCTGCTGTTTAATTTATGAGCAAAAATGTTGCAGGAGGTAAAGATGCATTGAATAAAACCAAGAAAATCAACAAGATATAATTTCCCAGATAACTTGTAGTGCTGCAGGTAAAAACTTGCATCAATTAGGCCTAAAATTCAGCTGCATCAACTTGTCTGTCAGCATCCCTTCATAATTCTGTACTGAAAAAAAAAAAAAAAAAAAAAAAGAAAAAAAAAACTAACTAGAAAACCCATTTTTCTGGTGTCTCCCATTTCCTAATTAAAGCATATTTTTCCATTCCCTGTGCTCCAGAATGTTAACAGTCTTTCAGCAGGTTATAAATATATATATATGCAAGTCCTTGAAAAGGATGAATAAATCATATCTTCTAAAAAGTTACAAAATTTTAGCTCCTCCATTATTCCTATAAAACCGCCTACTCAACCTCTAGCCAAGCCCTTAGCAAAATACCAAAGAACTATTGAACAGACAAAAGTCAAAAACTTTTAAAATATAACAAAAGGAAAATTCTCTGGGCATACGTGTTTAAAGGGGATACTTCAAGTGTAACAAAATTTGAGGGGTATGTTGGATTTTCATTCTAACATTTACATCTGTATCTTGAAAGTGGAAGTACTGGATAGCAAAGGAAGCTAAAATCTGTTAAGGTCTCCAGGGTATATGTTGTAGCTTGGCTCTAAGAGCTCCACTAAATAGTAACCTTTCTCCAGCAAAAGGAAAGGTTAAGACAAAAGCAGATCTCGTCATTTCCCAAATGCCAGTTCCTGACTTTAAACAAACCACACTTGTGAGAAAGGAGATGGTCCATCAGGTGCCCTTCCTCCCTGTACAACTTTCTAGTGTTAGATGTGGTTGATTCAATTTCTCAGTACCGCATATGGCTGCAAATACTGTTTGATAAAAGCACTCACCCTAGTCCCTCCCTAGAAATTATGTGTAAAAAAAAAAAAAAAAAAAAAAAAATGACTGAAGGGGTTTAGAAGGGAAATTTCAGACACTTTCTCCCAAAATTTTCCCAGACCAGCCAGGCCATGGTGGAGGCTGGAAAAGAAGTGTCTGGGTTTTGTTGTCATTGTTGTTTTGTGTGTTTTAAGAAAAAAAATGAGGTGTTGGTAAGTTAGACCATGATGTGGCCTAAATTCTATGTGTCTCCTCTGAACAGTTCATCCTTTCCCCATTCAGCACATCTTCATTTGACACCATTATTATTTAAAGTAATACAGTGTAGGAGTTTATTTCTGATGTTTTATTAGCTCTGGAATCAAACAATCTGGCCTAAGCAATTTTTTAAATCTTTTGCCTCTGGTTTTGAGCCTTCCATCTCTTACTTTCCTTTAATATATTCTCTTAATTATAGTTTCAGTCTTGTATTCAAGGCTCTTTCAAGTACATTTCATCAGATCGTTCAAATAGATTTGCCTCTCAAACCAAATAGGAAAATATATTAATGCTTAGGCAATCCATTGTCATTTTATCTGATGTGTAAACTTGCTCAGATAGATTTCCTGAGCTAAAATAACAGACCTTCAAAAATGAATGATAGTGAAGACCAAGAGTCAGCAAGGCAAAAGTACAGCAGCAAAGGCATGCTAGCCAGGGGCCTCAGGGTATGTGGGGTATCAGGGTTGAGGCCTATCTAAAGAGGCCAAGGAGATGTACAAGCCTGCTCCACAGAGCCAGAGCTGCAAGCAGCCCTGCTGCAGCATGGGGAGGTCAGGAGTGGGATAGGCCGTGGACTAGGAAAAAGAAGACAACTAGCAAAAGAGCAAAACTTGGGGGCTGTCTTGGATCAGTCGTGCTAGAAAACCAGTTGGGAAGCATTCATGACACCAGCAGTTAAACACTTACCTGAAGTGCTCAGAAGGTTAATATCTCTCTGGGAAAGAAGAAAAGGTTTCTCCAGAGAGGACTGGACTTCAGGTAGGTGCACAAGTGTCTGGGCTGCCCTAGGAGGGGATATCAGGAGACTCTGATGATTGTTTCTTGTGGGCAAGTAAGAAGGAGTTCCTGTCTTCTGTTATCAGCTTAATATTCACAGTGAGATATCTCTTTGTCTCTGTCAGAAAGCTTTAACAGTATAGCTTCAGTCTAGATCTCTTATTCTGAATGAAGCAAAATAACCTGGAAGCATAACTACTTAAAAAAAAAAAAAAAAAAACTTCATGCAGGCTATGTCTGTCATTTTGTAAAACCACTCCCATCCCTTTATACCAGCTAGTGAGAAAGGGCTTAAATGAATGAGAGTGACATATGAACCACAAAAATGGTTGTGAACAACCCATTTCTAGTAGGATTTATGATGTCTATACACTTGCAGAAACTACATCTCACACTAGCAATGCCGTTTTGTGTTTAATCACATATTGAAAATAAATATATTTGAGAAGGCTTTGTTGCAAACCTTGTACGTTACACCTTACTTGAAGCTGTTATAATATGATCACTTATGTTATAGTGGCACTGGGACCTACAGGAATGCAGCAATAAAAGCCATGGGCCTTGCTGTAAAAGATATTACACGTGTATGTGAACTGGTAAAGAAAGTCAGACCAGGACCACTAAGGTCCATCACAAAAGGCAACAGCCAGCATGTTCTGGATGCTGGAGGCATGAGAGGATGGGTCTACACCTTCTCCTTGTGGCTGGCCTGAATTTACTAGCATTGGCTTACCCAGAGAGAAATTCCCTGTTCCAAAAAATCAAACTTCTAAAGAGCGGAGTCCCATGGACTACCATGGGAGGAGTAGTAAAATGGACAGGAAGCTTCAAGCGTCACATGGAAATGTCACAATGGCTCCAAATTTATCTTGTTTTCCATCTACTTTAATAATCTCCAGTAGTCCATATCTCACAAGGTAATGTCCAAGCCCAGATCATCTGGCATGGCTCAAAACAAAGACTCCACACAACAACGGTCTAGATGGACAGACAGACAGAAGTATGACACCACCACAAGCAGTGTTCTTCAGAGGACAGCAAAGCTTGGGGATTAAAAAAAAAAGGGGGGGGGGAGGAGGGGGGGAGAGCAGAGGAAGGGGGAAAGGAGGAAAAGTAGATGGCTGCAATTGTTCTAGTAGCCAAATGTCTAGCAGAAATAAGGCTAAATGAATAATGGTAACATAAAACTGATTTTATTGAAAATATATGGATATAGAAAAAGATGTATCTCGGTTTAAAAATGATTTAAACCTGCAGAAATGTGAGCAAAAACTCTACAGGACATGGTGTTTGTTTTGTGAGTCACTTCCTGTATCCTTCAACTGTTCCACCTCTGAAGATAAAAGATATCTTCACTTCTCTTTCACAAACTTGCGCTTTCCTTCACTAACTCTTATTGTTCAAATTTCTTTACAACTGCAGGAAATATAACTCAGCCTTTTCTTTGTTCAATGCACGTTGAAGCTATCTTTTTTTCACAATACATATATTCTATTTTGGGCTGAATTTCATAATAAAGGGTAATTTTTTTCTGAAAACTTGGCAATAAGAAATAGCTTGTTAAAAAGTCAATTTTGAATTTCTGAATGTTAATTGATTTCTTTTGTTGAATACTTCAAGAGTATTTGTCTACTTTGGGGAGGGGGTTTCTTTGCAAACATAAGAGCATTTCTAAATTTCTAGCATTTGACTGAAAGCATAAAGATGATAAGTTTGACAAAACTTATCAAAGATAAGTTTGACATCTTTTCTCCCCCACTTTATCTTAGAATTTGTAAGCTCTGCAAGGGAAGTAAATAAGCAACAATCTTGCTTTGACTCTGGCCTTCAGCAATATCTCATTTTTTCTGACTGATGAGAAGTATGCTATGGTAGGTAATGAGTGAGGGTGTGGTTGGAAGAAAAAAAAAAAAAGCATGAGGTTGTTCCCCTTAGAAGGAACCACCAGTGATATGGGAAAATAAAGAAAAAGTAAATTCTGCTTTTTTATTTTGTTATTGCCCTCCCTGAACAGCTGCAGAGCTGGTACCTCTGCATTCCCATCCCATCCTGGGTGTTACATTTGGTTGAGCTTGTACTGTTATTAATTTCCCCTCATGGAGCCAGCATTGCACTGATTTGCATGAGGAACTTGTAGACAATTCCCTTGTGTCATAACACTGCTTATGTCTGATTGACAAAGCTCACTGAAATGAATGAGGTCCTTCAGATAAAGTCAATAGACTTTGCATCAGGCCCAAATTGTTGTTCTAGTCCAAAAAAAGACTGAAAATATCCCCAAGAGCCTCTATGTTTATTGTCTCTCAATGACTTCCAAATGAAATATGTTCAAGTTGCAAGTTAAACAATATGCCTCTTCCTTCCTTCCTGACTTAAAATCTCTGTCTGGAGTCTGAAATCACTTTATGAATTTTCTATAACTATTCTGAAAGTACAGGAGGTCATACTGGGTTATGACAGTAAAAATGTGAAGTTTTGAAAGGCAAAAGTATTCTTCTTTGTCTTCTGTCGTCATGAGGTATCTACACAAATGACTGAACAGACCATTCTAAATGTCCTATCTGCCATGAAGAAATTGGAAAAGTATGTATTCAACAGAGATGAGCAATTGTACAGTGGGTGCAGTGAAGAGTGCCAAACAAACTATGCCCTGCATCCTGTCCTAGGAGCATATGATTTATGATGACCAAGTGTATCACCATGTTTGTGCTTGCAAAATGAAGGTTCTACAAATTGTAGCAGGAATCTGTGAGGCACAGTGAGTATCCGTTTCAGCAGGGTTTTATTGGAATGCCATAAATCAAGTGACGGGAAAATTAAGAGAGGTGATGGTAAAGGAAAATTAAAGTAAAGGATGTAGTTGGAAAGAAAAGTGATAAAAGAGAGGCCGAATTCAAAGGAGAAACTAATCTGTGGGTAATAAGTACAGCTGCTATTAGTTGTCTCGACATACTGCACGCAAATCTCTTTAGCTAAGAATTATGAGCAAGTTTAACTGAAGTAATGTTATCTTGGACAGGCTGACATCCTTGGTTCAGTGCTCCCCTAGGCAATGACATATATTAGTAAACAATTTGTTTGAGAGAGCCCTGACAGTGACTTTTTTCTTTACCTATATTTTAGTCAGATACCACCAAAGCTTTTCGCAACATTGTAAATTTTATCCTAACAAAGCTAAGTGTTTGTGCCATCCCACTTCCACATTTGACCTGCCTTTGTTGTCCAGAGTTTACACAGAAAACACCAGCTAAAGATCTATATAAAGATAGTGTCAATCAATTACTTTACCACGATCAATTTCTACTTGCTTTTGATCCCTTGTATAAGTAACTAAGGCTTATTCACATTGGTCTCTCCGAAATGAGAGCCAAGTGCTACCACCTCTCCCTCTGTAAGATTACTGCTATACCAGAGATTTAATTTTGCACATACTCAGTGTTATTAATATTTCCTGTTTTGCCAAACAGGAAGCTGGTGCCCACCTTTCCCAGGGCTGAGCAGCAGGTTCTTAACCTGCTGCTGCTGATGGATATGTTGAATCAAAAAACAGGAAAGCACATAACTCACCAGAAGAAACAAAAAAAAATTGTATGTAATTAAGCATATAGATTAAACAGACAGCATTTTTGGTATCTGATAAACCTTGATCTTTGATAAATGTAGATATTTTTAATCCTGGAGCTCAAAACAAGACCTAGAGCTCCCATGGATTAAAGCATTTGATTGAAATGAATGTGCAGTACGTAATGTATTTCCCTTTGCCTCAGATGAAAGATCTCAGTCTATCCTTTGTACAATGCTCAGAGTACTCCAGAGTCTTTGAAAGTTCTCCATCAATCTTCTCTGACAGGTCCCATGGCTGCTGGTGAATCATTCCTGTTAAATAAGACCAGAATCTTTATATGAATTTTAATTACTGCATTTGGCATTTAGGCACTGCACAAACACCTAAAACAGGCATACAGGAAGGCTACCTACATACTAGAGTACCCAACTCATTCTGTGAGGTCACAGACATTTTCGTTTAACCTTCAGGATATCTGTTTTTTTTCCATCTAAATTGCATTTCCATACCCTCTCTCCAGATACTTCCTGAAACTTCACCCATCCCTCCCCTCTTGTCACTGCCAGAAGTTCTCCCAGGCAGAAACAGAGTGGCAAGTGCTACAGTGCTAGGAAAGGTAGTTTACACATTCATTTACACTGTAATCACATACAGTGCTATGGTATAATTTGTGGTAACTAAAAGGCAACTCATCAACTTCATTGCAAACTAGTGTGCTACTGTGGCTTGATATATCTCTTTCTTTTATATCTCTTTCTTTTTTTTATTTTTCTCCCTGAAGAAAAATGCCAAAAAATAGAGAGTGGTTTTCATAGTTGTTCATTTTGATGAATATTTCTAGGAAAAAAAAAAAAAGGAATCATTTGTCTCACTTTATATTATTTTCAGAGTGACTTCCTACCAGAGGGAGGCTTAAGCAGTCATACTTACTGTCCATCTGCCTGTTCATCTGCTGAGCTGTCTGTCAGTCCCTCCTGCTCAATAGTTTTTTGAGACCACTAGCCACTTTCAGTCAGATTTGACAAATCACATCCCACAATCCATAGTGGGTACCAAATTAGAGTGCCCACTGAGGGGAAGGCAGCAGCCAACAATGTGAACACTGACATAAGTCAGCATCTCCAAACTATCCAGACAGCAATCAACCAATGCACAAGCCACCAGGCAGGAGAGGCTGAGGACGTTGCACACGTCATGTGTAAGGCACTTGTGCCACTTCAGTCACTAACAGAATATCTGTTTGTGTGACACAGCAAGGTTGCAACTAATCGTTTCCTTGGTGCATAGCTGTACACCAACATCAGTGCTGCTACGAGCACTGGATTTTTGTTGCTGGATTGGATGGACAGTATCTGCTCTATGTCCTATACTCAGTTAAGTTTGGGAGAGTATTTGCTCTGCATTTGTTCTGCCAAAACACTGTGCACAGGCAGCAAGAGGTGGGAAACTGCCTTTGCCTTGACAGAGACTGGAAATTCTTTTTCTTGAAGAAAATTTGCTCTTTTTGGTGGAGAACTACCCCATCACCACCACCATTCCAAAGCAAGGATTAGGCAGACAGTCATCAGGAAAGGCTGAAGCAGTGACTGGAAGACGCCTGGGCAGAGCAGGGAGACAGCACACATGCAGGTCCTGGGTATGGGATGAAAGGTTTGTCCTTAGGAGACCAACGGCTCCTCCCGTAGAGCACGTGCTCTGTAAGGTTTACAGCAACAAACCATTGCTGCATCGTAGCCATGCAGTCACCAGCCTGGGAACAAGCTGGAGGAGAGGATCTGTCTCACAAAGCCATAGCAGTAGTTTTCTGTACAGTCCTGTCCTATTTCTATTTGCATTAAGCTTGAGCTTTCTCTGGTTTAAAACATTCAATGTCAGTTGAACATCGTTTGTTTAAAACATTCAGTTCCAGTGTGTGCTCCATTAAAATCCTTTTCCTGATGTTGAAAGGCCATACGCCAATCTGCTGCTCCTAACATGCTTGCTTTAATGGTGTTGTTTGGGCAGAATCACCTCAAGGCTCTACCTATAGGTCCTACGACATTGGCAACTTTTCCTGAAGTTTGCTCCTACCTCCCATATTCATCACATTACATGCTGGTCTGGTTTTGAAAAGTCAGATAAGGTCCTTGCTAGCTATTGGATGTGTTAGGAGATAATGGGAGAGGAACGGGTGTCAGGAGAAGTATTCAAGGATTGCTGGTATTGATTTCTCTCATTTTGGCATCATCTCCCTTTGCATCCCTCTTGAGTCTCAGTTGCCTTCCAAGTATGAAAACCCAAATCAAAATGTCACTCTATACAACGATTCCACCTTTTCCAGCCTGGTCATCAGAACTCCAAGAAACATCTGAAGACATTTATACAAGAAGTGCATACTGTCAGCAGAAACCCTTGCACCACACAGAATTTGGAAGATGAAAAAAATTGAATTAAAATTTTAGGGCAGAAATGACCAGATTGCAAAACCATACAAGTTTGTAAGCATCAGGTTTTATTAATAGGCCAATGTAGCTCTTCTCATAGAAAAAAAAGACAACACAAGGAAAAATTGCTTTTTTTTTAACACAATAAATATTAACAAACCGTTTCAAGCAGCCAGTAGGCTAGGAGCAGGGGGTTGCTTTGTATCACAAGGCTAAATATGGGAAGAAGCCAGAATAGGAATCTAAAATAAGGGGCTTCTAAAAAGGCAGACTTCAATATATGATGGAAAAAAAAAGAGATGGGAAGATAAGCTGAGAGATATGACAGTTCTGGAAAACTGTCATATAAAAAATATTTTCAAATTTACTGAGGATGTGACATGAAGAAACTAATTGAATCTAAAGCAAAGAAGATTTAGGTTAGCTACTACAAAAGAGTTTTAATGATAAATGCAGTTATATACTGCAATATGTGGATTGGAGATTTTTCTGCTCTGGAGAATTTAAGAACAATTAGGTTGACATTTTTCAGAGATATTTTAGGTATTTTCGATCATCTTTTTAAACAGGCATAGACTAGATGCCCTCTTGAAGCCTTCCGGCCCCATGGCTTTTCTTTCTTTCCTTTTTTTTTCTTATTAGGCACAGAATTTTTCTTGATAATCAGTGGCATTTCCATTGAGTTTATTTAAAGCGGAATTGGTTTATACGCTGTATGACATCCACACTTCAAGGACTGTCTCAATAGATGAAATTAAGCAAGTTATGCTAACAAAGCATCAATCTGAATCACTGAGACTTTTATCTTTTAACAGAGAATCAGCCTACAAGGTCTTGACATCTGCCAATACTCATGGAAAGAAAATAAAAGCTTTGAAAGAGGCTGCATTTAAGGTGAAGTTCAGCTGCTGAATACTTCATGCCTTGACGTAGGCATCCATTCTCTTGGAAAAGAGAGTTTGGACTTAATTCACAAACTGTGAATTTTATAATAAGAGAAGACCCACAGCACTGTTTTATAGCATTACTATGACTGTTGCTTCTCTGGGGGAGTTCATTTATTCATTACTCTTGATTCGGTTATGCCGGCCAGGTGAAGATGTCTTTTAAAGTTGATTGTCCCTCAGGCCAATCAAAAAAACAAAAGCCTGTGATAAAGACAGTTAACCGTAATGCTTTCTCTACTAACAGTTAAATGGAGTAACAGTTTCTTCAGATTCAGGCCTCCTAATTTCCCAGGCTACAGTACACCACGTCTAATTGTATTAGTCATGAGGTACAAGATTTCTGGTAGAACATAACTCAGTGTGACTGATGTAAGCAACTTTGATGTACGTATGCATCCCTCAAACGTGCCTCACTATTAGGTAGGTAAACCATTGCAAACCAAAGCTTCTTTCCATCCTACGCAGTTCCAGTATGATTTTCTCTTCAACACTAGGAATTGAATTAACAACTGTTTGAGGCTCAGGTTACAGCAATGCTTATACTCACAGAAGGAACAAGACTCTCACCACACCAGGATTTTTTTCTTCTGTTTTTGGTTACACCTCTTCTATAATATTCCCTACCAAGGTTTTGTGTTGATCATATGTTGACAGTCACAAAGCACAGATCACATTAGTGTCAGAAATAAACCTGAAGTGCAATCTTTCTTCCTCAAATGAGGAATATGTTTTGGAAATGGAGGAAAGGAGGAAATTGGGGAATTTACTTTAAAAAAAAAAAAAAAAAAAAAAAAAAAAGTGAACACTGAAGTTGGAATCTGAGCTTCCTAAAGTATTGAAGTAGTTCTCAAATGTTGTTCTGGGCCAATCTCCAAATGCCATAAAACACTCAGAGACAGATGAAATTAAAGAGATTATGTTCTCTGAAATATACAGCCTATTCATTTCAATGTACCAGAAGAACCATACTTTCTTGTATATTTTTTCATTGTCTTAAATTGCTTAACTTGCCGTCTCTTCACATTTTGATTCCCTAGAACACCATAAATTAAACTAGAGCATGCATTTTCTTTCAACCTTAATTTTGGTACATCAACCAGTACAATGCTTTCAACGTTTTCTAATCACAACAGTTAAATACTGTAAAGCCATGCACAGCAGTCCATAAAATATTGGACTGTATTATAAACACAGTGAAGCTTAAAAAACAGTCCCGAAAGGATGGAATGAGTAATACAAGCAAGAGAAAAATAGTCCCTTTTAAAATACAAATTGCATGTTGCAGTATTGTAGGGAAAACTGTACAACACACTTCCATCATTAGTGTCACTGCATCTTCAGCCAGCCATGTCTTTTCTGGGCTCAGCGTTCACTGAATATTTAAAAGTTATGCTAAAGCATTTAATAAATAATGCACTAAACATCCGATGATCTGTCATCTCCAACTACATTGGAAAATGTTAAAAAAAAAAAAAACAGGCAAGTGCTTTTATCACAGATTGTGCTCACCACCAGTTCGTTATTTGCACTGCATGAATAGTTTGTGTTTCTAAAAGTAATATTAAAATCCATTTCCCAATGGCATCTACATATATTGCACTGTACTGCTAGGTCCTACAACATGAAATATTTAAATAATTTGATTTTTTTTTTATTTTTGTGCAACAGTAGAAGAGGCATTAGCGGTAGGGGAGAGGAAAGTAGAGGATGTGTAAAATATTTCATAGAACAAGCTTTCTCAGACTGTATAAAGTACAGCAAATAAACCCATGTAATATTAATAAGAGGGAGAAAGGAAACTTACTGAAAAGCTATTTCCTTGTGCTCTCAGCGGATTTTTATTTTTGTTTTCTTTCTCAAGTTTTGTTGTGGTTTTAATCTTCTAGATTCTTTCTTTCTACAGATTAGACTCTTTCACATAATAGGCTGTGCTATTCAGGATGAAAATGCATACAGTCAACAGACATGTTGCCACGGTTTTCAGTGGAGATACCATGTTTTACCTGTTCTTTACAGAGATTTACTAGGCTAAATATATTCCAACAGCACTGATTTGCTCTAAACAGATAGCACTAAGGAAGGGCACCGCTGCATAGAGCAAGCTTTTGCTTAATGAATTTGGCTCTAAAGGCCCAGGACCACCATAAGCCTTGGCCTGGTCAATCAAAAGTTGGCAGTGTCACAAGGTCCCTTTAGCTGTTTGGATTGCTTCACACAGAAAATTCCATGTGAAGTGATGAGACATTTAGGGAAACTGATAGAAAATTCTGCACATTGGACTTGAATGGAGCCTTAATGGAAAAAATGTACACTGGCTTCTGTAAGCCTCAGTACATCTATTAAAATCTTCCCTGCAACATTCATTGGGAAGGTGCTATCGTGTTTTACGGACCACACAAAATGTTAGGTGAGGTATGCTAAGAACAGTGCTCATCTCAAGGGCTTTCAAATGTATATTTGAGCTGCAGCCACTTCTCCCTTAGACTCCCAAGATATTATTACAGAACTTGCAAAATTATAAGATTTTACCATGCATGACCTAGTTACATTTTTCCAGGTGCTCCTCCTAATTCACCAAAATCATGCCCAGTACAATGAAGAGCCTCTCTCTTCTAATGACTGGGGGCCAATATGCTTATTGGTCTGTCCAAGCATTGCATGTCAGAGGTTCACCACACTGAAAAAGGATATTTGCTTATGCTTTCAGAAAAAATCTTCTACAATTCATATGGAAAGTGAGAAAGACTAGGAAATTTGTTTGCAACTCAGCAAAAAAAGGCTTAGATTTGAGAAACTTTGAAATACAGCCGTTACCAAAGTCCCAAAATGTGAGTAGGATTCTAAGATTTCTCCCTCAGCCTATGTTTTCTGCTTTTCTTTTTGAGCACTGCATTTCCCTTCTCCCAGCCTTTATTTGGCAATGTAGGCAGTAAATTCTTCAGGGCAGAGCAGCTATTGTCTTTTATGATACATGTTTACAACACTTCACACAATGGGACCTTAATCTCCTAATAAATGGCACTCGAATGGCAAACCTCTCACCTTTCTAAAAATACTTTGTTCATTAAAAATAATGGAAAAAGTAAACCATGGCACACCTTGTACAAGTTTGACAGATTAATTAAACTCCAGTTAGGGTCTGTTCCTCATATTTGTATTCTATTTCTCCCTCCTCTTCCATCCCTTCTGAAAACAGACATATTCTGATTATGACCATTGTTTCCCTCCTAAGCCTGCATTTGGTGCTTGATCACATTTGTTTGCAATTTTATTAATAGTATATTGAGGAATACTTACAGATAGTGATTCTGCGTGTGTGTGTGTATGTACAGCTACACGTTAAAAACGTAGTGTTACCGAGTGATTTGTTGTCAGGCTGCTGCAGGAATGAGAAAGATGTAAGCTACACAGAATGAATGACATCCTGCTGTAAAACACCTCTCATGGTTTTTAAAGAACACAGCTAGCAGAAAACATCTGGAGGTCTAAAGGGTCTAAAGAGCTAAAATGAGGGAGAGTGGGGCTAAACAAAGCAACAGCAATCTGCAGGGATGAAGGCTTTTCCAGGAGGCACTTGTGACAGAATTTGGACAGGAAACCATCAGAAATGCTGCTCTGCCTATGACTGTCTGTTAGAGTTTGGGTCTTCCACCCTTCCCTTCTGCCTTCTTTCCCATTCAAATAGGAATCGACCTGGCAATCATCTCTTACTCTATGTAAGGGTCTGTATGGAGTCCTGGGCTCCTCTCACGTTTTTATCCCAGCATAACAATATCAGTGACAGTACTAATAAGGTAAAAGGTACCCCAACTCAGAGAGAATAGCGAATTTAAAGGATACAGAAGATGAATCCTTCCTGCAGATATTCATGTAGAAAAATCCATTCTCTTCCATGAGAAACGAGAGCTTGAATCTGCATATTTTAAGGTTTCAGAACAGGTGAACATATAGGTACCTGCTGTGACCCTCCACTAGTCCCCTTAACATCACATAGGGAACACAGAGGTTAAATGTCTGGCAGCTGACAGCATAGCAGGAAACCCACAAACATCTCAAAGCCAACAGGACCTGCGGAGCTGCCTCTGCCCCACGAGAGAGGGATGTGACAGGAGAGGCAGCTGAAGCACCAGGCTCATCAGTCCCCTTGACAGATGACCACTGGGGCCACTGCTGCTGACACACAGCCGTGAGTTTCCAATGCAGATCAGCTTTGCTCCAATCCCTAGCCCAGCCACTTTCTTTTCCAGAAGACAGGCACGGAACAGGGACTTTACAGCTAAGACAGTAGCAAATGGTCTTTGGGGAAGCAGCACCCCCAGTACAGCACTGACAGCAAAGGCATTTTGGGGCAGTGACATTTAAGAGTAGCAAAGACACCATGGCAGCAACAGCAAGTATAGGTAGACTATTAAAGGAACATTGTCAGATTAAATATCATACTTTCTAACAAATTGGTTTGCCTGTGTTATAAACAGATTATTAAAATCGAAAGAGTTTAAAGAATCTAATTTACTCTCCCCCGTCTAAGGTGTTTACTTCCTGCATTGCTCCCAGCTTGCACTATTAAACTAGACTACTCCATTTCATTTTTATGGATAGTTTCTAGTTGATTTTATTTTTGGACTCTAATTCTATCTTATTACAAATTGCAATAAAGCCTTGAGGCTTCCAACAGGTCATGGCACTCTTGTGCAGAGCCCTATATAAACATAATAAATAGCAACTTAAGAGCACAGATAAAAATAGGCTTCTGTGGATGAAACAAAGAGATAAGAAAGAAATTAGGACTGCAACAAGACAGTGGTGATGACAACACTTATATCATGCTGTATATAATCATATATATTGTATTACATGTATATTCTAAATATCATATATTTAAAATTATATTGTATGCATCACAGCCTATTACTAATTATAAACACAATCCACTGGTTTCTTCATTCAGCTGTCATTGATGAGACTCTTCCACCATCAGTTATATTTGGCCTTATACAGTAGAAACATCAAGGACTGTCTTGCTTCAGGAGCAGTCCCTTTACATGCTACTCTGGTGTAAATAACATGTTACAAGAATTTTTTACAACTTGCACTGAACAGAGTCATTTGTTTTTGTTTCTCTTTTCAAAACTATTTACCTTATTTTTACCAGACCTAGAGATGGAGACTTAGTGTTTAAAACCACTTCTGCAATGTTGAATCTCAGCGGTACCCTCTGACCCAATACACAAATGTTCCATTGTCCCTCTGACCACTGAGGTTCAAACATGTGCCTCCCATCACCCTACTGCAAGCCTTTCATACTCCAGAATCAGTGTAAGAGACCTCAAATTCAACTGATCTGTGTGGTGTCAGCTCCCCTTCCACCCTGCTGTCCCTTTTCTTTAGTGGTGATCATGCCCAGGAGCCAGGTGTTGTAAGGACCCAGTTAGAGTCTCGTCACTGCCTTGGATGAGGAAAGCTTTGCTGCTATACCTCAAATCACATTTGACTTAATGTAAATTAAGAAAAGAAGCATTTTCGTAGAGTTTCCAGAAGATACTAATAAATGTTCATGAAAGAGACAGAAGAGGAAATAAAAGAATTGTACCAAATCTGCTTACCCTGTTATTAGATAAGAAAGATTTCTCTCCCTCATCCAGCTGACTTACTATTGCTCTTCTGGCAAGGAGGTAGCCAGGTTTTCTGCTTCTGCACTGCCTTTTACGTTATCATCACATTTGTTACCAGTTTCCCTGTTTGAGACTTCTCCTCAGGGAAGGGTTAGACAAGTTCTTTTTTGCTGCACATCAATTAGATGCAAAACTTCAGTCAGCTTTTGATGGCTACACGGCATTATTCAGTTTAGGAATAATCTTTTCTGGAGTTTGTCACATTATAGATCAAAAATATAAGATAAAACCAATGTTATATGTTAAACAGAACAGTAATATGCAGTTTATTACTAGCTCTTGATTGAAACCAGACATAACAGTAGTGACATTTTGGAACTACTGATCCTCAACTTCTACTTCCAAGGCATATTCCAAAATCATATTTTTATAATATCAAAAATGCTAATGAAACTGTTTAGAAAAATTAAGGCAGAGACCTGAGTGGCAGATAAGGTATGGAGACCTTAAAAGACGAACAATCCATGCATGAAACAACTTAAGTACCGTGAGTGATATAAATGCTTTTCCAGTAATATATGTAAAGCAATTCAAGAATTATTTTTGTAATTACATGGGAAAGCTTAAGATTTTATGGAAAACTGCACAAAACTGAACAAGTTGGGTTCTCAAAGTCTGACAGCACTTGTATTTCATGCATTTGTAATCCAAAGCAGCACCAAGTCTCGTTAACCAAAGTTAACGATTTGTCATCTCTGAGCTTAGCATGTTGATGCAGTTCACAATTTTTACATTTTTAACTTAGTAGAGTATACCTTAGTAACATGGAAATATTGATCAGCATTCAAATCTTCTCTTCTTCCTCTCCATAGAGAGAAGAAGAAGTCAGGTAACACACTTTATATTCTCCTACTGCATGAAAAAGCATGCTAAGAAAGAATTTAACAAGATTAAGAGATCCAGACATAGATTCCCAGGACATAGATTCAGGACTTGTGGAACACCATCACAAGTTGCCTATTGTCCTAAAGTATCCACTAACTTCAGAGTAAGAGGTAAGAGCACTGCTCCCCAAATTTCAAACATCATTGTTAACTAAAGGAATTCCTCATCAATGTATCTCTGCTTCTCCGTCTTCACAAGTAGGTTAGCTTCATGGGGAAATGAGGAAGAGTTTCCAATAACCAAAGGCTAAAAGACAAACAGATATTTCAGAAAGCATACATGTACATTAGCTGGATGTCTCTGCTAAGACTATAAAAGTTAGTCATGGTGCTAAAGTAATAACTAAAGTAGCAAACAAGGCTGAGGCCCCTACTGATGTAAAGAGGAAAGACACGAGAACTCCTTCAGCAGGACTCTGCTGAAAAGCAAAGGTAAAAGAAAACAGAGTGAGGCAAGAAGCGTGGAAGTATGCACAGCTGCATAATTAATGTTATTTCCAGCTTGCCACCAGCCAAACAGAAGAATTTACAAAGTTGCTATGAGAGCAGCAGCGCATAATGTGCATTGATGTATAGAGTAACAGCACAGGGAAAAAAAAAAAAAAAAATTCAGTGTGCCATCTTACTAGGCTTAGTCAATTTATCTAAACCCCAAATGTGAAGAAATCATTTGAATGTGGATGACTCCTCCCAGGGTTGGAAAACACTGGAAAAGATTAGGTTTTAATAAAGTGTTTAATTAGGAACAAATACATAGCTGGCAACAGAAAAGTGAGTTATTCACTCAGGCCAAAAGTGACATGTAAGATTATAAGAGGTTTTCTGGCTGGCAAGGTCTACAAAGACTGGCATGAAGTAAAAACAATGATGTTACAGCTGTTCTCCCAAGCAGATTCTTGATAAACTATGCCATGTAAAATCCATACACAAGAAAAGTTTCAAATAAAAAACAGCTATTGTCGGCCACCAGTCTTTCAACTACTATTAAGATTCACTGCATCTACTCTGACTGCAAGTGTAAAAAAACACCTATTACAAATTGACAGTGTTTGGCTGCAGGCAAAATATCCTGGAAGAAGATATAGAACTGAAATATCTAATGTTGAAGTCATTTTACAGGGAAGAGCTTTCAAATGCTTTTCTGTTTTTTCCCCTCCAGCTTCACCTCCACATGGTGGGGAAGTGAGTACTGCTCAGCAGTTGTCTTCATGTGGAGGGATAACATGAGCTAAGGGCCAAATACCCAGTCAGCTGCTCACTCACTTCTCCTCCTGAGTGGACAGTGGAAAGCAACAGGATGAGAAAGTCACGGCAGGTAGATTACTTACCAGTTACCATCAGTGAAAAACAGGCTCAACTTCAGAAAAAATAATTAAATGTATTGCCTATTTGAAAAGATTTGGGTAATGAGAAATAAAGACTGGCATTAAAACATCTTTCCTCACCCCTATCCCATCTTCACCTTCACACCTTCACTCCAAATTCCTCACCCCTGCCAAGGAGCACAGGGGGATGATGGATGGGGGTTGTGGTCAGTCCATAACACCTTCTCCCTGCCTCTCCTTCCTTCATTGTCCTCCTCCAGTGTGGGGCCTTCCACAGGCTGCAGCTTTCTTCAGGGCACATCCACCTGCTCTGGGCTGAGATCCACCATGGGCTACAAGGGGAATATCTGCTCTGGCATAGTCCTCCATCAGCTGCAGAGAGTCAGCCTACAGAATAATCTCTGCTCCAGCACCTGGAATACACCCCCACATACACCTCCTCTGGCCTTTGTGTTCCCTCTACTGTTTCTCTCTCTCTTTTTTTTTTTTTTTTTAAACCATAATACTGGGCAGGAAAAGCGAGTGACAGCATGAGATAAACAAGAAGGCTAGAAGCTCTAATCTCATTAGTTCCTAATTAAACCCCAGCATCCAGATACAACGCAGGTTGTCCTTTTGCTATGCCTCACCCATGGTGCCCGCTTGCTCATGTGAACACCCAGCAGCTGCAAGTTCCTGCCACCTTCTCTCTCCCTCCCAGCCATAAGAAAAGCAGAGCCCTAGGGAAGAAGGGGAAGAACCAAGACTGCTGCCCAGTTTCCCTACAGAAATATTTTCATTTTACATTCCTACATCCACTCCTGATAGGAGGTCAGCACCCACAGACATTTCTCTCCTTGTTAATCTGCTGTCCTATGCTAACTCTTGCTTCAACAGTCAGCCAGTATTACTACATTGCCTTTCCCTGAGCCCAGGCACTCATGATTCTAGCAGCAATACCGTTTGTTCTCTGGATACCCAGTACCCTGAGCTGGTGGAAGGGGATGGGGAGCAGAATGTGGCCCTCACTACCCACGAAGAAATGGTTGGTGACCTGCTACGGCACTTGGATGTGCACAAGTCGATGGGGCCGGATGGGATCCACCCAAGGGTACTAAGAGAACTGGCAGAGGAGCTGGCCAAGCCCCTATCCATCATTTATCAACAGTCCTGGCTATTGGGGGAGGTCCCAGTTGACTGCCGGCTAGCAAACGCGACGCCCGTCTACAAGAAGGGCGGGAGGGCAGACCCGGGAAACTACAGGCCTGTCAGTGTGACCTCAGTGCCAGGGAAGCTCATGGAGCAGATCCTCTTGGGAGTCATCACACAGCACTTGCAGGGCAAGCAGGCGATCAGGCCCAGTCAGCATGGATTTATGGAAGGCAGGTCCTGCTTGACGAACCTGATCTCCTTCTATGACAAAGTGACGCGCTGGGTGGACGAGGGAAAGGCTGTGGATGTGGTCTACCTTGACTTCAGCAAGGCTTTTGACACCGTCTCCCACAGCATTCTCCTCAAGAAACTGGCTGCTCTTGGCTTGGACTGGCGCACACTTCGTTGGGTTAGAAACTGGCTGGATAGCTGGGCCCAAAGAGTCGTGGTAAATGGAGTCAAATCCAGTTGGAGGCCAGTCACTAGTGGCGTTCCCCAGGGCTCGGTGCTGGGGCCAGTCCTCTTTAATATCTTCATCGATGATCTGGATGAGGGCATTGAGTGCACCCTCAGTAAGTTTGCAGATGACACCAAGTTAGGTGCATGTGTCAATCTGCTTGGGGGTAGGAAGGCTCTGCAGGAGGATCTGGATAGGCTGCACCGATGGGCTGAGGTCAACTGCATGAAGTTCAACAAGGCCAAGTGCCAGGTCCTGCACCTGGGGCGCAATAACCCCCAAGCAGAGCTACAGGCTGGGAGATGAGTGGTTGGAAAGCTGCCAGGCAGAGAAGGACCTGGGAGTGATGGTGGATAGTCGGCTGAATATGAGCCAGCAGTGTGCCCAGGTGGCCAAGAAGGCCAACAGCATCCTGGCTTGCATAAGAAACAGTGTGACCAGCAGGGCTAGGGAGGTGATAGTCCCCCTGTACTCGGCTCTGGTGAGGCCGCACCTCGAGTACTGTGTTCAGTTTTGGGCCCCTCGCTACAAGAAGGACATCGAGGTGCTTGAGCGAGTCCAGAGAAGGGCGACGAAGCTGGTGTTGGGCCTGGAGAACAAGTCCTACGAGGAGCGGCTGAGGGAGCTGGGCTTGTTCAGCCTGGAGAAAAGGAGGCTCAGGGGCGACCTGATTGCTCTCTACAGATACCTTAAAGGAGGCTGTAGAGAGGTGGGGGTTGGCCTGTTCTCCCACGTGCCTGGTGACAGGACGAGGGGGAATGGGCTTAAGTTGCACCAGGGGAGTTTTAGGTTAGATGTTAGGAAGAACTTCTTTACTGAAAGGGTTGTGAGGCACTGGAACTGGCTGCCCAGGGAGGTGGTGGAGTCACCATCCTTGGAAGTCTTTAAAAGACGTTTAGATGTAGAGCTTAGGGATATGGTTTAGTGGAGACTGTTAGCGTTAGGTCAGAGGTTGGACTCGATGATCTTGAGGTCTCTTCCAACCTAGAAATTCTGTGATTCTGTGATATGATAGAAAGTTCATGATAGAAACTTCATGATAGAAAGGCCTTTCCTTTCATACTGAGTCCAGACAGGACCCTGAGTTAAATCTCTTTGTGTCCCCTGCTGACAGTGAGACAACAGGATGGAAGCAAACCTCCCTGTTGCTGTCTCCCCTGACCACCTTATCCCCAAAACTCTGCCACAGCTTTTCCTGATTTCTACTCTTCAAAGAGCCCTTTCAGCCCTGCCTTTAAGGCCTGCAATTTCAGCAGAGAACCCCTTCAGGAGGATTCCAAGAATATCACAAAGCCCCCCTAAGCACTAATGGTGACTACTCAACAGAAGTACCAACCCTTATTCACACATCCCTTTTATTTGCACAGACAACTGTATCCAGTAATGACTTCAATCAGCTTTAGATCACACATCCACAAGGATTTAGGAGACACAGGTGTTTGAGCTCCCTCCCTCCTTATCTTGTCTTCATCAACACAAAGAGTATTTGCATTGCTTTTTCCACACCCAACCTATTAAATACCACAGGTCATACTGGGAGGGTGGAGAGAGTATTAAATTGCTTGAGAGAAATAAAATGAGAAGGAAAGAGACAATCATATCTGCTAATATCATCTTTTTAAATGTACATAAAAATACAAGTCTGAATGAAGGTGAACATAACCCTAGAATCCAGACTATATTGACACAAATTAAGGCATTGTGGCCTAATATATGGCAATTACCAGGCCACAGAAAGCAAATGCATCAGGAGATTTCTTTCCTGCCTGTTGATGCTGCTACAGCGATACGTATGGGGAAAGGAAGAAACAGGATCAGCTAACTGCTGACCTTAGTAGTTATTCAGTTACAAACATGGTTGGAAACTTACCCATCAAATGTTTTTTCTTTCAAAAATGTAAATCTGTCAACCCCAAATTGTTGGGGGATTGACATCTTTGGATTCAGAAAAGTTTGTAAATAACAATGCCTTTTAATTATTTTCCTTTTAAATTTGTAATTAACATGCTAAAATGTTCGGGTTTTAAGATCAAATTGAAATAATTATTAATTAACAAATAAAATGTTTTCATTGACTGATATAAATATGATTTTGTTCCATTTCAGGAGCAAGAAATTTCTTTTCTAACTATTTTACTAAACCAAAATATTTTTTATTCAAGAAGAAGAAAGGGGAATTATATTTTAATAATCTGTCACAATTATCCTCCCACATTTCTATTTTATTTTTCTAATTCATAGTGCTCTCACTAAAGTGTAGACAAATCATCACTGGTTTTGCTTTTCTCTGTCTGGATTGTTTTCCTGCCTTCCTGCTTATTTCTAAGCTGGTATTCTAGTTTTTTGGTGGAGGAAGGGAGGGCAGAACAAAATTTATAACAGCATTCTCTTTGGGATGCTGTTCTCATAATGAACATAAATTGCTCTCATTTATCATCTCGTAATATAATCATATAAAACCCTTTCCCATCTTCATCCCTATAAGGTACTGTTTTGTTTTATTAGATTATAATGACAAATGACAAAATCTTTTGCATGACTTCAACCATTACAAAATTCTGAAGGGATTGTTACTCTATAATACCCACCAACGCTTTCTGATGGAGCTATCCCATGCTGAAAGCTGCAGTTAGAAATACTCTGTCTACCAATAACTTAACTATAAAATGTTGGCTTTTAGAAAAAAAAAAAAAAAAAAAAAAAAAAAAAAGTTGTCTTTAAGGCAACCCAAAACACCACAGGGAGTAAACTATGGTCATGTTACTGAGACATCCAAATGAGTAATAAATCCAGGGGTTCCACTTTTGGCATGTTTTATTCAATAAACAGAACCCAGTCGGACTTTACAATATATCAATGCTTACTGGTTACAGGAAACAGGGAGTTATCTGCAGGATTCATTTGCTTTATGTCTTTTGAAAGCTGATAAATCCATTCCACTCACTTAGGGCTGCTGAAACATGCAGAGCTCCACTAAGATCTGATCAAAATAAAAGATACTCAGCAATGCAGAGAAGTGTTTACCATTTCTCAGGAACAGACCCTGTTGCTATTTTGAGTAGAAATCCTCCCCAGGATTCCAGGAGCAGACTTTACCATTTCACGTTTCCCCTGGAGTATCATAGCAATTTAAAATTTGTCATGAACTATTTGCAAATAGAGAAGTATATAATTAAGTGACAGTGAACTTAGAACATTTAGTCTGCTGAGCATCGTATTTGCCACGTAACCAAACTGCCCTTTTGAGAGAATTGAGTATCACCATTTGCATAATCTGACAACTATCCACAAGAGGTCAACAAGCATCCCCAAAGAAGCTGAGGTCTGATTTTCTTCTGTCTTTGACAAATTTTCCACTGGGGATTTCCATCCAGCTCTATGGACCCTTGCCTCCTTACATATCACTCTAAAAGGGGCAAGTCATCTTTCTGATGTGACTGTTTTCTTCATTTATAACTTCCTTTCTGTAAAAGATGAGCTACTTATATGACTAAGAAATTTGGTATTGTTTTCTTCATTAAAATGAAATATGATACATTTAAAACATACTTAATCTACATCACACTGGAACACATAAATCCTATTGAAATATGTTCCAAAAACGTGCATTTCTACTCCACATTTAACTAAAGAATTTTGCAGGCCTAAAAAGCCTTGAATATACAATTGTTTCAGCTCTTCACAAAGTTAAAGAAAGGTAGCATTATGCTGTTCTCTGATTATTGGCCTCAGATCAGCCATTAACTCTATTAAGAGTTCAGTGAATCTAGTGGTGAAAGTGTTGTGAAATGTTTGATACTCTTAATTGAGAAGAAAAATAGTTGGTACAGAACAAGCTGATCTCTTATCACTTGAATTAAAAAAAAAAAAAATGTTTCGTATATTCTCCCACTGAGTAAACATAGCAACAAAATTCTTGCCTATGAAATACATTTCTCTTTCTATAAAAATAAATTAACTTTTTTTCTTTTTCTTCTGCAATTTAAAGGCTGATCTTGTTGAGAAGCTGAGCAGTGAAATGTGAAAATTGCTGGTCTTCCATGAAGTATCCCTTGTCCCATACTCTTCTGTCATTTTTCTTTAGTGCTCTTAATACCATTATAAACAGCACATCGATAACACTAAAAACTGAATGGATTAAGAAATAGGAGCAGGAACACCACAGTTCTTAACTGATATTGATCTCCTGCTACAATGAGAGAGTTTCATCTCCACATTCCTTGAGTCCTTCAGATCACTAAGAGGTACTGATAACACATAACTGCGCAGTGGACATCAGATGGGAAAATCACATAAACTTAGGACTTAGATCAACTCTGAGAAGTCCTCCAGTTCATCTCCTGCTCTAGCGTGAATCATGAATTTCAGTCTTGGCAACCTGTTGTTTAAACTTTTCCTTAAAACACCCCAAAACATCCCAGTTCTGTTAAGCATCTTATTGTTGAGCCTAAATATATAATACATTTTTAAGTGTTATCAATGCAGAAGTTGAATCACCATAATTACAATTTAAATTCATTACTAGAAAATGCTCCTTCTCTTAGTAGGAGCTCTTTGTGTACTTGACCATTACAGTCTCCACCCAAATCTTCTTTGTAACTTAACCAAATATATCTTTCCACAGAAGTCAAATTTTCCATGTGTTCATTTTCTCTATCAGACTCTCCTGAAGCTCCATGGGAGGACAATGGGACAAAGACAGCAACCTCTTACAACTTTCAACACATGTTCATCATATCACAAAAAAATGTGGCAAAAATCACTATGGAAATAATTTCTGGTCCAGCTGATTCTTGCCCATATGAGATATACAGAAATGTCTTCAGAGAGGAGCATGTGAAGTACATTATTTACATTAATTTTTAACTTAACATGCAAACTCACTTTAACAGCAAATATCTAATTATCTACTAGCAAGTAAGAGAGGCTCAGGATCTAGAAAGTGTGGTTTTGGATATCTTTCTATTTTGGATAGCAGCTTCAGGTGTTGGCTGTACCAAGTATTTGTCAGGGATTCCAGGCTTTTCTCAGAATTGTACAAAATTCTCAATGGGTATGAAGTGGGGAAACAACAATAAACAGAATGCACAAATGCAACTTACCTGTTGACTGAAAGTTATATTCCTCTCGATTTTCCAAGCACTAGAGGACCTGTGATGACAACATTGTACTCTCTTGAATCAACATACTTGTGAAAGAAATAGAAACACATTTTGGCTATTACTCAAGGTTCTAATATTTGAAATCCGAGACATTTGAAATTCATACTTACATTCATCATATTGACTTTTCTACTTGAGTTATGAAGGTACACTTATCTACAGATAAATTACCCCTTTAGAACAAATTATGCCCAAACTAATATATTTTGTTAAAGTGAATCCAATTTTTGAACATCCGACTTCATCGCTGTCACGCTTTTTTCCAGTAAGTGACTATCTGATCTTTTCATAGTTTTCTTTTTATCTTAAGTAGTTTTTATGGTCATTTTTATTATTACAATATATTCCCATCATGACACTCAAGAAAATCTTTGTCATTTTCTAGCACTAGTACCCAATACTGTAATTAACTAAAGGCTAACAAAATATGCATTTTTACACATCTCTCTATGTACAAAGAATCCCACTCATTCCCCAGGTTCTGGTCGTCTTCCTTCTTGTCACTGGGGGAAGGTGGAAGATGGAGCTTCTTGATCTGCTCCTGACAGATCACAGTCTTTTTCAGTCACAGCCACCCTGGGATTTGCAGTGGCCATCACAGGAGATCTGACATGACCTGAGCCCTGGTCTGTTTTTTCAGTATCAATTGCTATTCAGCCACCAGCCAGATCTGATGCAAAGCCAAGCACCAGTATTTTACAGAAAATAAAAACTTTCTTAGAGCCACATACTGCTAGTTCATTCTCCTTGTCCCCATAGGAGATACTGGCAGGGAAACCCTCATGTATGCTCAGGTCATCTTCTATTCCTTTTTGTATACTTAACTTTCCAAAGAAAGTGAAAACAACTTGTATTGACCCCAGACATGACAAATTTCAAAATCTGATTACCTACATTTTTTTGTTACTTGGAAATTTTCATTAATTACCTTCCTGCACCTCTAGTTTCAGCAAGCAGTGTACTTTGGGTTACCCACAGCCTCAGTAGTTGATATATCATCAAATATATTCCTATAAAACTAATACAGTGGGGGTAATTGCAGATTCCATACCACAAGTCACATCTCAGTACAGAACTCTTTTAATGTTCCATTATTCCAGTGTACTGAAACTACCACAATAACATTTTCAGTTTAAGGGGAAAAAAAGATTCCTAGGATGTTTGATTTATATTGATACTTTTAATATATTTTATTTTGTGATTCTTCATCAGTGTCTGATTTCCAGCTACTATTTTCAAATTTAAAACCACCACGCACCTCTAAATGTCAGTTCCTATTTCTTTCACTAAAAGAGTACTGAGCACCTAGACCTGTTTTTACAGCCGCATCGGTGATGTGAGATCTGTTCACAAAAGTCAATGCATCTGTACTGGGAAATGGTAAGAGCAAATGCTGTATGGCAACACATGGCATTTCACCAATCAGAAGTAAAAATACAAAATAGGTAACCATATGCTATGGCAGTTGTGGAGAGAGCAAGGTGTCTACAGACTTACTGACCAGAGCTCACGATGGCCACTCTCTTTAAAAATTGCTTCTCTGATCTTGCCCACATGATCACCTTGAACAAGTCACCTAAAATCTTCATCATACACCATGCATTGTGCACCTCTACCCACCACTATTTTTGATCAAGATGAAAATGAACACCAGTGATTGTGCCCCAGTACCATATTCAAGTCATCATTTCTTTTCCACTAGTATTTTGAAGTAATTTTAAACCATCAGTTCTTTGCTAAGCACAAGCAACAAGCATGGCTGGAAAAATAGATGTGTATGGGGATTAAATTGCTATGCAGGGTAAGAAACATTTATGCAAACAACAGTGGGCAACCGTATTAAATGGCACTTTGTTAACATGGGTGTTCTGAGGGACTTGTTTATTGCTGTAAAGGTTTGCTTTGATTTTGGGGAGAAGAAGTTTAAGTTAGAAGATGAAACATGGCAGTGCAATGTAGAAGTTGTTAGTGCAGCATTAGGCAGGGTATAGCACACTCAATGACCAGACTTAAACTGACAAGACAGTAGCTGGCACCAAACGAAAAAGAAATGGAAGTCAGGATTACAATTTCCTAAACCACATAGATCACGTTGCAAGAGCACATTTGACTACATCTTAATTGAAGCTGGTAGCTGTCACCAGCTGGTAGGAAACAATCCACTAATTCAAGAATGGGCCAGCAGGTCAGAATAAATAGACATTCTCTCTCACTTTGTTACAAATTCATTTTCTGATTTCGTTTAGATCACAATCCACATGCGGTTTAGGCTTTTCTAGTGTCATCACCAAAGTAAATCTAACATTTCGCAAAAGAGCATTGACACTTGCTTCAACAAAGTTTATAAAACATTTGACCACCTTCCGAAGACAAATATACAGGAGCTAGATTTCAATACTTGTGTGAGAAGGTTTTATTCATGCAAGAGAAAAGATAGAAGTGGGCCTAAATAGAATCACAGAATCATGGAACGTTTGGGGTTGAAAGGAACCTCAGAAACCATCTAATTCCAACCCTCCTGCCAAGGGCAGGGACCCACTAGACCCACTAGATCAGGTTGCCAAAGGCCCCATGCAAAGCCTGTCCTGGCCTTGAATGTTTTCAGGGATGGGGCATCTACAGCTTCTCTGGGCAACCTGTGCCAGTGCCTCACCACCCTCTGAGAAAAAAATTTCTTCCTTATATCTAATCTAAATCTACCCTTTTTCAGTTCAAAACTGTTTCTCCTTGTTCCATCACTATATCACTTTTACTATAAAGAATCCCTTTCCAGCTATCTTCTAGCCCCCTTTAGGTACTGGATACTTAATAAACACAAGTCAGTTTTGATACGTTATGTGCTGGTTTTAGTTCTTTACTGTATTTACAACAGGTGCAAAATAACAGTGCAAAATTATTGTATAGTCCAAAGCAACTGCAGAAAAACAGCTACCATTTGAACTAGTTAAGTAAGCCAGAAATGAAAAAATACCTTTCCTCACTTCTTAGCCAGTTCCTCACTTTTTCTCAGCATTTCAAACAGACGTGCCATTATATCATGGAATCACCAGGTTGGCCTTTCACACTGTTGCAGATAATGTGCTGACTCTTCATTTGGTGATATGTTCTAGGAAGCTAGCAGCCAAACCAAAACACTGAGAACTAAGGAAGGACTTCTGTCTTGTCATTGTCCATCCTAGGAACTTCAGCAAATCAGTATGACAATCAGAGATTATTTGTCATACAGACAGACCTGAACTGGACTGGCTGGCAGGTATCATGAGCATTCTGAGGCATGTTTACTTTGGACTAAGGCTGGCATTCTTGTTGCCTCACCCTGGTGCAGACTAGAGATGCCCACCATGGTAACCTGAGCTACTGCAAAACCTAGTGTCAAAGTGAAGATTAATGAAAATGGACCTCTCTCAGCAATCCCTCGATCAGAAACATGTAAAACTAATATCGGGTATCTACAGTAATGGAAAGAGAAATGTAGTTATCCCTAGCCAAAAAAAAAAAAAAAAAAAAATTAAATGTGAGCAGCAATGACTGGAGGACTGTATTCACTTTAAGCAGACCCAGCAGCAGCCAAAGATTGCAATGCCTACATTATTTGCATCATCACCTATCTTAGCCATAGGGCTGCAGAAAGCCTCAGGTGTCAACACTGAAGTCTAGTGTCTACCTGCATTTAGATTTAAAAGTCTTCACAAAAAAAAAAAAACAAACAAACAAAAAAAAAAACAGTCCATTCTATATGAGCTTAGATTGGAGGTGCATGTGCCAAATGTATGGACAGTTGCAAAATGATATGTTTGCACATAGCAATAAGTGGATGAATACACACCTATGCACCTAAATGATTGTGTGCTCAGATTGGAACCATGGCTGTTTCAACACCTGTGTAATCCCCAGAGATAGCATCCCTTCTAGGTGGCAGCAGTTCACTACCATTGTTCTTCATTCTTCTCATCATATCATGTAGGTTTCAGTCAAATGATGACAAATTCCACCTTCAAAAGTCAAAAGCAGAACTAAGAAAAAAAAATATGAATGAATGTAATTAAAATCAATGTAAAGAAACAATGTTGCAACCTTTCTCATAGAAAGTAATTACATATAGAGGTGGATTATCAAGCTGTTAGGTCCTAATTCTTTAAGTGGTTAACTGTGGTTGCTTAGGAAAAGTATATAATGAATATATAAAAATTCAAGCAAATACCACACGTCTTTAGCATATTGCTAAACTCTGTCCATCAGAACTTGAGGGAATTCCTGAAAAGCAACTTGCATCTACTCCATCTTGATTACTACATATTTGCAAAAAAACAAAAACAAAAAAAAAGAAAAAGAAACATTCAGAGAAAGTCAAAAGTCTTTTTCCTGAGAGGTGGTAACTAATATATCCATTGTTGCCTAGGATAGCTCAGATTATTTTTCCCGGGTGCATTACTTCTTGACTACCAGTCTGGATTTTGGTTTTATATTTCCTCAGCCAGTTGTTTGGTACTGTAAATTCATGGATTTAAAGGTGAAAATCTCTCTTTTGTTTCTGCCTCTGCATGTACTAGTGACCAGGAATCTACAAGTAAAAAATGCTTTCATGTTGAAAGAACTTTTAAAATAAAAGTTTTCTATAAAATATGTTAGCAGTGAAGGTAAAACAGAATGGTCAATTGCAGTTCCTAGGCAACAGTACACAAAACTTGAATTTTTTATCATTTGCCTGGAGGCTAAAAAAATGGGACTGATAAATTATACAATTTGAAAATCTGTTGTGGTTTTTTTTCTGTTTTTCAGGAATATGGATTTTTCTTTTGAGATTTTAAGATGAGTGTGTGTGAGAGGCAGCATACTGTTGGTTGACTAATTTGTAGCTACTTTGAAAAAGTGGCCATATGTAAGAGAAAAATACTGAAAAAACAGGATTAACATCAGAACTCTCAGGATGATTACAAGTTTTAGAAACATCAGATTATAGAAACTTGATTCTCATAAATTGTTTTAAGAGGGCATTTTTATTTTACCAATGAAAGAAGATTCTGAGATGTGATTCTAAATGTTATTACTTATGCTTTCAAAAAAGATAAACCTAAAAACAGGACATTGGTGACTATTAGACACTTGGGAATAATGAGCAAATCCATTCTGATCCCTTTCAACACATCATTTTAGATAAGCAGAAACCTCTGCATGCAACCATTTTATCGGGTAGCAATGAGCTGGATTTCCTGTTCACTGTAGAAGAACAGATCTGTATCACCATCTTTAAATAATCTCTTACTAAGCTTTTCATAGTGGGCAACATTGTTTTAATATTCTACAAGAGCTTCATTGAGACAAACTAATATTTATCATAAAATCTGGTGTTGATATCACTACTGTTGGAAAAAATCTCTAAAACCATTTCTATTAAACTGGGGGGGGGAAAAAAAAAGAAAAAAAAAAGAAAAAAAAAAGCTTTGTCATATATATAGAATGAAAGTTATGGTCTCTATTTCCCAGGCTCTTGTGAAATATTAGGAAATAGCAGGAAAAAGAACAGGAAAGTGAAAGGATAAAAAAATATAAACAGTAACTAGTATATGGATACAAGTCAAAGCATAAAGATTTTTTGCAGGAAAATGCAGGCACTGAAACAAACTGGAGTAAAGTATTTCCAGACGTAATCAGAATGACGGAGAATAAAAATTGATAAAAGATAAAGGAAAAACAGATGAGGAAAACAGAAGTAGCTTTTGGCCAGACACAGGCACAGCTATGCCCACGCTGCCCTCTGGGAAAAGCTCAATTCCCTGAGCACAGATCTTATAACAGATACACCATATACAAGTGAACCTTTGCACTGGAGAGGAATCTGTGGAATCTGCCACTGGATGCTGTCCCCACCTTGCACATATCGAAAGGACTTTCACTTATAGCCCAGGAAATCAGCAACCAGCTTCTCCTATGTATCCCTTTGCCTTCTACAGTCACCCGTCTTGTGTGCTAATGGGTGACTGATGTCAAAAGCCAACATCAGAGTCTGCCCAGAGAGACCTCAGTGCCATGTGCTGCACATCAACACCAGGTACGCCTGCCACGGTGGATGCACAGATAACTCAGGGCATTAGCCTGCTTTCTGGCTCTGAAATGTGGACATAACTCACTGTTCTTGCAGTGCACCTCATTTCCCAAATATGTTCATAGACTCCAAGAATGGTGATGGTGAAGGGAACTGTTAGTGCTGCTGAGAAAAGATTTCAGCATCTGGCCCTCCACATGCTGGAAACCCCCATGTTTAATCCCTGCCCAAATCACTGAAGAGCTACTTGACAAAGAAGTGCCACTAACAGAAGTGATTAGCTGGTCACCAAAGAGAGGGAGTGAAGGGTTCACTAAATGATACAGAGGACTGGTCTGCTTTGACAGACACTGTAGATAAAACTGAAATAAGGGCTTTTCACTTATCTTAAGGACTTTTCACAGCACATCTTCAGCAACCCAGAGAAAGCCTTAATGCAATTTATTGCATTCCAGTGGTAAGATGGGAACCCATGTGTTTATGTATGCCTATATGTTCAAAAAGGTGAAGTCTTGATTTCAGCCTGTTGACCCCGGGGGGTTGGGTTGGCAAGGCACTATAGCTTCAAGTTAATACATTCGTGTACCAGAATAGTTTGCTCTATTTGTATTACCCCACTGCATTGCATGAGTCCTGGTGTCATTTCACAAGTACAATTACTTCAAACAGCATTTTGCTGAAAGATTCACTTACCCAGTCTTTTGAAATATTGCCTATATGACTGTCCTAGATGTTTCTGAACACTCATAAAAAAGGGAAGGTAGAAGAAAGTCAAAATACACAGACTTTGTTAGCTTTGTACATGCCATGGATGACATCGTGTTGTAAGTCAAAAACAGCACATTGCAACACTCATAGAAGTGTAGAAAACAGGTCCTTAAGAGGTTATCTGTCCTATTTCTGCCCCCTAAAGATCAACTGTGTTTCCTGACAGATGTCCCTCCAGCCTGTGTGTATACTTACAACCCATGAGAGAGATTCCAGCATTTCTCCTGGCAAGCTACTTCAGCACTTCACTGCTTTGCTAGGAAAATAATCCTCATCCTGAATTCAAACCTCCAATGCTGAAACATAGTGTTCTCTGTCTTGCAAAAAGAGCAGATCAAAGCTATGATCTGTTCCTCCTCATAGCTATGTTTTGAATTGTTAAGAATAATCCAAAAAAGTTGAGCTATGGAAAAATGAAAAAAAAAAAAAAAAAAAAAAAAAGGAACATTGTAGGAAAGGAGAAATACTGAGTAATATCTATGTCTTTATCCGGTCATTCTTACATCTGTCTGATTCTACAGTTTACTTATATTATTTTTAAATTAATTTATCATCCACGTTCTTATTAAATTCAACACTCATGCAAGCTACAGTTCTTGAGTAGAGGCTGTGACAGTACACTACAGGAAAGAATTACTTCATATATCTCCAGGGTAATGCGTTACTTTATATACATCATACTAAATTGTTTGCTTTGCCACAACACCATGACTCATGTTCAGCTTGTGAGCCATTGTAACCAATAGCTTTCTCTGCAGTATTTCTACATAGCCATCACTCTCCATTCTGCATCTGTATATGACTGTCCTTACCTATGTTTGCATCTCTCATTGTTAAATTGCACCCAATTTTTCTCTAATTTATTCTTCTAATTTAAAAAAAAAAAAAAAAAAAAGTGTTAAAAAATCTAGCCCCATCTTTCAGTAAGTTTGCAATCTTTAAGAGTTAATCTTTAAGAGTTGCACGTTTAGTAGGTGTCTAAATTTATGGAACAATCCCCCCAAAAAATTGACATTTGCGGTTTTTCCAGACCTTACCTCACCTTCTGTAGTCTTTCTCCTTCAAAAAAATTCTGGGCAATATACTAAGTTGACAATCACAGAATCACAGAATTTCTAGGTTGGAAGAGACCTCAAGATCATCGAGTCCAACCTCTAACCTAACACTAACAGTCCCCACTAAACCATATCCCTAAGCTCTACATCTAAACATCTTTTAAAGACTTCCAGGGATGGTGACTCCACCACTTCCCTGGGCAGCCTGTTCCAGTGTCTAACAACCCTTTCGGTAAAGAAGTTCTTCATAACATCTAACCTAAAACTCCCCTGGTGCAACTTAAGCCCATTCCCCCTCATCCTGTCACCAGACACGTGGGAGAACTGACCAACCCCCACCTCTCTACAGCCTCCTTTGAGGTACCTGTAGAGAGCAATAAGGTTGCCCCTGAGCCTCCTTTTCTCCAGGCTGAACAATCTGACCGCGCGCGCAGAGGGTGTTGAGGCGCTGTCGGCGGCTGAGGGTTGGGGGGATGTGGGGGGGGGGGGGGAGCGGCTGCGCACATCGAGCGGCGTGTTGTTGTTGGTGGTGGTGTTGTTTCACAGTGTCCGTATTTGTCATTGTTTCACACAATCTGAATCGTTAAGGTTGGAAGACACCTCCAAGGTCACCTGGTCCAACCATCCCCCTGCCACCAATGTCACCCACCAAACCCCAAGCACCGCATCCAACCTCTCCTTGAACACCCCCAGGGGCAGTGACTCCACCACCTCCCTGGGCAACCCGTCCCAGTGCCTGACTGCTCCTTCTGAGGAGAAATGTCTCCTCATTTCCAACCTGAACTTCCCCTGGCACAACTTGAGGCCATTCCCTCTAGCCCTACCACCAGTTATCTGTGAGAAGAGACCAAGCTCCGGCTCCCTACACCTTCCTTCCACGTAGTTGCAGAGAGCAGTGAGGTCTCCCCTGAGCCTCCTCTTCCCCAGACCAAACACCCCCAGCTCCCTCAGCCGCTCCTCGTAGGACTTGTTCTCCAGGCCCCTCACCAGCTTCATCGCCCTTTTCTGGACTCGCTCAAGCACCTCGATGTCCTTCTTGTAGCGAGGGGCCCAAAACTGAACACAGTACTCGAGGTGCAGCCTCCCCAGAGTCGAGTACAGGGGAACGATCACCTCCCTAGCCCTGCTGGTCACAGTGTTTCTGATACAAGCCAGGATGCTGTTGGCCTTCTTGGCCACCTGAGCACACTGCTGGCTCATATTCAGCCGACTGTCCACCATCACTCCCAGGTCCTTCTCTGCCAGGCAGCTCTCCAACCACTCATCTCCCAGCCTGTAGCTCTGCTTGGGGGTTATTGCACCCCAGGTGGAGGACCTGGCACTTGACCTTGTTAAACTTCATGCAGTTGACCTCAGCCCATCGGTGCAGCCTATCCAGATCCTCCTGCAGAGCCTTCCTACCCTCAAGCAGATTGACACATGCACCTAACTTAGTGTCATCTGCAAACTTACTGAGGGTGCACTCAATGCCCTCGTCCAGATCATCGATGAAGATATTAAAGAGGACCGGCCCCAGCACCAAGCCCTGGGGAACGCCACTAGTGACTGGCCTCCAGCTGGACTTGACTCCATTTACCACGACTCTTTGGGCCCGGCTATCCAGCCAGTTTCTAACCCAATGAAGCGTGCGCCAGTCCAAGCCAAGAGCAGCCAGTTTCTTGAGGAGAATGCTGTGGGAGATGGTGTCAAAAACCTTGCTGAAGTCAAGGTAGACCACATCCACAGCCTTTCCCTCATCCACCCAGCACATCACTTTGTCATAGAAGATCAAGTTCATCAAGCAGGACCTGCCTTTCATAAATCCATGCTGATTGGGCCTGATCGCCTGCTTGCCCTGCAAGTGCTGCATGATGATTCTCAAGAGGATCTGCTCCATGAGCTTCCCTGGCACTGAGGTCACACTGACAGGCCTGTAGTTTCCCAGGTCAGTCCTCCAGCCCTTCTTGTAGATGGGCATCACATTTGCTAGCCGCCAGTCAACTGGGACCTCCCCCAATAGCCAGGACTGTTGATAAATGATGGTAAGCGGCTTGGCCAGCTCCTCTGCCAGTTCTCTCAGTACCCTTAGGTGGATCCCATCCGGCCCCATCAACTTGTGCACATCCAAGTGCCGTAGCAGGTCACCAACCATTTCTTCATGGGTAGTGAGGGCCACATCCCGCTCCCCATCCCCTTCCACCAGCTCAGGGTTCTGGGTATCCAGAGAACAAACGGTATTGCCGCTAAAGACTGAGGCGAAGAAGGCATTAAGCACCTCCACCTTTTCTTCATCTCTTGTAACTAAGTTTCCTCCTGCATCCAGTAAAGGATGGTGATTCTCCTTAGTCCTCCTTTTTGTGTTGATGTTTTTATAAAAACATTTTTTGTTATCTTTAACGACAGTAGCCAGATTGAGCTCCAGACGAGCTTTGGCCTTTCTAATTTCTATCTATGTAACAATGTTACATACACATGTAACATAATGCGGCAGTTAAATGCCTTCCAAATTAAATATTCAGGCATGTAGGAACAATATGTTTTGATTCAGTTCTGAGAACTATCCTAAAACCAAATCTATCTAGCCAAAGACTTATTTTGCTTCATCCCCCAAATGACACATAAAGGAAAGTCCTTCCTGGTATTTTTCTGTCAGATGATTCCTTGAATCTAGTGAGGAAATGGATCTTTTCCATCAGTATATGTGTTGCAATAGTTTGAAAGTATAGGGAAAGAAAAATCTTCCATTTCATGGATGCTTTTTCATTCATATGATGATTGGTCCCAGATTTTAAAGTAATCTTTTTCAGACACCTCTCATGCATTTTAAGAGTAATGTTTTCCTTTACACTTCAAGAGAAGAGCAAGTGTTGAAGATGACCTCACTTTTAAATGGGGAAAAAAAAAAAAAAAAAAAGGAAAAGCTAATTATCAGTGCTAAAAAAGTGTGATCGTCTTATTGCTAAATTCTACATTAAAATGCTTTTTTTTTCATTGAAGAGTATTCAAGGGATAGATGGGCAAGGACTTTTTTAACGTTTAAAATGATCTCTCAGGTGCTTAGAAGCAATGATACTTGGATATGTATTGGTAAATGTCCTAAGGCATGTCTCAGCAAAAGGGTAAAGAAGGCAGTTATAGAGAACCAAATATTATTTCAAATCCTTTCAGGAATAAGTACAATATTTTCTTAGACACGCAAAACATGTACAGAAAGCAAATCATACACCATATTTTTTCATAATTTAAGTGTGTGGCTTCCTTAAAAGTGAGGGATGAATAAACTCTTCCTGGATCCCACTTCTGTTTTTTCTTTTTTACGCAGTTCTACAGATGACTCATGTTTGTGTTATTCCTCCACAATCCATTTTTCTGGTATTAATAACATGAGTAGAACAGAGGAGTACTGAGTTGAAACATTTGTTCCTCAGGCTTCAAGGACAGGAGCTCTGCAGTCAGTGCAGAGAAAACACTGATACTGCTGCATCCTGGGGGTTCTGGTGGGCTAAAAGCTTGACATAAACCAGCAATGTGTGCTTGCAGCCCAAGAGGCCAACTGCATACTGGGCTGCATCACCAGAGGGGTGGCCAGCAGGTGGAGGGAGGTGATTGTGTCCCTCAGTTCTGCTCCTGGAATGCTGTGTCCAGGTCTGGGGCCCTCAGCACAGGAAGGATGTGGGGGTGTTATTCAGACAAGCTGAGAGAGCAGCAGATGTTCAACCTGAAGAAGAGAAGGCTCTGGGGAGACCTCACTACAGCCTTCCAGTACTTAAAGGGGGCTTATAAAACAGATGGAGAACAACTTTTTTTCTCGGGCAGATAATGATAGAAAAAAGGGGAATCATTTTAAACAAAAAGAGGGGAGATTTCAATTAGATGATAGGAGGAAATTCTTCACTAGGAGGGTGGTGAGGCACTGGCATAGGCTGCCCAGAGAAGCTGTGGATGCCCCATCCCTGGAAGTGTGCAAGGCCAAGCTGGATGGGGCTTAGTCAACCTGGTCTAGGAGGTGTCCCTGTCCAGTACAGGGAGGTTGGAACCAAATGATATTTAAGGTCCCTTCCAACCCAAGCCATTCTGTGATTCTATGATTTTATGATTCTGTGTTCTAGAACAGACAATAAAGTCTCAAAAATACACTCCAGAAGTACCTTAGCCATTACTGGTTTATCTGAAGCTTCTACTCATGATTTCTCTTTAGTAGTCTAGCTCACCCAAAGGAATAAAACAGCCCTCCGGGAATAGCTGCTCAGTACCAGTGGGATAGCCAGTTCATGTAGATAACTTGGATATGTTGAAGGGAACTGGGCCTAAAAGAAACCTATAGTCTGAAATATCTGGATATTTTACTTACTACATGGGTGGTGAGAAATATGAGTTATATGTGAATGTAATTCCTTCCATTCCATGTTCTTGTTCCATTGCAAGATGAAAAAAGTCCTGAGGGGAAAAAAAAAAAAAAAAAAAAAAAAAAAAAAAAAAAAAAGACTGTCCCTGCCCTCCTGCAGTGTCATCAGGAATTTTGGTGAAAGCAGTTGCATGGTCAGAGCAGGTTTATATTCACCACATCCTAGAAGGCTACAGTGAGGAATATACCTTCATCTCTTTCCAGCAAGGATATCTATGAGAGTCACAAGGATCACTGAAGTTCATTGCTTCTATGACTTCCAAAAAGTATCCCAAAAAACTACTACCTTCAAGTTTAACTGAAAGTTATTGTAGCAGCCAAATTATATTTGGGAACACCTAGCAATCCTTCCAACAATTTGGCTACAGTTAAGATTGTCACAATGAAACATCTGATTAAAAAACAGTAAAATCATAATCACAGAAGGAATGAAAATCATGAGAAACAATAAAAGTTGTTATTGGCTTAACATATGCCCTCTCTTAAAGCTCTTTTTTTTTTTTCTTCATACTCAAGAAAAGCATACGGATGGTACTACACACTCATGAAAATATTTCAATATTTTCAAAGTGTGTATGGAAGACAAAACACAGCAGCTGTAACTTTAAATCCTGATAATTTAAAAGATGTTGCTCTGTCATTATTATAACTCATTAAAAATGCATTGTTGCCATAACAACTGCCTCATCACATGTGTGACTGCCTCAAAAACTCAAGCTTTCTTTAATCAGTCAGATACATGGGCCCAAGCCTGAAAATAAATCACCAATAAGATTCTGATGTTTTCCCTCTTTATGGTAAAATGAAATGCACACAATTACTTTTCAACAATCTTTAATAAATAAATAAATAAATATTAATGATAATAACTTATAATGAAAACTATAATCAAAAAAGTCTAGTGGATTCTCTTTTTCCTCCCATGCAGTAGAAAATTTGTGTCTGGGAGTGACATTTCATCAGATGGAATAGGATTGATGAACGCATTTAATGTACATTCTATTCACTGCCATTATTTTCCTGAGGCTCCACTGTGTATCATTTGAATAACACTCAGGATAAATCCCAAAAGGTGGCAGGACTTGCAGATGATCTAGTGGGTCAGGCCCTGCACATGTGCAAGGGTTCATTGAGGAAAATTGCATTTTTGCAGCAGTAGAAGGTATGCCACCTGGCTCCATGTGACGAATGGCCAAATATAATATAACCATATTTCTGGGTCCTGAGGGTCTGAATCTGAAGGCTGAGCACAGGACCTGTTATTGAAATGGGGTATTCCAAGCAGAGATGTAAGGTGCAACTGGTCACAGGGGAAGATGAGTGGTATGTCCCCACACCCTGTACTCTGCTGCTGGGAACAGATGTCTGGTCTTAGCAAAAGCTGAGATGAGGAGCAGTGCAGTCACACTGCCCTTGGCAGCCAAGAAGTCATCCCTGCAGCAGTGGCTACTTCATTCCTGTCCCCAAGTTCCACAGAAAATGGTTTCCTCAGACCATGAAATGGTTAGGTTGGAGCCCCCAACGCTAAGCAGTCAGCAGAGGGATTTGAAGCTGAAGTCCCGTTTTCAGATAACCTAACCACCAAGTCAGTAGATATTTAGAGACATCAGTTGGCTTTAGAACAAAAATTTAATCCTTGACGAAGCATGTATTTAAGGTATTTAAGCAGGTATCCCCTCCTCCAGATTCTAGTGTTTAGACTGACTTTTTCCAACAAAAAAAAGCTATTTTCCTGGATTTAAGTCTGCCATCTTCCTTCTGCAACATGAATAATGTTTAATGTGCTCCATTTAATAATAAATCTAATATATTCTCTTCTGCCCATATGGGTATTTCCTTCAAATTTTGTTCGTTTTCAGCTTTAAGTCCACTGAAGTGACATTGAACAAATAATATGGTTTTTCTCTACTGTGTTTTCCTCATATTTAAATACGGTTAAATTCCATTTTCAACTTCAGAAATGTGCTTTGAAATGTACAGGTCAAAGTGTTTGCCTCAAATACCATAGTTATATAGCTTTCTGTGCTTCTTTTGTTTTGTGTTTCCTGAACGACCTTGTGTTAATACACTCTTGGGTGGTAAGTGCCCAAACTAGCTTTATAAGTGGAAGGAGTGTTGTGAGCTGTACATTATACAGTTTAGGCTTCAGCAGATATCCCATTTCATGCATTTATTTATGAAGAAGGAATAGCCCAGAAATATGTTTCTCCTTCAACTGAAATGCTATTGCATTCTGCTATTACATCTTTGTTTCCATACTTCTACAGCCTATGCAAAATATACCCCTAAAAATTAGGAGAAAACAGGAAACTAGTACAGAAAAATGTATATTGGTCAGATTATATATCCGAGGTCTGAGGACGGTGCATTAGGGAAATCATGGGTCTTATTCATTCTGAATTTCCTCTCTTCTACAGAAATGCACAAGCAATTGGTAAAACGCTAGTCCTCGGCATACACCTGCTGTGCTTCCACTCAGGGGAAAGGTGGAGATTGGAAGGGGCTTTAGGAAAGGTTTATGGAGAAGAGGAAGAGAGAATGAGCAAGATAGGACAAAACCACTAGTGAATTAAACACACAGGTTCAGGGAACAGAGGGATAAGCAGAGATGGTAAGGAAAAAGGATGCTAGTTTATGGTACAAATAGATCATTTCTCTCGCTGCTAGAAAGGTAAATTACTGAGTCACAGGCGTTATAACCAGTGGTTTTAAGAGAGGAGATCATTTGCTAGTTGAGCTACTATGAATACTATCTTGTGAAGGGTTCCTCAAAATATTGTTTTTTTTTTTTTTTTTGAAATATTTTATGTCATTAAAGAAATGCACACAAAAGTCTCACCTAAAACCCACCTCTGCACAGTCATTTCTGGATCACAAAGAATTAACTTTATTTTGTTCTTATTCCTATTAAACTGTTATATTTTGAACTAGTAATGAGAAAAGAAATAGTGGCGTTCATCTGCCACCCCCAAATGAATCCCTCCTCGGAAATTTTGACATTACGAGTCTAGATCCTTATGTAAATGTATTTCATATTCACACACAAGCATACTGTGCTTGCATATTTAACAGTGTTTTCCTATACAAAACCTGCTTTCCACCTTACAGACTGAATCAGTAGCTGAAATGTCCCTTTTGGCCACATTTAAAATTTTGATTTTAATCATTGGTGACACAGGGAAGTGAACAATCCTTGTATTTAATCAGAATAAATTAAACTAATGAGCTTTCCTGGCAGATTTATTACTTTTCTTATGGATGAGGTTCCACTGGCTGATCATATGCAAACCAAAAATACTCTTATATAAGGGGTGTAGGATGTAAATATTTTAATTGAAAATAATATATGTTTTAATTGAAAATAAAACTGAAAAATGTTCTAACTGAAAATAAAATACATTGACATTCTGAAGAAAAACTGGATAGATACCTTTTCTTTACCTCTGTATGAGGACCAAAAAAGTCTTTTAGTTTGGTTAATGTGTTTATTTTAGTTTACTATTGTGTGTAACAATACCAGAAGGATCTTAGAGGCTGGGACAAGGACTCTTTTTCACTGCACACTTACCACACTGCCAAAGCCCCTCATCAATAGCTATGTCCTTGATTCCTGAGCCTCAGGTAAAAAGGCATAAAACTGTGATTTTCTGTGCAAATTGGAAAATGTACAGAAAGAAAGAACTTCTGGAAAAAGTAGGAAGATGCTGAAGAATGATATTCAGTAACAGTTTGGAGCTGGCTGATAGCAGAACAGGCAGTTTTTCCCTGTTGGAGGTGACAGACGGTCCAGGAGCATTGTGACCACGCCTGACCTTCGATGGGCAGCCGTTAGCAACAGGCCAAGGGTAGAACTGCAGATGGTGTAGCAACAAAGATAAACAAAGCCCAGGGCACGAGAGGACATGGAAATCTCTATACCTGAGAAATACCCATTTGACTTTACATTTTTCTCCTTTTATCTCTCTCCAGCCAATCAGATAAAGAGTGGGAGGCCAGTTGTCTGTGGGGGGATGGCAATCACCGCAGTACAGTCCCCAAGAGGAAAATGCTCTCTGTCACTGTGTAAGGAGAATCACAGGTCTGAGCCAATTACTGCAGACTTTATACACACTGTACACTTGTTTCTTTATCTTGTTTGGATAGAAAAGTATTTTACAATGAGATTCTACAATCTTGTTTTCAGAGCTCATTCTCTTTCCGGTGTGCTTTTAACAAACAGAAGAAGGAAGCTGATTAATATTTTTGAAATTTCAGTCATTCATACTTAGTCCAGCTCCACTCTCACTTTAGACCAAATAATGCAGGTTCAAGGACATGGATAAACTTTGTAGGCATGCTGTTCGCAGGCACTTTGAATTGCGGGTACCTTGTTAAAATAAGTGAATAATGTCTTCCTCTGTTGCAGGTAGAAATTACTCCAGATGCTGTCCTCCAGCAGCAAACCCAGGCATCAGAGGACTTCTGGTCCAGGGGAGTCCTCACAAGCCTGATCAATAAATCAACTGAATACTTCCTGGCCGGGCACCATGTCTGTAATTATTTCCTTCTGAATTTCTTCTCACCTTACGAAATACAGATAAGAAAATTCTTCTGTACAAAAGCAAATCATGCATTTGAGAAATGTCTTGAGAAATCTGAGCAAATTGTTCATTACAGTGTAACAGGCCACCACCATGAGCCTAACATTCCCACAGGAAGGAAAAAAAATCCTCTGGCAACTAACGTTCATTTTTCATCCTCCTGCATACTCCTTTCAGAAGTGATACTCCTCTAACAATTGCTCCTGGATTTCCCCTAAGAAATAGAAAAGACTGAGCTTCAAGCACCCTGTACAAAGGCAAGCCCAATAGCACCAGGAGGAGTGATACTAATTTCCATGGTGTTCTCACTTTCCTTTTGTCTAGGTGTGCTCCTTCTCAGAAAGTACAATTTCAGTGTAACATACATGGCTAATTTAATTTAATAGGACCAAAGGAAGCAAACCCACCCCTGCCCAGGATACGTAGTCTGATTTCAGGGTTTTTTTAGAAGCCTGTTTGATTGCTGAAGGAAACAGTTATAAAGAAAAACAAACCTTGCTTGTTCTTCATTCTCAGACTCTGATTACATCTGGTAAATATTGTGCCCTTAAGTCATTTAATAATTCAGCTTTCCCACTTTGAAATAATATTACTAGTGTATGAAAGATTACTGGAGGGCCTGTTCTAATTACTGAATACATCCTGTGTAAAAATATTCAAAATTATTTCCAAATGTTTGCCAACTAAGGCCTCAAAAATGTTATTTTACAAAGGTAGTTTAATTGCAGTGTATCCATCTAATTTCATTTACTTTTCTGATTGAAATGCTAAGTTACTTCAGTTGTGGGTTTCTGGATTTTCTGGAAACAGGTGGCTGTTAAACTATGTTCTGGTTGAGAGGATAGTATTAATCAATATATTACAATTTGCAAGACACTTAAGACTTGAATCCCCCATTAAATCCAAGTCTATCCTCACAAGACACTAATTATGGAAATGCATTCATATATTTCAGTGATATTAGTTACACATCCAAATCTGCCTTAGACAGACAAATGAAAAATTAGAGCTGTAAATTAAACATGGATCTTCTAGGCACATGCGAAGGTAGATGCCACAGTGCAGGCTACCAGCTGTTGCAACTGAATTTCGTGACTGTATAGTTATAACTTATCCACAGCCAATAGTTTTCAGATATAATCTTGGAATGAAAACAGGTAAAAATAAGAAGTTCATTGCAACTTTTCAGCATAAAAATCTCAATGTCAATAGTTTTACACTAAGTACAGTCACTAATATTTGGAGCTCTTAGACTAGATCATTGTCTTCACAGTTCATTTTTGCAATAAAAAATATAGCAAGCATAGAAGTATCTGTCAAATGTATTTGCAAAACTAAGGCACTCAATTTCTAAAGTTTTATTACTTATATTATAAAACATTGCCCTACTACCATACCTCTAATATATAATTATTTTTGCATAGATTTGAAAAAAAAATACCATGAAAGTCATGTGAAGCTCTTGATGTACCTACCAGGGGAAAAATATCTAGGATAAGCGAAGACTTCTGGAGCCCTCCCTTTCAATCATACTGCAGTCATACTCTGAGGACAGTGCAAAGTTCAGCAAAGCCAGCTGAAAGGCCTCCTGTGAGCATCAGGAACGATTGATCAGACCATGACTAAAGAACTCAGTCAAACATAAATAGAGCTCACATTCATTCAATATTGGTACATCACTTGTCTAAAAGATAAAGAGGTTTCTATCTTACAGAAAAAGAGCAACTGTGTTGAAAGTGTGATGTAAAAACCCTTACAAGTAGACAAATCAAATGGATTTTTACCACACAATTGGGTCAGATACCTGTAACCCTAGCCGCTTACTTCCCATCAGATTTACAGTGTCTATTCCAAATCACTGAGGCACTTTCCTGTTTGAACTGCAAAGGCATTACTTTTAGCATTGCAGTAATACATGTGGATTGGGTGGGAAGTCATTTTCTTCACAGAAAAGATCTGCTGTGGCTCAAACGTCCCCAAGAAAAAGTGACCTTGACTGAAGATGAGCATGCATTATTTCAAGGTGAAAAGCAAATATTTGACAGAGACTCGAATAGATTTCTCCAAATGAATACCATGTGCAGCCTTAATGTGAGCAGGACTCTGCTGCAATACAAATATCTATCCATTTCTTCAAGCCTCATGAGCAGGACTGGCCCAGGGTATGTATGGGTGCTGGTCTCAAGCTGAGGTGTCATCTAGGGGTGAGTTCTGATTTACAACTGAGCACGAGCATTCTCGGACCCAATAGATTTGTAACAAAGATAAAGTGGGCTCTAACACAGACACAAGCACAGAATCTGACACTTCAACCTTATTTTTGCTCTGATTTCTAAACAAAAGGTATTATATGTGAGGACAGTGTGGTGATGTTCATTGACCTCAACTGTACTACTACAATGAAAGATCCCATCCCTCTTTCTTAAGATTTTAAGGTATTGTTAGACTGCACATCCCTTGTTCTGTCTGGTTGCTCACCTTAAAATGTGATATAGAAAATACGTAATTTGTTTCCCATGGTCCAGTGATGACCTCATCAGATGAGTCAAATTTAAGCTTTCATTTAAAAGAAACAAAGAGAAATAAGAGAGAAAAAAAAATAAGAAAAAAAAATACATTCTCTGGTTCTTAAATTAAATTCTGAAATTTAATATTCTGAAATTCTGAAACTAAAGCATGATTTGATGTTGTTGAGCTTTCTGGTTATAAGACAGATTTTCCCAGAGGTATCTCCAGTGCTTATTCTGAAGGACTGGGTTTGCTTAAACACATTTACACATTTTTGCAGAAGCCCCAAATGACCAAAATGCAATTGTAAAGGGTCATATCTACTTCTCCCCCAACATATTTTTTCATACTGCCCCTCTCTAAAGTAAGGGGTGAAGAAGGAGGAGAATCTTTGGCCACCAAGAACTTCTTGTCAAAAAGACGTGTTTTTTCAGGCATGAGAGAAGAAAAAACTTGAGGCTTCTGAGGCCAATCATCATCTGAAAACTGCACCCAAAGGTCTTCACTGCTTTTAGACTTCACATAAGGAAATCAAAAGTAGATAGGGGACGAGTGTGAATGTTGCACTTCACTCCCTGGGCAGTTTTGGAAGAGATTCCAAGCACTCTGTTATGTACTTAAGGGTTGCTGCTGGCACCAAAATCCTCCTGTTTTACATTGTTGCTTTGTACTTAGGAGAGTGAACCTTCAGCTTCAGGACAAAGATCATCTGACTGGTGAGGTTCTTTGTCTTCCAAGCAAGCTTTTAGCTTGTGATAAGCTTTTTTTTTTTTTTTTCTTTTTTCTTTTTCCCTTTTTTCTTTTCCTGAAGAATTTCAGCCTGATGCACATTGGCAGTGCAAGGCACATTAAATAATGCATGAAGAGAGGGATGGACACAAGAAGTGTCAGTTTTCCTTTTTATGCCCTTTTCCCCTGCAGCCTTTAAAACATATTTTATGCAGTTGCTTTGTAAGCTATACACATATATAAAGGCTAACCCTGCATATTAGGTTCTGATGAATATGCTATGTAAATTCATATGCAAAGCAGATGTAGCCCTCAGGCCATTGGCATATGCCCAGCTGCAGAAGAGGTACGACCGTGTTATGCAGCATTTTGTCATTTCTGACAATCCCTCTGAATTCAACTTAGAAATTAAACTGAATGCAACAAAGACAATATATTTTACATTCTTTATACCAAAAGCACAAGCACAGATCAGCAGTCTCTCATCCTATTTTTAGCTGTCTCCAAAGTAAATAAAGCTTCTCTTGCTATTCTTCCTTCCCTTCTAAAATATACACACTTCTGTCAATGATTTGAAAGTAGTGGTATACCAAGACATTATCTCAAAAAAAAACTGATTCCATACACACAACAAACACATTTATTTCAAATATATGTATGTTAATATTGCTTGCTTTGAGCTAAACTGTGACTAAAACAAATGGATAATCTCATTCAAAAAATCTTTGCAGTAATACTTCTCAACATCGTATATTTTAACAAAAAATACACCTTGACTTACTAAGTTTTACTGCTGTAAAACTAGTGTCGGTACCAAACTAAAAAGATTTATCTTAAAAATATTGCTATGGCATGATCCAAAGCCAACTGAAGTCACTGGAGACTTCCACAGTCTTTCCTGAACTTAGTCCTCTAATCCTTTGCAGCAATGAGTCCATCATGTATTTGTACTCCCACCTAAATGAAGAAGCAATATTTGCACATCAGAGAACAATTAGTCTGAGAAAAACAAGAAAAAAGCAATATTTTCAAAGAACAGCTTCGCCTAAAAATGTAGTATTAATATTTTACCAGTAGGCTAAAACACCAGAGAAAACAGCATATTATAACCCTGAATGGTGACACAAGAAATCCATTAAAATCCTAATTAAAGTGCATTCTGCAAAACAGCAGTGTAAGTCATCTACCAAACGCTATGAAATGTGTCTGAGATTTTGAAAGAACACATGTAATTCTTTTTAAGATATAATTTAGCTCAAGAGATGAGGAAGATTCTTAGCATTTGACTTGCCCAACATCTTAAGTTTGCCTGAAAATACACATTCATCATATAATCTGATCCTTATAAATGTTATTTGTACCTCACTATCAAGCTTGGTGTCCCAGTAAACCACTACTGTACAGACAGGCCACAGCTTTTTCCAGAAGTCTTTAACACTTGCAGATCTGATCCCACAAATGCCCTCCACCACAATCTCTTTGGCATTAATAATTTATTATGCTTAATGAGACTTCTAACATGCAGAAAATTAGACAAGTCGTTATGTCTTCAAAGGACCATTTCCTGCCAGCAGAAAGAAAGAAAACAACAGACACAAGGTAGAGGAATGATCATTCCGGCTGAGAGAAACAGCTAATGAATTCTTTCTATCTCCTTTTACAATCACAGAATATCACGAGTTAGAAGGGACCCACAATGACCACTGAGTCGAACACCTGGCTCCACACAGGACCACTGAAATAACAAACACGTCTGAGAGTGTTGTCCGAATGCTTGAACTCTGGCAGCTCGGTGCCATGACCACTGCCCTGGGGAGCCTGTCCCAGTGCCCGACCACCCTCTGGGTGCAGAACCTTTCCCTAACCCCCAGCCTGACCCTCCCCTATCCCAGCTCCATGCCGTTCCCTCGGGTCCTGTCGCTGTCCCCAGAGAGCAGAGCTCAGCGCCTGCCCCTCTGCTCCCCTCGTGAGGGAGCTGCAGGCCGCCATGAGACCTCCCTTCAGCTTGCCCTGCTTGGGGCTGAGCAAACCAAGGGACTTCAGCCACTCCTCATATGTCTTCCCCTCCAGACCCTTCACCATCTTTGTAGCCCTCCTTTGGACACTCTGTAATAGTTTTAATTTTTTATGAATATGAATTAATCACCTCCAATTACCTCTTACAAAGCCCTTGTTACTTGGTGTCTAAATACAACTGTATTGCTCAAATATTTTTTCAAGTGTTGCATACCTGTCCATTAGCATTAATGTTAATCAAGACTCTTCTAGGTTCTCTGTGCTTGCTATAATTTTCAAAAGCTGAAGGTAGTTAATTTCCTCTTCCAACTGAGGTTGTTCCTTGGTGCCAACCCCAACTGAAAATTTATACTCTTCTCTTTTAAAATATCTTTTGCTCATCTCTTTGCCAGCAGTTATTCTATTCCTTTACACAAAATCATGAGGTTCCGTGACACAATGACAACCATTTCCCACAGCAGTAAAATCATGGTTCTTGTCCTCTTCCACTACTTCCCTATCTTCTGAGTATACATGCAACAGACTGGAGATAGATGTCAAGGGTTTTTATGGAAAAAAAAAAAAAGAAAAGTCTTCCCCAGATGCCTTTCCCAGATAAGGCTGACTGGTTCAGATTAAAACTTCATATTGATGCATGCTCAGAAAATAGCTCTTCCTTCAGCCAGAACATCTCTGTCACACATAATCGGAAGCAAACATCATCCTTGCCAAGTAAGAAGGCAATTTCTTCACCCTTGTGAAGAAATTTTAAGACCAAGGAGATTGAAATAGCTGACCGAAGTCGACACCTGTTCCTAATTGAGCGTATATGGATACAAGCATTAGCATAATTTTTCTTCTGGTTCCAAAAGCAGATGTGCCTAAAGGCTGTCAATATAGCAAGCACGGGAGCTGCAGAGTGCTCACTTGACTTCAGATAATTCTTCCTCTGAAAAATAAATAAATAAATAAATAAAAGTGAACTGAAGACATTCATGCTATCAACAAAGGCAATCCACAAAAGCTTCCAGTACACCTTTGAAAGCAGCAAATTACCCTTGCAGGAGAAATCTGAAAAAGATGTCATCAAAGGACTCTGTGGGTGCTAACTTTAATGGTTTTGTAAATATATTCCCATAGACATCTGTGCACAGACTAAATCAGCCTGTACACTCATCATGTTGCCCGGGTTTGTATTTAGTTTTAGGTTAGAATGTGGTATAAAGACAAAAGGAAGACAGGAGAAAAATGGGAAGATGCTGGGGTTGAGGAAAGCACAGGGACCAAAATAAAATGGTAGTCCAGTTTTAGAAATAATAGGATATGAGTTAACACTAGGAAAATAAAGCCTTATAGGATTAGATAAGACAGGTGGGTGTGACATCCATCTCCAGTCTGTTGCATGTATAATCAGAAGATAGGGAAAGCATGTGGATTTTAGATTTCTAGGGTAAGAAATACACACAAAAGAGACTAATTTTGCAGGATCTGATCTGCTTTCTGCTTTTCCATTCAAATATCAAAAATCCAGATCTCACCTTTTTATGCTGAGGGACTGTTCCATGTGAACGAAGAAAAGTAGGAGATGAAAATGAACCTTACCCACAGTAGAGACTAAATATTGACTTAGAACTGGCCACTGTTTCCTTAAGGGACCTTAGAGGAAGAGGCTGCAATCAAGACACAAGATTCAGTCGGTTTGTTTCAACATCTTACATTGCTCCAAGACAGCATGTTAGAGCACGTGTAGAATGAGGGCAGACTTAATCAGTCACCAACTTTTGGCTTATTTTGTGACCAGCATAGAATAAGTGTAAATACATATATATTTGCTAAGGGAGAGCAAATATAACATCTACAGTTATTCTTGTGCTATGATTTTTTTAGATACCACATTGTCAATATACCAAATAGATTGCAAGCATCAGTGCTTCTTGTGGTTTCTTCCACATTTACCTTTTCTCCTTAGAATTTATCTTAATAATTAGACATTACTATGAAGCAGCAAAAATGTGTCCTTTCTTTTGTCAGAAATATTGCTTTCAGTATGCAAAGTTGTTTTTAATCTTCAGATTGGTCTGCATGCATATAGCATCCCTTACAGCATTGTTTTTGCAGCCTTAATGGGGAACATGTACGCACTGGGGCAAAGTAATTGGATTTCAGCTGAGAAGCAGCATTTGAATGAAATCAATAAAGCTTCTGTCATCTAATATTTTAAGTTTGGTACAATGTGTATACTGCAGGTCAGTGTAAATTCATTAAAAAGATCAATGCAATGGAATTTGTCTTGGGTGCCTCAAAATATCCTAGGATGAAGTTGCCAAGGAAACAAGGGATGCAACTCAGAGAAACATTTAGGTGTTTTAAGTTGATGGCTGAATTCTACTGAGTTTATAAGATATTATAATATAGGAAGTTGTCATGGAAACAAAATCCAACAAATGGTTAATGAAGAGCTAAGCTGGGCAATTGCTGCAGGTGGCAGTGTCAAAAGAGTTTGGGCAAGAACACCCTCAAAAAATGTTAACTCTCTACAGGTTCTTGCTTTTTTTTTGATGTGGGGTGTTTTGTTTTGTTTATATCCCTCAGATAAAAAGAGCAAATGGTGCTTCAGTACCAAAATGGCAGCAGCATTAACAAAACTATTAACCGATAAACTTCTATATAGCTGAGTTCATTGTGGATGTTATAAATCACAGCTACTTGAGTAGCAGCAAGAAGCTCTACAATAGGTAATAAACCTGCTTTGAAATTCAAATACATTTCTTTGTATTATCATTCATATTAAATGAAACATTTTAACTAGAAATACTTTATAAACTCAATTTTTATCTTAATTTGTGTCTTCTCCCTAACAAAGGCTTTCTGTTTCTGGTGATGCTTTGCTTTTTTGTTTTGTTTTGTTTTGTTTGTTTGTTTGTTTTCTTGTTCTTTTTTTTTTCTGGCTTTTATTCTCACATTTACTTTTCTTTAATGATAAATCCTTGTTGAAGTAATTTTAATTTCTAAAACAAAACATAACAGTCATTTTCCAGGATCATGAATGTATCTTTTTTTTTTTCCCTTATCATTCTGTTTCAGCTCCTCAATTTCCTCTCTTTATTAGGTATGATGCATTTCTTACGTTGTGTACACTGCTTTAGGGTCTCAACAATGATATGAAAACTCATAACTTTCTATCAAATTAAAAAAAAAAATCAAGAACTTATACAGTAATACGTAATCCATTTTCTTTTTTTATGCATTGAAGTGATCCATGACATTGACACTCTCAGGGACGTTAGCTGATACAGACACTGTAACTGAAGATGTACAGTGTACAGTGTAACTGAAGATGGGTGTGCTTTCATCTTCTTAAATATAGAAAAAAATGTCTATTATATAGAAAAGATAGATCAAGTAACATTTCCCTGTGAAAATTCCTCTCCCAAAGCTATTCATAATTTACAATAAGTTTACTTCCCCAATTAAATCCTTTTTTGAGCTCTTAAACACTTATTCCTTTTCCTTTACAACAGCCCTCAAAAGAACATCATACTATTTAAGTTGCTCAAAATCTCCTGCCTATTACAGTGTAGAATCAGCTTGTCATTTATTAAAATAACAGCTTTTGAGGATATCTCACAAACATTTTTGTCTGCCTTAAACAGCAAGGAATTAGGATGCCAAATACTATATTACAACATTTATCTATCTCATAAATGTAATTTATAACTAGAATTATAGGTTTTACACTGTCACTTTTCCCAGCTCCCCCCACACCCCATACCCCCCCACACACAAATTGTGTAGTTCAAAGTGTAGTGTGCTTGCACAAAAATAGGGGTAAAGAAAGCTTGTGCCATTTGCTGGGCCAGTAGAAATGCAGTACACCATTAATGAGCTTTAGCTTTTCTTTGAATATATAAAATTCCTGTTCCTCCTTTTACCCTTTCCTCACCATTGCACCCCAAGAGCACTGCCTACAGTGCTACGGGAGCATCTCTGAGCAGATAGGCTTTGCTCTGCTCTGGGATGGACTGGATACTTGCCACTTGTCTTGAAGTCACTTGAAGCCACTTGACTTCATTTCTAGCTCTCAACACCAGAGGACACAGGTTGGTGGAGCATCCACACACCCAGTGGTCCTGTTTGCCCTCCTGATGCCATACAGCACTGGCTGCAGCTGCACTGACTTCTGTCAGTCTGACAGAAGGAAAATAAATAAATAAATAATCAGGAAAAACAGCCCCAAAATGCAAAATATCCTAGCCAAGGAAGACATGTCTGGTTTTCTGTATTGGGATCTGAAGAAAGCAAATGTAAGAAGGAGTGCTGTTTTCACATTTGTCTTCATGTCAGCCTTGCACAGGACAGGTGGATGTTTGGGTAGAAGAAAAGAGAATCTAACTCGTGATTTCTTAAATTTCCAGCATTTCCCCAGACCTTTGAGTAATGTTTTCCAGGAGAATCTCATCTTTATATAAAGAATAAGTTTCTAGACTTCATGATCATGGAGAAAAAAGTGTTTAAAAGGTTTAGAAAGAGAGAACAAAGAAAATAATCCCTGTATAATGTGGCTTTTGGGTTGATTTTGCTTGTTTGTTTTGTTGCTTTTGTATTTTGATTTGTTTTGTTTTATGTTTTGAACATCACTGCATTTTTGAGAGGCTTAAATCATAAAATCAAATAAATGGTTAGGACTGGTCAAGAATCAGTACTCTAAATGTGAACCATTTTTATCATGGATGTGTGCCCTTGGAAACCACAGTTTCTTTTTAGTTCACTTCTCCTAACAGATAAGCTAAATACAACAATGATTTTACTGAGCACCAGATGCTGTCCCTGAGCTATGAAGGGTACAGTAAGACAGAAACAAGCAAAAAAAAAATATATTCTTTGTCATTTACAATGCTGTAGTTAAGCCTACCTTGCCCTTAAATATATTTTGCAACCTACATGATTTTGTAATTGTACAGCTTCGTGCTAAAGAAAAGAGAATAGCCTTGAATTGTGCTTCATAGCAACACAATCAATTAACTGCTTACATATGGACAAATACTTGAATACATCGTATTGCGACTGGATGCTATGTTATACTTCTCTCACATACTGCATTCAATTTACTCAAGGCTGCTGCTAGTTCCTGAGTGTGCAGGAGAAAAAAAAGTCCTTTAGAGGAAGGGCATTTGCCTCTTGTGCGTCAACGTATTCAAACTTTCAACTTGAATGCATCCTCTAAAAGTTTAATTTGAACATTGTCATTAGTGCTAGAAAGTATCTTTTTAAGTCTTGTTGCAGTTTAAGGCAGCTGAGGAAACGGATCAGATCCTGGCTCACTGCTCATTGCCCAAGGACTGTGCAGCCAGCTGGATAAAGGCAAAAACACTTCTCTTTGTTTTCCATCTTTGCTATGATATCGAATGCCAGATGTTCTCTGTTTTTTTCTAGAATTTATTAGAAGTTATTAACTTCTTGAGATCTTAATTAAAGGGGCATGGGAATAAGAAACTTTAGAAGTATTTTTTTCTTTCATTTTATTTTTCATTTTCATTTTGTATTAAATAAGAACAAGAGAAAACTAAAGGCTCAGCTGTAAAAGCAGTGTTGGCCCTGCAAACAATTTTACTAGATGCTACGCAAACTGAAGTGGAAGAGAAGTTGAAGCCCTGAAAATCCTGGGGTACACTAAGCTACACTGAGTTAAGAGTTGTCTGTCCTTAAATGCTCACACAGGGTAGCACTGACTTATGCAAGAATTAGTGGCATCAGTGGGGCTACTTGCATAGACGGTGCTCACCAGGGCTACAACATTCAGTAAGGAATAATAAATTGTGCTTTACCTTACTCATATGACAAGCATTTCGGATTGTGACGAGTCCCAAAAGGCTATTTGCATCCCTCAAAAAATATTTGTGCAGAAATACACACAGAAATGTATATTGACATATCTGAGAAATTTCATGCAGGTGTGTATAGGAAAAGGCAAAACTCAAACGATTCCTCAAAAATCATCTTTCCAACTGTACCCATGAAAACTGAACCTTAAAAGGAATCAGCCATCCTATTTCCATTAACGTAACTTTCAAAATGAAGAGCATTTGAGCTTTCTGTTCTTTAGAAACAGACAAACCAACTACAGAGGCCAGTGCTGTCTTCCCAGGAGACGACTGTTAAATAATAAATATAAAAAACAATAACGTTAAGGCACTTCAAACCAGCCGCAAAATACAGAAAACTCACTGGTTTTAGTCAGTCTATCAGAACCAGGGCTACAGGCCATTTTTATTCACTTGTGCAACACAGGGCAGTGTGTTTCTCACTGAAATGCTGTTCAAACAAAGCATCCACCACGGAGAAACATTTCAAATATCTCTTGTAACTCCCCATGAGGAAAAGCAGTCGGTGTTATGACAATTAAGCAAATCAGAAATTAAATCTATAAATAAGCTCCTCAAAGAGCAAGGGAAGATTTTTTTACAAGTGTGGTCTTCCCAGTGTTTCACGGAAAATCCTCCCATTACATACATGCTCCTTCAGACATTTCCAAATTTCTTCTAATGTGTAGGACTCCCTGCATTTTCCTGGTATGTGAAAACTCTATTGTGTGAAACCCTGCAGCCTAGTACAGAAATAGCAAGGAAAGGCCCCAAAAAAGTGTGATTTGGAACAAAGAAGTCCATCAGCCTCCTGATTAGACAGACAAAGTCTTCTTGCTGCAGAAGGTGAACAGGCACACCCATCAGCCACCTCCATAGCAGAATTGGCCTGGCTTTGCAACAAACTTCAGTGTGGAGGAAACACAGAGCAGACACTGGTGAGGCCACAAAATTCTGACTGTCCCTGCTGGGGGGGCCTGCTGCTTCAGTGGGGTCCTCCAGCAGTAGTTCCAATTTCTCCTCTTGTTGGAAAACCAGAGCACCTGGGCTCAAAGGCGTCTGTCGTGGGGTCTGCTGACCCTGCTGGCAGCTTCCTTCATTTTGGGGTGAGATATGCCAGGGCGTTTCGTTCTCTCCTAGCACTTTGCAGTCACTCCCTGGCCCTGTGGTTCACGGCACAGCTGCATCACCTGGTTGGATGTTCAGAGAGTGCCCTTTAGCAATACCTCGGCTTTAACCCTTGGCCAGCAAATGCCTGTTCAAAGCTCAGATAAGCCTGGGTGAGAAATTTCAGCATGCTGCTGACAGAGAGATTTGTACTAAAATGTTGGGGAGGGCCTGCATTAAGCCTGTGGTGAAGATATGCTCTCAGCCTAGATGATCTGTCACAGAAGTGGCAGATGCAGCATGCATCAATGCCTATTTATTGTCCTAAATCATACTGTTGCTAGTGTCAGGAAAGAAAAACAAATAAAGCAAAGAGAAAATACCAGGTAAGGGCAAAACGAAGACTGAAAATACATATTTACGTTCATATGCAGACACACACAAATACTGCATAACATAATTACATTTCCTCTGATGACACTTAAGGGACATGGTTCAGTCTCAGTCACAAAATACAACTCCCAGTTTCCTTTGTTTGTCATAGACTTCAAGACTAATTTCTAACTACCTGTTGATAGACTGAGGTTGAAAGCATTGCCTTCATTCATTTCACTGAGAGTAACTGTGGTGTGCAAAGCCACTAATTAAAAATGATAACCTAAAACAAGGCCAGAAGGGAGAGAGAACCTCTCTGCTCCCTCCTATCTCTACTTGCTTCCCATTCTTCGGTGCTGGATTCCTTAACCTTTGCCACAACTTGCTGGTAAATAGTCTGGGCTAAAATTAGATATATAGCAAAGGGTAGGTGTAACCATCTGCTGCATGTTGTTAATTCTTGATGGCCTGATAACATCTATTTTTGATGTTCTTTATTAGCTTTCTGGGGAGGAGGATAGAGGGATAGGCCTCTAGTGCCACCATCAGTGGTTTTCGATATTTGCTGCTTTTCTTCAGTTGACAGCCAGTTTTGGCACAACAGAGGGTTTTCAGAAGAACACGGTGCTTAAGATAGGGGGCCACGGACACGAGTCTTGGGCACGCAGTAAAAGAACTGGCATCACCCTCTGGATCTGCATTCAGTTCATTCAGTAACCTGCATGTCTTCTTTTGATGCAAATGTGGACTGTTTTCCCTGCTGTGATCTTTTTGTTGTCTTACTCGATAGTTAAATTAGAAGTAAGCAACAGACTGCCCATCCATCTTGATTGTCTGGCAAGACAAAACCTCTCTCAGGCACTGAGCACATTCAAAATCTATGCACACCACAATTATCAGTTTAGGCTGGAAATGGGCAACTGATGACACTACTAGGTCAAGCAAAAAAAAAGTACTATTTTGTTCTATTAATTGGCTGAGGAAGTACCAGCTGTACCTGCTGAGCATTCCTGTTGTTTAGAGCTAAGGAAACACAATATTCCTGTCTCTAACTGGATTTTCAAGAGCCAGACGGCCATGTTTAGTAATATTCAAAATCATGTGAAAGCATAAATAAGTCTCAAGCAAATGCAGGTCTAGAATGACAAAAGATCAATTGCTGTGAACACCACAATGTACCGCAGCACTGTCTAATGGAATGCTGTTCCTTTAAATTACATTATTTCAGGCAATCCTTTATTGCAGCATTTTGAAACCATCACTTCTGCTTTTTCTCATCCTGTTTTGGAGCTTCCTTTTTCTTTTTTCTCCTACAATTATCCTTCCAAAGACGGACTAAATAAACCAGAAAACTGGTTTATGGTTCGCACACATGACTCTGAGCCAGTTACTTGACAATGAGCATGTAAAAGGTGGTTCTTTAAATACAACAGCTGAAGGCCTGAGTTGCCTTTCTGATTTTTTCTGTTATACATGGCTGAGCATTTTGCATCATGCACAGTTGAGCACACTGCCAATATAAACTGGGAGGAGAAAATAACTCAGAAATGAGCTCAGACTGCACAAGTTAAATGAAACTTTCATCACAAGCAAAATTTTCAAGAAATAAGGGAAAGGTTCATTAAACATTTTAAAGGTTAGTAGTAGAGACTTCCTTTCTCTTTTTCAACACAAGCTTGGCATGCATTTGATTACTACTTTTCACCAGGATTCCTAATGTTTATACTGACCCCTTATTTTGGAATTCAGTTTGTCAAGGCTTCTTACTTTTCTCTTGTAGGTTCTCATAAAAGCTCCTTCATCTGATGCTACCAGTCACCTCTTCCTGGACTCCTCGTTGGTCATACTCAACAATTCCCTTTTTTCTCCTAGGTGCTATACATTGCCTGACACCATCCATGACAGTTAAGTGCTTCCTCCTCTAATGAACCAGATAAAGCAGTCCAGCTCCTGCTCCCATTGACTTGCCATCCTGGCTGCAGTGTTTCTGCCATCCTGACCTGTCTGCCCAAAACCCTTCCTAAAAAGTCTTACTTTCATCCTTCCAACTGCATAAAACAGCCAAGCAACCAAGCGCTGCTACAGGGCTGGCAAGTATATTTGTTTTCAGCATCTCTGCAGTGACTCAGTGAGACAGATGTACTCTTCAGGGCTAGTGAAGTTGCATTGCCTTTTTATGAATAGCTGAGGTATTCGAAACTGCAAAACAACTTCCCAGAGGAGACAAGTGAGCCTCAGCCTAAGATTGCTCAGACCCTTCTGGAAGACTCACTGCCTGGAAATGTTAGAAAGTAAGAAATGGCAACAGCAACTGTAAATGTCAAAGAAAACTTTCTAGTCACCGGTGATACATTAAAGATCCCCATCCAGGGGGAGAACTCCATGATATTAAGCTCTCCCCAGGCATCAAGCTGCATTAAGTAGAGTGAGAGTATTTCTAACTGAAGTAGATAAATGCTTCAGCGGCTTTTAGAAAGGATCCTGAAATATTTTGTGTTTTTCAATCTAAACAGATTTATATCACAACATGAACAAGTTAAATGAGGACGGGTAGATAAAAGGGAATGTCTGCTGGTAAAGGTGTTACTGTAAAAGACAGAGCATAGCTTCAACATGCTGCATGACTTAGATGCAAGCATTGCTAGATACTTAGCTCAGTATTTCTAACCCAGTAGTTTGTGATGTTTGTAAGGGTCAATAAAAGATATAAAAGATGTTGAAAATGTTAAATAGAAACAGCAGCTATAGTTCATTTCTACAGGAGGAGGTTTAGAAAAGCAAATTATAAAGCCAGGCTGCGACGTTCACAAGGCAAACACCCTTAACTGCCAGCAGCAGCTCAGCTCCTTTAAGGCAAAGGATTAAGCATAAACACTTGCAGGAACTACTTCTGATGCAGAGAGCAAAAAGACTAGGGTCACATAACAAAAGATTTGAGTCAAAAAATAGTCACTGATGGTTTACTACGCCTGCCTTATAGGGATCTGCCTGTTTTCTACAGCCTGAACATGTGAGAAATTCTATGAGAAATTCATAGAAGGGCTTAACGGTGATAGGAAAAGTGGACACCAGTAACTGCCAGGCAAAGGACTATGGTTTTCCTTGTGTACAGCAGCACAGCTTCATTAACTTCAGTGAAACTTCCAAAGTTCACACCAGATGTGGACTGTCACATGTACCTCCAGGACCCTCTATGCATAAAGGTGAGAAAGAATAAAGGTGTGTCAAAAATGAAGTCTTTATCTACAGTACCCATGGGGAGAAAGAAAACTAAGTACCCAACACTTCATACTTGTAACTCTTACTTACTTACCCCCTTCTCTCACAAACATGAATGCAGAAAGTATGCAAAAGGATGAACACTGTTTGCTAATCCCTGGATACTGCAAAGAAATATAAGTAATCCTCTGTAATCAGATCTGTATGAGGCTTCCATTTTTTCATAATAAAACATTCATGTTACAGATGCCCTGACAGATTTTACCATCTTGCCATTTTATTGATTCTTAAATAGGAAAGCTATCATACTTCTGACTGCTTCTCATGAGGAGACTAATTAGATTATTTCATCATCTGGTTCATCAAAGCAGGAAATACTTAAGTGCCACAGCTGGTCTCAGACTAAATATCTAGTACCAAGATTTTAAATGAAAACTATTACATCTTCACTGGGTAAGCATTTCATAAATGGCTAGGCAGTAAAAAATGATGAAGACAACAGGTATCATCTCACATCTCAAGGCTGCAAGGGAAGCCTTAAGTCTACTAGTGCATTTGGATTTATTTGCACTTGCTTTTGCTACTACTGTCATGAAAAAAGGCTTTGCATAATGATCAGATCTGGAAAACGGGGAGCTATTTAGATTTCCAGTGAAAATTTATGATTGAGAATTTAAAACTTAGAAGTAAGTTCATTTTAAATGAATCCCTTGTTCTTGATGCAACCTTTCCAAACAGAATGCTCACCACTGCAGAGGGATCAACAGCGAGGAAGTGCATCCCCCTAGAGAGGACCAATCCCATTGTCTGCTCCACTCACTGCCCATCCTTTCCCTCTGGATTGCTGGGATATCTTGTTCTTTTGCACACACAGCTGTGCACAAAAAGCAAATCCTCCAGAAAGGAAACATATTTGCCAAAGGCAGACATAACGCTCTTACTGTACTTCACCCTCTCATACTTGTGTTTAGGGGACAAGAACAGAGAAGCTGCTCCTTTAAAAGGAGAGTTTGTTCTCCATGGCAATTTGGAGTAAAAATGCTAACTATAACCAGCAGGCAGTTAGCAAAAAGCCTAAGCTTTTGAGGTCTACTTAGGACCACAAAACCAGCAGCGTGATAATGGATAAATCATTTCCTTTAAATAGCATTTTCATGAAAATTATATGTAAAAGCAGAGTCTTAGTATTAGTACAATGCCAATAGCTCGGTAACTTTGTTATGGAATAATATAATCCTGTTTCTCTTACAGACCTATAATGTTATTATGTAAATGGCTATACAAAGCCATGATTATATCAACAAAATGAAATTGTTGGGTAAGACAGTTCCCAGTCTCTGTAAACGTGGCTTTTCAGCACTATAAAAACAGAAAGTTTCCTCCTGTAATGGTAGGTCTTAATACCATTGATTCATCCTGAATTTTTGACTTTGAGAGATATCACAATGAACCTTGAAGATCACCAGACCAAAAAAAAATAGTATGTGTGTAAGTTGCATCACAGAGTGAAAATTCTAACAATATTTACATTCCTCTTATGTTCTGCACTTTCTTGACCTTATTAGAAATTTAGAAATCATTGCAACTCTGGCTGCCCATTAGCTGGTCAAAAATTGTTCTTTGTAATGTAAAACCTTTTGTTGTTGTTTCTTTTTTTTAATGAGTTAGGCTGCGGGCCTCATAAAATTTTTGATGTATACTTTGATGTGGGGAAACATAATTTTTATGTCAGAACTGTCTCTTTGAAGTTACATGAGCCAATAGATGAACCATGAACCTTGGAAAAGGACACATGCTTTCTTTCTGAAGTCAGCCTAACTTCTGTAGTGCACAAAGTAATGAAATACACAAAGGCCACATAGTTAAAACGACATGCTGAACAAGTTGAGGGCAGTAACAGTGTTGTAAAAATATTTTCAATAAGCTGTCTGCTGAATTAATAGCATATAACTGTTATAAAACAATACCGTTAAGTAAAACACTAAAATATAGCTACAAACTTCAGTTAACGGTCCTGTAAAAATCATGACCTGCATTGCTGATTTTTAACGTATTACTTTATTACCAATTCTTTCCATTTCTAGTATGAGTATAATAATGTCTCCTTCCTTTAAGCATTTGAAAAAAAAAATGTAATTTTTCTCTGTATATATTTTTCTCTTGCAATCTGCATGAATAACACAACTGTCTATGTGGATCCTCCTTTAAACAAAATAGGGTGGTGGTTTTTTGTTTTGTTTTGTTTTATTTTGTTTTGTTAAAAAAAAAAATGATAGGGGAAAAAGGTCAGAAATCAAATTCAGATTTCTGTACATTCTGCAACTGACCTTTAACCAGCAGCATGCAACATCTAATGTGCTAACGATGCTGGCCACAGGAACTGCGTTCGCTCTTTCGTGTTGAAAAACGATGCCATCTCTGAATAGGCTGAAAGCTGGATTTTTACAGCTTGTAAAGACTTGGTCTTCTTTATGAATTGGTCAACAACAGTGGCTTATAGAGACACGGCCATTGCAGTGGTAGCAGCTGTGGATTAGAATATGAAATTATAAAATTAACTCTTTATTATTCCACTGCATTTTGGGCATCACTTTCCACTTTGTCTGTTATTACATTCCCTCATTTTCTTATGCATAAACTGGTAAAGAAATGCTCTTTCAGGAGGGAAAGAGAATGGAAAAGGAAGCAGGTCTAAGACAGGCCCAGGTGAGGAATATCCCAGCAGCCCTGGGTGCTTACCAGACTGTTAGCTTCACAAGGTTCAATCTGAAGCAAATAGAGGCAATGTTACTGGCACAATGAGAACGTCTGCCTTCCCTCTCCCTCAGCAGATGTTGTTTGTTTTTCACAAACAAGAAGGAAAACTGAATAAGGGTGACCAAGATTCCAGTTAGTGATAAGCAATGTTGTTATTTTATTTTTACATAATTTACTTATTGGCAGGGGAAATAAGATGACAGAGGACTGTATATTTAATGTAAGGAGGAAAAAAAAAATCTTACTTAAATATTTGCTTTCTGAGCATTTTATTAGTAGTATGTTAAACATTTCTGTCTCCCTGGCCGATCTGATATAAGTCACCTATATTCAGATGCACAGCTATCATTTCCTTCAGGGTCACTAAATGAGGCCTCACTCTTTTCTTCTGCCATCAAACACATAGTACAAAAAAAAAAAAAAAAAAAGATAAATAAAATTCCAGTTATGGCAAATAATCCTTCTATGATACTATTATTGTGTTTCTATCATTTGCTGCTAGTTATTTTCTGTCCTCATCCCTACAAATTAGGCAACAAAAGAATTAACAGAGAAATCACAGCTTTCCCTCAAGTTATCTGTCATATTTTGATGTGACAGCAGACAATTTTGCTATTACCACAATTTCAAGTCCTCAATTCAAAGTGTGGCCACATGGTACTTCAGATGCCCTAGGTAATTCAGATGCCTCAGACAGGCTGCCATTCGACATGCAGTGATGCTGTTACTTGTGTTTACTAAGCAGATTCTCTTTCTTTCCTCACCTCCAACTTGTTTCCAGCCACGTACTACACTCTGGTACGTAGAGTTGTTTGTGCAGACAGGTGTGAAATCAACTTAAAAAAAAATGATTTGGCTGAAAAATTACCCACTGAAAAGGTTTATTAGCAAGAGGCACAAGGCAGCTTCAGCTCACAGAGCTGCTGAAAAAAAGTGTATGTAGAGCTACAGCTTAAGAGCCTGTGCCCAGAGGAATTCACACTATAAGGCACTAAGCCTGCAAATGCATGCACACTTTTAACTACACTGCCATGAATTATCCCACGTGCAGGCTCAAATCTCTAACAATACTGGGTATTCTGGAAATAAGCTTTTGAGGGCCATGGACAATTCATCCTTTGAAATTCTGTACTTCAATAAATAAACTTCATAAAACTTTCCTAGGGTCTATGTATGCAGAGAAATATATAGATAAAAATACACTTTTTTTTTACTTTTTTTTTTTTTTCTAAAATGCTTAACTTTATGGCCAAGCCTTCTCAACAGTTGCACGAAATCCAAGGACAGTCCAATAACACCAATGAAACATTGATGTAGCAAAACAAAGTTATTGATGTGAATATGGATGCTTGATCGAAGTCAATCGTTTGAGAAACAGAAGATGAAAAGGGAGAAAAGAAGAGTGAAACAATAATAACCAGAGCTTACAGAAAGTCCAGCTTATTTTTACTGAAGTGGATGGCAAACTACTAATCAAAATTTTTAAATGTTCTGAAATGAGTTATAGAAATTTCTAATTTTCTTATCACACAGAAAAGATAAAAAAATGCCATGTTTCTTAAAAAATAAACAACATTGGGATTCCCATGCTAAGGTCCCAGCATCAACCATTTAGATAACAAAGTGTTTCCATGTGAAAACTGTTTTTTTTTAGAAAATTTCCAATTCCCCCCTTCCAAAAACAGTCATGATGAGGTGACGACAGCCTTACCTCATTTATACCAGCAATGAAGATTCCCATGGTTAGGCCCAGCAAGGTGTCCCTTTCAGATCAGTGCCTAGTTAGGCAGCTGATACAGCATTTTAGTGATGCTAAGGCAAATTAAAGCTGTCCGAGGACCAGTGATATCAACTGCCCATCTCTCTGTGTGCTTCCTGCACTGCGGGGATGTGGCCAGGGACATGAGAACCCACTTTGGCAGCTGCACAGCTGTGTGCTTATCATAGTTTTAAATGTTTGGGCTTTGCAAAAATACCAAGTGAAAATATATTTCCTTCATACCGTTCACTGAGAAGCTCCTCTCCCTCCTTGGGAATAACCCGTCAAGCCCAATTTAGGAGGGCTGTCTTGCAGGATCTTTGTCTCCCAAAGGTCTCTGGATAAACTGCTCCATGCAAGTTGCCTCTGGCAACTGAGATCCCCACTCAACTCTCCCAGCATGGTCATTTCCAACTGTTTGTTTAACATCTGCAGGCTTGAGCTTTGTCAACACCACAAGGCAGATTTCTGTCCATATGCAAGACTCGTTATAGGTAGTGGTTAGACAGCAGATCACTCGTTTCACACTACATCACAGCACGCACCTCTTCTGCCTACATCAGCCCTGGCCTAAGTACCACAGGCCTCCTCCTGATCCCTGGCTTCCTTCCCATGGGGTCAGCATGTCCCCAGGGCACATGGCTAGACCAGAGAGCATGGAACAGCAACGTGCTGCTGAGCTGGGACCATCCCAAACATACATGCCAAACATGTTATTGTGGCAAGGTGCCCAAGTCCAACAAGCTCCACCAGACCGTCAGACTGTGAACGAAACACCTGCCAAGTAGGATGTCACAAGACTTCTTTCAGCACCTTAGGCAAACTTGATGCCTTGGAAATTCTCCAGCTACCTCCCATTCACCTAACCTGATCTTCAACACAAGACAAGTACAAGTAGGTAGGTAAGTCTTTAACATTAGGTTGAGATTAATTAATATGACTCTTAAGGCCTAGTATCATTTTCCTCCTGTCACTTCATAATTGTCTACGTAGTTTAGAAATCAATTTTCAAAGTCAACTCTTTACTGCCACTGACACCTACCTGAGACGAATGTTATAAAGAAGAGAAACTCAGTTACTTACTTCACTTTTTAATAATGTTTGGTCTTGCAAAAGAAACTTTCCTGTTTCCACGGGACTTCACACCTAGCAATCACTATTCCAAAAACATACCTTACCCGTATAATTCTTTTTACTTCTTAGAAGTTTAAAAATACAAGTAAAGGTCATATGCTAATTTGGTATTTCAAAATCATACTCAGACCTGAAGCTTCATGAAAGTAAGTTTGATTATGACACTTGATGTACTCTACATATAGGACTAGTTTAAAATTACTTGTTATTGGTTTATGAACTCAGTGGGGTTGTTGGTTTTTTTTTTGTTTGCAGTAAGACATAATTTTAAGAAGCCCTGCGTAGTAGAAAACAAAGATTTTGCTTTGATTTTTGCCAAAGATTTTTTTTTATCATTGTCTTGCTAAAATAACAGCAGATGTAACAAATACAAGTACTTTTTGAAAATTCTTAAGCAAACACAGCTCCCATTTCACCAAACTGCCATAACAAAAATAACGTAGAACTGCAATAAAATTTCTTTTTATCTGTCTTCTGTTAGTCAAATGCATAATACTTCACCTATTTTTCCTTGGAATGTGTGAATTTTTCAATACCAATATAGAAAAGCAGATATTTAAAAAAAAAAAAAAAAAGGGGGGGGGGTGCCCTATCATTTCTGAGGAGCATTGAAGATGTGCATAATACTTAGACTGCTATTTCCCATATTCATTTCACCATTTTATCACTCTCCTGTATTCCTTCATCCTTATCTTCGCTCTTGTTCTTGCATCATTGTTACCAAGTTTGTAACCTCTTCAGAGCAGGCTCATTTTTTATGCAATGTTTGACACAATAGAGAGCAGCTTTCCACCACAAAGCAATATAATCCAATTTATATCTATAAGAGTATTCTTTTATAAAAGAAAATCACTTAGGTCTTAAATTGTCCTTTTATATTAGCAAACTTTCCTCTTCACTGATTTGGCTCAGAGGAACAGCTAGAAAAAAATGACTATTTAAGTTACGAATTAAGCATACCAGATCGATAGTTATGTTTAAAGGATGATCCTAAAACCATCAGCTGTTAATATCACCATGGTATTTCTGAGTTGGTGACAAACTGAGAAGATACACTGAACTCCTGAGAGTTCCTCCCGAGAAAATCCAAGTGTTTTAGGGTGGCTGCAGCTGTAGTAGATCATCACTTCTGTCACATTCACAAGATTTTCTTTATAGCCAAAGCTGCTATAGAAAAGTGGCAGAGCAAAGAGTTGTACAGTGCAGTGTTCTGTAACTACGTAAAACACAATTAGGTATTATTTAGATCTAATTCTTCAACTTTGGATTTCCAGTCTGAGAAGCTTGCATGCTGCCCACACGGGCCCTTCTGACTAGATAGCTTGTACATTTTAATCAAATCACTTTAAAGCACCTGGATTCCCAGTAGCTGGAATTAGCTGCTCAGCTACTGTGCACTGCAGCTCAGGAGACGGCAAAAAGGGCTGGAAGTCTGCAACTTGAAAAGGGATTCCACGGCAAGGACAGGCTAAATAGGCCATCAATTCTTCAAGAGCTTGAAGGTCATTCCTTTAGAAGGGTTCTGCTGCTTAGCTCACAGGGGGAGAAAGGTAGCTTACTCATCTCCAAGACAGCTCATCCGGTGTCTTTATTTGCAATTAAAAGGTAATCTAGAGCCATTCATAAACGTGGCTGTAGAACAGACAATATTGTCATTTCTTGAGCTGTTTTAGAGAACAAATGGAAAACAAAATATGAACAAACAAGATTTGTTCCATATTTAAGGGTCACACACTCATTTAATTACGGATGGGACCAGCAATATTTAACACTTCAGCAAGTTTGCTGATGACACCAAGCTGTGTGGTGCAGTTGACACACGGGGGGGCAGGGATGCCATCCAGAGGGAGCTGGACAGGCTTGAGAGGTGGGCCTGTGTAAATTTCATGAGGTTCATCAAGGCCAAGTGCAAGGTCCTGCATCTGGGCCAGAGCAATTCCAAGTGCAAATACAGGCTGGGTGAAGAATGAATGGAGAGCAGCCCTGAGGAGAAGGACCTGGGAGTGGTGGCGGATGAGAAGCTCAACATGAGCCAGCAATGTGTTCTTACAGCCCAAAAAGCCAACCATATCCTGGGCTGCATCAAAAGAAGCATGGCCATCAGGTTGAGGGAGGTGATTCTGCCCCTCTGCTCTCATGAGACCCCACCCAGAGCACTGCTTGCAGCTCTGGGGCCCCCAGCACAAGGAGGACATGGAAGTATTAGAGTAAGCCCAGGGTAGGGCCACAAGGATGATTAAGGGGCTGGAGCACCTCTCCTATGAAGACAGGCTGAGGGAACTGGGGTTGTTCAGCCTGAAGAGAATGTTCAGGGGAGACCTTATAGCAGCCTTCTAGCACTTAAAGAGGGCCTACAGGAAAGCTGTGGAGGGACACCGCCACGTAGTGTAGTGATAGGACAAGGGGTAGTGACTTCAAAATAAATAGGGTAGGTTTAGATTAGATATAAGGAGGAAATTCTTCACTCAGAGGGTGGTGAGGCAGTGGCACAGGTTGCCCAGAGAAGCTGTGGATGCCCCATCCCTGGGCTGGATGTGGCTTTGGGCAACCTGGTCCAGTGGGCGATGTCCCTGCCCAAACCAGTCTACGATATTATGGATGAGACCTTCATGGTGTGGGAAGGAAATTATTCCTGCCTGAAGCTTCTGAGTTCCCATTGTAATGTCTAAAAACTGCAAGCAAATAAAGGAACTTCTTACCCCTTATAGTTGAAGGTGAGGTTACTTATATTACTGACGATTTAAAGCATAGGATCAATAAAATCATGCAGCAAGGAGCGCTTTGCCTGGTATGTTTACATTGATATGTTGTTTACTTAAACATATGCTCAATTAGATATAACTACTGTAAAAAAAAAAAAAAAAGGTTATTTTCCTCGTTTTGTCAATTTTACTGCTACAATAAGCTAAACATGAAACTAAATGGTAATGCAGAAACTGAGCCTGCAAATAAGACACTGACAAGCTTTTATTTTACTTTTTATTACAAAACAATAAAAAAGGTCAGTTAACATTAAAAGATTTAAATTAAAACTTCACCAGCACATCAGACTACCGAAAGTGAAATAAAAGTAAAAAGAAAATGCATGCAATGCATTTTGTTCCCCATTATGAGCAGTCAGAACACAGGAATTTGCCATCATGAAAAACACTGTCCAGCCATTCTGCCTCTACAGCTGCAAATGAGCAAGAGGCAGAGCTTCAATAAGTCTCTAATTTTTCCTTTTCAAAGCAAGTCTAAGTGCAGCAAAAGACACAAAATGCACTATTCTTATAAGACAATTTTTAGGTAAGCTGAAAAATACAGCTCACTGTGAGAACTTTTTTCTGCTTCACGAATATAAGAGAAGAGAATGTATAAAATATCTAAAGTCTATTAAAATTTCAGTTAAATCAGTTAAGCTCTTAGATTTAACTGAAAAAATATGCAGATATTGTAAGGTGATTGAGACTTTTATCATTCACAATATATTCATAGAATTATCATACACAGAAAGATGGAATTGATGACTTTTTAAAGTCTAATTTTTTCATAGAATGCACTTGATCAACAATTCATTTGCCAATTAACACAAGCATTGCCCCCTGTATTTCTTCGGAGGTTGACAGACAGATACAAATATGCAGGAGAATACTTTGCCTTCGTAATTATTTTAGTTCAAAATCCACTGTTTAGCAAAGATTAATCTACTTTCAGGAAACATTTGTAATGCTGAACTATTTACTCTGATTGCCACTCTTTAAAAATTACACTCTAAAAGAATATATTATGTGTGTAATGCTGTAGCACTTATGATGCTTAGATTTATGATAGTTGGAAATAAGAATACTCAAAAATATCTTCCTTTTCCTGAGGTTTAAAAAAAAAAATTAAAAAAAATCAGGGATGGAGGTACACTCTAACATAAGTATTTAACTATTCCAGGATCCTCAAAATATGGGAACAGCTTGTACAAATCTTAAGATACTATTAAACAGATATTCTGTCACTGCAGGAATTAACTGAAGTGCAGTCAGTTTCATTTCTGTTACCTTCTGAGTGCACTACCCATAAGAAAAGCAAGTTCTTGAGGCTGCTAGGAAGGAGTGGAATTCCAGAATTAAGCTACAAGACCCAGTCAGTTTTCATTCTGCAAAACAGTGAAATAATCAATGTGCTGAAACTTCAGAACCTCATTTCCCCAGCTGGTCCAGCCAGGCTGCAGGTTGCGAGCAAACAACTCCAAGCACTCCACATCTGGTTTGACAAACTCTGCCAGAACTGCTGTGCAAGATAAGAAGAAAAAAAAAGTTGAGGATAACAATGACAAAGGTACAAACAGCGAGAGTAATCAAAAATATAAAAATAAATAAAATCTCCCCTGTGCTGTTAGCAGATGAAAAACGGAATGTTTCATTAAAAAAGGGGAGAGACAGCAAATTAATTTTAGAGTTTTGATTAAACAGCTGGACTATTTGTAGTGAGAAAGTCATTTAAAATAAGTGCCCTTGAGATTCTGCACAATGTGGTCAAGGCCTTCAATAGTCTTGATTTATTGGTTTTCATTTAAAGAAAGGGAATGAGGATTTATTTCATCATCTACATGGGTGAGTTCTAAATTTCTCACAAATGTCAACAAAACACCTCCTAAAGGCTCAATTAGCTCCTATAACACAAGGGCAACATTTCTATAAATAGACAGGCTCCTTCCTTGATTAAGATTGCACTCTTTTCTGCTGCATCTTAAAAGGGGATAAAAACATTTTTTTTTTATGAAAAAATAGTTGAAAATTAAAAAAAAAAAAAAAAAAAAAAAACACCAGTTTAAATAAACATAGCATTAAAAGGATTATAAAAATGCAAGGGCTTTTTTTTCCCTCCACAATAGCAACTTGGCAACTAAAGAAGTATCTATGTAACTGTGTTCTTTCATTCAGTAACAAATCTCAAATTTCTTCTACAGTTGGACATTTTTATTGTTTAAAACTCAATAAATACATGCCTATCACACATCAAGTGTGATTATGATTATTCTTGGAGTGATAGAAGAAGACCTTGGTTATAACATTTCACCCAAGAAGTACTACTGCAAACACCTTATTGTTAAATGCGTTACCTGCCACACAGAGACATTTATTTGGTGGCTGGGTCAAAGAAACTCTTAACCAGGTTTCAGGAAATAAGTTACAAATTCATTACCTATAAAAACATCCATGAGAAAAGCAAAGGTTTAAGGAATACCCTTCAATACAAAGGGGGAAGAAAGACTGAAAAACATATTTATACTAAAAATTATGTCCTAAGCTTTTATTTTTGTGACTGAGGACAAAATGACAAAAGCTTAGAAATTATTTCCTTATTTAAAGTATATTTAAAGCATATCAGGTTCAGTTCTGTTCAAATTTCTCTGAAGTCTCTGAATTTCTGTAGCTTAAAAGTACAGTTCAGAAATCCTATAGTTTGACATCTCTTCAGATATGATTATATCAGAAAGCAAAACCACACCTAATCAGCATATATTAAAGCATGAGAGGGAATGCTTTTTTGGGGTTCAGTCCAAGTTCTGACTTTTTGCACCGAGTTTGCCAGACACAGACTGCCCATGTGAGACAGCTGCTCTTGTCATGGACTGCTCTTGCTGCAGAAAAATAAGCATCCACTTCACATGCTAATGAGTGTTAATGAACCCCAGATGCATTCCCCACCTAAATGACTGCTTCCTTCAAAACTTACTTAAATATTTTGTAATGGGCATTTTCCAACATTCCTCTATTTTGGTACTACATATAAATCCATTTTCCTTCTCCCACTCTTTAACAAATGTCAAAAGAATGTCTCAGATGGGTTATCATCAAAAGACTGCTACCAGCAGGAGCCTTATTCTAAAAACCTGCTCCTTTCAGAGGCAAGCTAAAATATTTAAACAAATCTAACATTTGCAGAGGAGAGCTTTACAGGGGAGTGTACGTTCTGACAGAAACCTTGCTCACCGAATATTGCTGTTCAGTGTCATCTAAATTGATACCACTTCTGAGAAGCTGCTTTTGTACTATTTTGCAAACCCACCATACTCGGAAAAAAATAAGGCGTTAAAGTTTATTGTTCCTTTTCCAGGCTCTATTTAATTAAGGATTTCTTGTGCACTATTTGCTGCCAACGTTTTAACAAAGGTCTTCCAAAACTCTACTCTCCTGATCATCTAAGAAATCCCGTATTGCAGGAGGATGGACTTTTTCCACAGAAGAGAAGGGAGGCTGTGGAATGCAAAGCTCCAAAGCTTTTGGTAAGCTCCCTGAGAGCAGACCCTGACAGCTGTAGGACACTGCATGATCTTACACCCATTAGGGTCAAAACAGCATATTGCGGAGTCCAAGGATTACGTGATTTTTTTCTCCTCTGTATCAAAATAAGACGGAACCATTTTAATACTTCAGCAGAAGAAGCAATTATTAGGTGACAACATTTCATTAGTAGCACATGAGGAGCATTGACATTTGTTCCTGAAACGTATAGATTACAAGTATCATCACAGCACTACGTCTAGCAATCAGAAGCAGCTACTACTATGCACCAAAAACTTCCATCCCTAAGAGAAAAAAGTTTGAAAACGTACTTAGTTGATTTAACCACACACCTAATGGATTGGTTTGCCAAAAAGCAAAAGAAGGGGTAGCCAAAAATGGTCAGCTCATCATTGTGCCAGAAGACTGGCCCAATCTTTCAATCAAAGTGGTCATAAAATTAAAAAAGGAAGTCCCAAGAATCTTCCTCTCTCACACTCTTAGAGAAAAGGCCTTTCTATATAAAGCTATTCTGAAAAAAACAGAGACAGATTACATATAATTCAAGATCACATTATAGTCTGATTTTTCATTGCTTGGATATGGTATTTACATAATCACATCAGGCAGTAACCTTCGCTGCAAGGGAAATTAGCATATCAAGAGGGCAATAACGTGGCTCCATTTTGTTGGCATAAAATCTCATTACACTGGTTTCCTTGAACACCAACTTTTCCTATTTTAAGTTATAAACTACAGCCTCTTTGTTAGGCTTCTGTGGCCTTTATATTACCAGAGGGCTACCTTAAGAAACATGGATCTAACTTGCAGCCCTTAAAGAAATTCTGGAGTTTTTCCCCTGACAACAGGTTAGAGGATAGTAGAAATACCAAATACTCATTTTTCTACAATAGTGATAGATTTAAAAATATATATATGTATATTTCTATATGCTTACAGAGACCATTGACAATAAACAGCTTAAAAGAGACTAAAGAGATTCTTCTTCATCATTTGCAGGTGTCAAACACTACAGCAGCAACTCAGGCATCTGTACCTGGGAATCTAATGCCCACAAAGCTAGCAAAAATCTGGCTGGTAGATGTAATACCAGTCTTCTCAAAAATCCATCTCCTTCTAAAGCACAATCCTGCGGTCAGGCATGATACCTGTCAAACCTCCTTACTCTTGATCTCAAACAGGTTATCTAAGATGCATGCTGTTAAAAATGTTTAAATGAGCAAAAGGAGGAACCATTACTGAAACCAGCAGAAGTCTCCCCTTCTCTTTTAGGTAAGAGAAGGTTTCATTTCTTTTTTAGGTTTCATTACCTGAACAATAAATTCTGCACAGCAAATTAGATATGTAATGTGTAAACAATTTTACTGTCTTTTTACTGTCTGATTTGTGAGCCATACAAAGCACAGCCCTCATGTGATTGAACTCATTTCATAGTAACCCTTCAGAAGATTTTGCAATGTAGAGGTCCTTATTGCCTGGTTTGTCTAATCCTTGACCAGAACAGGACCAGAAAAAACAATGAGAAACTGAGAACAAAGACGGCCTTATACTTCTGTATCTTTCCTGAGCTTCAGGAAACCCAGATTTTAATGTACCTACCAATTAGTCTAACACAAGGGCTCACAAGGTACATAAGGAAATGAGAAGCATTTACTTCTTTTTACTTCCAAGATCACTTTCATGACAGTCTAACAAGCCATAGACTGCTGCAGAAGAAGTGACTTCCTAGGACTTTCCATTGCATACTTCTGCTGGAGATCTGCAGAGCAGCTAGAACATAGCCAAGAACTAATACCAACGTTTTTAGGCATAATCCTATGTGGCAATATCGTTTTCTAGAAATAAGTGTACATGCTAGAATACTGAAGGAGAAACGCCTATAACAAGAAGAATCTATAAAAAAGAAAAAGGTGTTTGAAGTTCAACATTGCTTTACAATGTCTGTGTAGCAGAATACCTTCTATGTCTTCTAAGAGCAACAGCGAATTGAATTAGGAAGAAAACCTGCTGTTACTTGAATCAAAACCAGAAGTGATAAAATTTCATTTTAATGCATTTGCATAAAGCAGTTTAAGTACATTTACAATGACATATTAGGGCTCTAAGCATTGAACACAGCACATGCATCACCAAAAACCCCTACAGTCGCAATTTCATAGTTAAATGCACTGCAGGAACCCAAACGTCTCTTTTTGATGGCTTACTTTAATTTACATCTTCCTCTTCCCCCAGAGAGACAAACTGTTATAATAAGTCATTAAGTGGCTATGTATGTACCAACATACAGCCTTTACAGTAGCAACTAGAAATAAAGTGCCAGACAGCATCAGTAAATACTAATATTTTTGGCTTTGTTACTACTTAAACAAAGCATAAAGAATGTGTGTGACTCATCAAGTGTCCTTCTCCCCCATTGCCAAATCTCTGCTTCTGCTCACATTTCCTCTGAACCACTCTAGGATGTAGCTCAGCTGCTCTCTACTGGCCACTTGAGAATATTGTCCGATCGTGAAAGCAATCCCCTTTCATAATAATGAAATCAAATCATCAGCAATTAGTTTTTGTCTTATAGTCTACCTTTTCATTCCACAACCCTGTTCTGAATGAAGCTGCCAGTACTGTAGATGCACACGGATTTCTTATAAAAACTGTTAGTCACTGATACTGCTCAATAGCAAATTCATTCTTCAAACAAAAACATAAATGCTGCACAGTGGTATCAAATCTCTCAAGTAGACTTGAAATGTCTGAGTAAAGACTTAAGAAATTATTACAGACAAGTTATTTCAAAATCCATTCAAGATCATTATTTTAAAAGTTTCATCGATACAGTTTCTAGATTCTGCCCCACAGAGAGGAAGTGTTCTGAGGACCATGCTGGCACTAGAGTTCTCTCTAATACGTACAAACTGCTGATTTGCACCCCTGGATACCTCACAGGTTTCCTGTTTGTGTACAAGTGTGCTGCTAAAGTATTGGTTTTCTGAAAAGGCCCTAGGTGGCTGCCTCACAAATGAGTGCTCTGCCACTCATCAGCTTAAATCAACACACACATTACGTCCTGCTGTAGCCATCATTCTTAAAGATGTAGCTTCAGAGCTGGAAACAGATCTTCCCAGAATAGCTCTTTTTTTTTTTTTAAAGCTAACCAAAGCATGCGTCAACTACTAATTTTTGAACAGGTATATATATGCATGTTAATTTAATAACAAATACAAGCCTCAAACGCAAATTTGGAAGCCTCCCTGAAGAGTAACACCTGTTCAGATTAGCTTCTTAACTGAAGTCGTTCTGTTCCTTGGGCACAAGAAGAGGAAAGCATGTCAGCACAACGAAGAGAACATTGCCTGTGATGCCTCTCCTCTCCAACAGCAGCATGCATTTCTTCTACCTGCCTTTTGTGATGCGATTACACAGCACCATGTGCACCAGGAATATTTATAGATCCATCATGAGTTTTCCCCTTGGGGGAGGATGACATCATTTTTGTGATAAACATATTTAATACCTCTTACCACATCATTGTAAGGCACTCAGGTGCTACAGCGATGAAAGAAGGATGACTATGTATTGATAAAAGCAGTCAAGTTAGGCTTTCTCCAGAATAACACGCAAAAGGTAACACATCACACAGAAGTCTTTAAATCCTTTGAACTAAACTGAAAAAAGCTAGAATTATTCATGCCCTTTCTACCTGATTAGTTGAATTTACTACACCAATTTCGGTAAATTAAATATTGCTCATAAGAAATAAACAGGACGTGGCTTCTTTGTTGCCTATTGTTAACAGCTTGTAAAGGATTAAGATTTTGGATTTAGAGGCAGAACTGTACTGCAGGCGTACAAACAACTCATGCAGAAATAAAAACATTTCCTTCAGGATGATATGTTAAAGAGGTTTCTGCTTCTATTAGCTAACTAGGAGATATTTCATTTTATATATTTCCAAAGTTCCCCACCATCACCAAAGAAACTTTACATCCTTTGGAACAACTTAGTATAAACAGTATTTGTAATCTGTTCCCAAAGGATTTTGAAATAAATGAAGAAAAGTCTTTTTAAATAGAAAATTTAAAAATAATTTAAAAGAAATCTACCCCAAATATTCACACAACAATGACGTTTTACTCTTCATACTCATTTTTAGGGACTAAAATTTAGATGCCTTGAAAGAATTTTTAGAAACGTTGACTCAACAGGACCTATGATTCCTCAAATTATTTGGCATATGGGAAATTAAAACACATCACTTATAAAGATATCTAATATATATGTTTATAAGTACACCACCTCAGATATCCAAGCCAAATGCTCTACAGAACCACCACAAATCAACAAAAACATACCAGTGAGAGGGGGTTTATGTGAATGCAGGCTGCAGGGTATGCTGACAATTAATTTATGTTCTGGAATTGGAAGTATGTCTTCAGATTTCCTGTTGTATAAACCAGAAGAAGAAAAGAAGCATGAGAATATATACCACCAAATGGGGTGCACATAGCTCTCACAGAGCTACCTCAGATAACAAGCTGTGGTCATTCACCATCAAACTTCAGGTAGGTGTAAGGGCAGTTAAATGTTGCTCACTCATATTGGGTAAAAGGAGTTTCTGAAATCCACAGAGGCTTTAGCCAAAACATGGTTAACAATGGCCATGCAAAGCCATCTAGGACAAGCACTACAGTCCTGTATGTTTTCATGTATAGGAAAACACCAGCAACCCCAAAATGGCTTCAGCTTGTGCTAAGGACTCATGCTCAAATGGAACTTGTCAGCAAAGGAAGCCCACACAACTTTTATTTGAGTCAGTTCCCCAACACAGACAGACGTAAGGAACAGGCAAAGCATTCTGTCCCTTAATCTCACTAAAGAACTCCCTCACCCCAAAGCCATCCAAAAGATGACGTCAAAAGGAGATTTGGGGACATAATACTGTGTTATGAACAAGTGACACACAAGTAGTGACACACAGCAGCCTCAAAAAGAGACGTGTACCATTGTCTGGCATACCTTTGGGCTTCCTTCACGCTTCCTTGAACTCTCCCCAGTATAAGAACTTCGTATGGCTTTTTGTGGAAAGAATCCAAGGGTAAAACAAATTCTCCAGATCTAGTAATCTGACACAAAGGAGTTAAAGATGCACAGTGGAAAATTTTCATATCTGATTCTCCCAACAAGACACCTTTTTTAATAAAAAGGAAGACATTGACAACACTACACCTTTCCAATAGAAAAGCACCTGGTAATAATGGACGATTTATTAAACTACGAAGTATCACAGTGCAAGCCCTCTCAGTCTCCAAGAAAGAAATAAAGCAAACTGAGAACTTACTTTTACCCAGTGCCACTCAGCAAGCGTTTTCACGGACCAATGAGGATAAAGTTCATCCTTAACAAAACGCAAGTGCTTCTGTCTGTTAGTCACCCACGTGACGATAAGACAATCTGGCGCAGCCAGTGCTGCTACAGGAATCTGCTTGATTTGCCATGAAGACAAGTGGCTGTATCTATACACCAATACAATGAGAAAGCAAGTTAGCACCCACCAAAAATAAAAATTGCAAAGCAACAAAAACGGATAAGGAAATTACACTGCCAAGATGCTTTAAGAAATATCTTCCGACAGCAGAGGAATTCATAAACAACAGGTCAAGAGTGACACCCAGTGGCCAAATCTGTTGGATTCCGATATAAAATCATTACTTAAAGTTTTACTGAGCAGAACCTATAACTACCTATTTCTTCTATTCCCCCAATTTAACTATTATGATATTAGCTCTTTGCTCTAGTCAACGTTATTCACTTTTCATACTAAGCTATCTATCCTCTGAATGAAAATGAGGAGTGAGTCATTTACAAGTGCAAGGGCAAAACTTCTTTGACTGGCAAGTTAAATGGTCACAAAAGAGTAATCGTTTGTTGGATATTAGGAAGAACTTCTTTACAGAAAGGGTTGTGAGGCATTGGAATGGGCTGCCCAGGCAAGTGGTGGAGTCACCATCCCTGGAGGTCTTTAAAAGACGTTTAGATGTAGAGCTCAGTGATACGGTTTAGTGGAGGACTTGTTAGTGTTAGGTCAGAGGTTGGACTCGATGATCTTGAGGTCTCTTCCAACCTAGACAATTCTGTGATTCTGTGATTTCTCCAACTATGTGAAAAAGTTATTAATGATTTTAAGTTTCTGTGGGTTGTTATTCAGAGGACCAGTTCTGCATGTTTTTGAGTGAACTGTCTTCTACATTGGTGAATACAAGTATGCATTCCCAGATTCTGTCCTGTTCTACCATATTTCTTCTGATGTTATTCTACATTTTTAACAAGTTGCAATTTGTGAAACCTACACATTACAGCATCACAAACATTGGCACACTGCTTACTGGAATCCACAGCCACTGTCTGGGCACCTGGGATCCCTATACAACACAACAGCAAGAACACGAGAACCAGGTAACAAGAATGAAATCCAAAATACCTTCCAGACTATATCACTCAGAGAAAACAGGATTCACAACCCAGATGTGAAATGCTTAAAGATTATCCATCAATAAGGTAACTAATAGCAGTGACAAAGCCACCTTTTGGCTTTATTTTTAAGGGAGAGAGGGTCTAGATGGCTAATTCATCTTTGTGAATTTATACAATTTTCCTTTGAGTAATTTGTATAGGTAAGAAATACACTTGAATGACTTTCACTAAGTTCCTAGAGGTTTCTGTAGGGCTTTTAATGTAAAACCTACTAGTCAATCTGTGCATCTGAAATTACATCTTCATAGCACGTTTAAAAAGTTACTGCAGGTATTATTCTGGAAAGTTACAAGGCTGTATTTTCCCCTTGTCCTTCTTTTTCACATGGATGCAGTTCTATGGTAATCAAGGGAGCTCCACTGGCATACACTTGATGTTACTCAGTAGAAAAAGAGGCCCATAAAGTTCTAAGTTAATGACTTCATAAAGCACATTACTCTGAAAGTTCCTATTGCGCTTGAGGATTTTACTGCTGCATTATCACTTTCTCTTCTCCTCAGACTGAAGCTCAAATTAAAAAGAAATTAAAAAAATAAACAACTAGGTCTTCTGAAGTGGACCTCAGTCCTAGAAATATTTGAAATATTTATCTAGCTTTATGTCCTCTAAAGTAACTCTATGAATTTCAAATGAGTATCTGCATGACCTAGACCTTAAAAAACAGTAGACTCCAAGCCTTCCTTAGAAGTCTAGAGAGCTACTATTCTTTCACCATTTAGGTAGTTTAAGATTTACTCCTGCAAATATTTTGTAGGGGAAGTATTCAAGCCATTTCAGTAAAATCCCTGAGACGATTATTTGTCTTGAAGGTAGGTAAATGTCGAAATGCCCACTAGCAAAACTTTGCTAGTTTAAGCTACAATCTCACAGTTACATTCGTCTGCACTACATTAACATGTCAATTATCCATTATAAGCAGAAATGACAAGGCCTGATATTACAGTAAAACTTACCTGTTACTCCTTTTAACAGATTTGTTCTCCCATGGTGGATCAATCACTATTACATCGTATTTTTTCTTGTCTGGGAAGTAAAATTACAAAAATATATATATATATATATATCAAAGAAACCAGTAAGTTAAGTTTTAAAATAAACATACTAGTTAAAATTGATAAAGGTTTATACACCAACATACAAAATACCAACAACACTAGGCAACAAAGATGCAAACTTTCTTTTATTTCATTATTTGGAATAAAAAAGTTTAAAGACTTCTAGCACGCTTGTTTTAATTCAGATAATCATATACTTCTCATAGTTCTAAGCTGAGGAAAGAAAGTTTGTGTGAGTTGGGTGAGATTCCTCCAAGAAATGCTGAACCTCGTGGGGAATTTCAAATAAAAATCTGAAGTACAATTCCCCAAGACATGAAAGCTTTTGCAGATTTCCTGAAAAAGCGATGTAATAAGGCATCCAGCTGAGTAAAACGTTGCAGCACTGAACACGAGTTTCCTGTGCTGTCTGATCTTTCAGCAGGCCAATTTGGACATGCAGAGCTCCAAATCAGCCCTGAAAAACAGCATGTTTTATGCTACTTGAGGTTAAGAGACATTGTGGGAAATTGAAAATAGTGGACAATAGAAAGAGAAATCTTGGGGAAAAAAAAAATCTGAAGCCAAAGCATTATATTAATATTCACTGTTGGTTACTTAAAAGGCATTTTCTAAAATTTCTTAGAGTGCTGTCTGATCTTCAGGAGAAGCCAAACCTGCTACATGCACAATTGTGACTCAGAAAATGGTTATTTCTTCCCCCCAAAAAGCCAACTGGCTAAAATTTGGACTTGAGACATAGAATCGTTACTTCAATAACAGGATACCATCTCCCACCTGCCTTATTAATTTAAAAAATATATATATGAAACAGCAATCATCTAAGTTTAGTATTAGACTGGAGGAAGCAAATATTGCTCACAAATCCAAAATTACTGGTTAGAGGATAGAGCGGTAATCCCTAGCTCCTACTCACAGGCAACATCTTTCCTAAAAGACTGCTTGATAAAGCTCAGCTGAAGGTAAAAATAATAATAAATAATTTATCGGTAGTAGTAGTCAAACTGAAAGCAAATGAAATGATTAGCCCCCAGAGAAGGGCTACGAAGCTGGTGAAGGGCCTGGAAGTCCTGTGAGGAGCAGCTGAGGGAACTGGGAGTGTTTAGTCTGGAGAAGAGGAGGCTCAGGGGAAACCTTGTTGCTCTCTACAGCTACCTGAAAGGAAGGTGTGGGGAGCTGGGGGTCAGCCTCTTTAAGCAGATAACTAGCAATAGGACAAGTAGAAATGGCCTCAAGTTGTGCCAGGGTCAGTTCAGGTTGGAAATGAGGAAACATTTCTTCTCAGAGTGGTTAAGCATTGGAATGGGTTGCCCAGGCAGGTGGTGGCATCACCGTCCCTGGGGGTGTTCAAGGAAAGGTTGGACATGGTGCCTGGGGTCATGGTTTAGTGGGTGATATTGGTAGTAGGGGGGTGGTTGGATCAGATGATCTTGGCAGTCTTTTCCAGCCTTGATGATTCTATGATTCAGTTTGGTGAAGACTGCTGCATGTCGTCAGGTTAAAGCTTTTTGCTTGACCAATCAAGGTTGGGGACCACTGGCTTGGATAGCTTTCAACTTACTCGTACAGAGGAGGTATTAATTCTAAAATCCCACCATTTCCCTGTCACTGGCTTAAGCCAATACTCTTGTCAGTGAAATATATCAGCTGAGAAGTCAGCTCATGTTTGGTACTCCTGTTCCTGCTACAGTGGTTTTCACCTCCAGCTGGGTGCAGCAGCCTTTGGAACTGTTGTCATCTCAGTGGGACACTGGAGTTGGTTTCACAGTCGAGTTAATGCCAGTCTATATAAACACTGCCGCCGTACAGGATGAAGCTGAAAGGGAATGCTTGCTTTAAACCACATAATCCTAGGCCTGTCTCATATCTAATCCATCTGAAGACCAAGACAGCAGGAACAGCCTTCCAGCAGCAGCATGCTTTTACCTATGTTAAAGCCCCATCCCAAGAGATAGGACTCATGAGCAAAGACATCAAAGTGTGTGGTGTTGTCAGAAGGCTGGAGGGCAGGGATGCCATCCACAGGGAGCTGCACAGGCTGGAGAGGTGGGGCTGTGCAAACCTCGTGAGGATCAACAAGGCCAAGTGCAAGGTCCTGCACCTGGGCCAGGGCAATCCCAGCACAAACACAGGCTGGGTGGAGAATGGATGGAGAGCAGCTCTGAGGAGAAGGACCTGGGGGTGATGGTTCATGAGAAGCTCAATATGATCTGGCAGTGTGTGCTTGCAGCCAAGAAAACCAACTGTATGCTGGGCTGCATCAAAAGAAACGTGGCTGAGGGAGGTGACTCACTGCCTATACTCCACTCTGAGACTGCCACTTGGAGCACTACATTCAGCTCTGGGGCCCCCAGCCCAAGAAGGATGTGGATCTGGTAGAGCAGGTCCAGAGGAGGGCCACAAAGATGGTCAGAGGGCTGGAGCACCTCTCCTATGAAGAGAGACTGTGAGAGTTGGGGTTGTTCAGCGTGGAGAAGAGAAGGTTTGGGAGAAACCTTATAGCAGCCTTCCAGTACCTAAAGGGGGCCTACAGAAAAGCTGGGAAGTGACCCTTTGTCAGGGAGCGTAGTGTTAGGACAAGGGGGAACAGCTTCAAGGCTAGGATTAGATTAGACATTAGGAAGAAATTCTTCACTGTGGTGGTGTTGAGGCAGTGGCACAGGTTGCCCAGAGAAGCTGTGGATGCCCCATCCCTGGAGGTGTTCAAGGCCAGGTTGGATGAGGCTGTGAACACCCTAGTCTAGTGAACCACAGAATGGTTTGGGTTGGAAGGGACCTTAAAGATCAATCCCCCAGAAATGGGCAGGGATGCCACGCACTAGATCAGGTTACCCAGGGGCATCCACGACTTCTCTGGGCAACCTGTTCCAATGCCTCACCACCCTCACTGTAAAGAACTTCCTCCTAACCTCTAATCTAAATCTCCCCCTTTTAATTTAAAACCTTTCCCCCTTGTCCTATTATTATCCATCCGAGCAAAAAGTTGCTCTCCTCTTTTTTAAGCCCCCTCTAAGCAATGAAAAACTGTATTAAGATCACCCTGGAGCCTTTTCTTCAGGCGGAACATCCCCAGCTCTCTCAGCCTTTCCTCATAGGAGAGGAGCTCATTTAACAGAAGAGGCAGATGTATCCCTTCCAATGGCAGAGGGGATGGAACTAGGTGATCTTTAAGGTCCCTTCCAACCCAAGCCATTCCATGATTTATGATAGCTATTCCTAATTTAATGCATTTACGTGACTTCTAGACCCACTACGGTTCAGAACACACTCACCAGCTGCTGCATTCTGAGTTTCACGTAAAATACCATGACTGAGATTTTCAAAGGAAACTGGACACTAACGAATAAGCTCCCCATAACACAGGCTCCTCACTCCATTCAAGACTCCTGTGAAAACCCCCACCTACCTGCACAAAGTTAAAAACACCACTTTGAAAGCTTGTATGTTAAGAAAACAGTTCCTTAGTTATCTTGACAATAACCCGCCTTCTCAGGCAGGGGACAAGTGATACATTCTAATGACTAAAGGTACTTACAGTTCAGCAGGGGCTGTAAACATGAAATATCAGATAAAAGGAAACTGCTTTTTGGTGGCACCAAGTACTTCTGCCCCATTAACACAACAATCTTCGCACAGTTTGAGTTGTTCTCTGTAACACACGAAAGCAGGTCCTGCTCTGGACTGGAGGTTTCATCGTCTAGCACATGCACGGCTGGATGGTCACTGTCATTTACAGCTGGAAACTGCTTTGCCATTTCACATAATTCAGCCAACCCACAGTCAATGTGCCCAGGAACAATGTTCTTCCCGCAACTGAGTTCTGTAGTAGCACGGTGAAGAAAACCACTTTTGAGTCCTTCTTGGACTAAATGCAAAGTGCCTTCCCAAATGAGCTTCCTGATCTGTATGGTCGTAGAGAAAAAAAAAAAATCTTTTGAGTATGTGTGGTATCATCAGGGAAATGAAACAGAAATCAAAACATTTTCAATTTGCAAAACGGGAGAAGAATTCTTGCCAAAAACTTAGATCATTGACTGAAAAGTTATGTGTGCATGCTAACTGCTGTTTTTTGATTGTTTGTTTTGGCAAAGTGGCAATAGTTGGAAGTCTGAAGAAAGATACCAAGGCTGATGAATAAAACATTTTACAGACAGAGGTGGAATACTATTGTTCTAAACAAGCACGAATGCATAAATTAAAGTTCTAATCTAATTTCACGCTACTGTCCACAAACATAACTTTCATTGAAATGTGTACTTGGCTCTAAAACCAGTAATTTCCAGGTTTTAAATCACTTTTAAAAGCTTAGATGTCTAATTACCGACTTAGATGTCTTATTATAGAGACAAAGTATGTCTTCAAGTTTAGGCTTCGAACAAAAGACAAATAAGACAATAAGACAAAAACCTCTTGATTCCTTCCCTTATTCTTATTGTTAAAGGGCTTTGTCTTAACTTGAAGGTTTACAATCATAAACCTATGTTTGATGTTGAACTTCAAAATTCTCTCATTTAAGGCAATTCTTTACATCCATAGCTTATTCACAGCAATACTTACAGGACATCTGCATCATAACATAGCAAACTACACATTTACTACAAAATTGCTGTCATGTAAAAGAAAAAAATTGCTTTTTAAATATAGTCTAGGAAGAATTAAACAAAAAGCCTAATATGACTACCACATTCAATAAAGAAAGGCAAGTAAGTGTAGGTCCCTGTTTAGATTCACATCACTACTTAGGAAAGCACAAGTAAACTTAATCTGTGGATAATGTTTGATGTATTCAAGATTTACTGTGATGTTTGAGTGATACTAGTTTCAGCAGCGCATCACTGACACAAGCCTTAATAGAGGTTTGAATTCCAATTCATTCACAATGCTTTAGTATGATTATGAAAATGTAAAATGTTTGAGAAAATAATTCTTTTCTCATTAGCAGAAACAAGACACCTTGGAGCACTTCTGGTCAGAGAAGCTTCAAATAACTTCAGCACTGTCCTGATACATTAAAAATGAGTCAATCTTCAGCACAGGTTATACTGCTTATTTCAAATCAGTCACTCCCTGTTCAACCAATATTCAACTCAGCGGTGCATAAAGTTCAGTAATCCATAAACAAAAATATTCTGTGAATACAGCTTCCAGCTCTTTGAAATTTCTGAGCTACAGTTTGATGTCTAGTTTGTTTTTACATATATCTACCCAGCAGATATTCTCAGTATGCACTTAATTCATTTATGGACTGGAGAGATGACCTTTCTATTAGTGGAACAAGCTATAAAAATAGAATTTATTTGCAACGATGTCTTGCACGCCATATATAGCCCAAAATCAAGTATCACATACTCGCAAAATATACTCATATTTTTATATAAGTATATATTTTTATATTTTTTATACTTCAAACTTACCTTTGTATGATATTCTAAGGCATCCAGTTCACCTTGGTTGAATACACATTTCCTTTTACGTTTCTGCTGAATGAGCAATGAAAAAAACAACAAACCATATTACATCATAATGAAAAAATCAATAATCAAACATATATGAATAACAAATCAACTCTTTTAAACTGGACGAAGCTTTCCATCTTTTTCCTATCACAAGTATAAATCCAGTAAGCAAAATTAACATCTCAAAATGCCTAGCCTACTGCAGGCATTCTCATGACAGAAAGGCTTAACAAAGCTATTGCATTATTTGTGGCATTAGTGCATGCCACAGTTCACGTTCAGGCCTCGTTTGGGCTCACACTAGAAGGTATTTGTTCAGCTGCCAAGTTTACCAGTAACAGAACATTAAACAGGTCTTCCCAGTTACATTTGCTGGTTTAGACCTGTGACACTTTGGGGCTTTTTTGGTCCACAAAGAACAGTACTGAACAACCTACGTATTGAAAGTGAATTTGTACCGTCTTTCCCACCTTGTTAATCTGGACAATCATGACAACTACCACAAGTTTAGCTCGAGTCCATGATAACAACAACCATCAGAAGATTTCATGAGCAATTGACAGCTTTTGAGTCACAAGTTGAACATCCAGAGGGTGGTTGGGCACTGGGACAGGCTTCCCAGGGCAGTGGTCACGGCACTGAGCCTGCCGGAGTTAAAGAAGCGTTTGGACAATGCTCTCAGACATATGGTCTGATTTTCTGAGTGGTCCTCTGGGGAATGGAGGAGTTAGACTTGATGATCCATGCGGGTCCCTTCCAACTCAGATATTCTATGATTACTGACACAAGGAACCCAAGAATACCCTTATGAGTGCTAACATTTTTCATGCATCTTGAAATCTATTGTGGAAAAGCTCTTGATCTCCTCTGTAACTTCAGGAAACAGAAATTTGCAAGACAATGTTAATGTAGGTCAGTTACCTGGGGATTAGTGTAGGTTACTGTATTACAGAGAACATACCTTCCTAGCAACAGCAACAGAATCTTCACCACCACTCTTGGTTCCTTCTTGGGGTTCCTCTGCACTGCTGCTGGCCTTTATTTCTGCAAGACTCACCTCTGGATCTCCCTGCAACAGCTGCTGCTCAGGAGCTGCAGCTATGTGGGGCTTAGAAATGTCAAAGAATTCTTCCCGAAACACGTATCTTGTTTTAGCTGTTTTACCTTCTGTTTCTTCTACAGCATCTCCAAGACCAGGACTGTCTTTCGAGGAGGTGGCAGGAAACGTAGAAGCATCATGATATTCAGAAGAAGTGACAGAAGGACGGAGGGTGGCACCACCCGGGTTTGCAAGGGAGTCACAGATCTCATAGCCACACTGGTTGATGAAAGACAGATGATCCACGAGCCACCCTGCCCTCAGACGATGTACCACAGACATCACCGCTCCCCTCTTCAGGGAGAAAAATCAATTTCCTGAAACCGTAGCAAGCAATCATGCACAATTCCTGGCGAAAAGTCCTCCTGTGGAAATATTTTTTTATTTACTTTTAAAGAGTTCACTTTTCAGAATTATTATTGTTTAACAGAGTAACACCTACCTCGTGATGGACATCTCCATGTGCCCCAAAGAAAATCTACAGAAATTTCTTCTGATTTCCCTGTTAAAGCCTGTCTGATCCGTAGTGCACTCTCCTACAGTAAATTTGCATTTTATTATATAATCTTCTATAAATTAGTGTGGTGTATAATTATTTACTTTAAGATCCTTCTTTTCACAAGTTCGAAAATGGCATTTTGCCGTATAAAGTTAACACTTTATACCACAGCACTCAGCCATAAGAACACACGCATGCTTTACACGCTTGAAGAAAACCATCACATCTTGATGTATAGTTAAAAAAAATAAGATATGGTTAAAAACACAAGTACGTTTCACACGCTCTTGAAGAAAACCGTCGTATTTTAACGCATCTCTGGACCCTGCCCAGGTTTTCACGGACAGAAAATAAGTTGATCAGTAAGACTTTTATGGAGTAAATGGAGCTGTGAGAGCCTTGCAGCCTTTTGATAACGTTTTGACTTTTTTCCAAAAAGCTTTTTTTTTTCCTGTCTCTTATAAAACGGGATGGGTTGTAGTGCTTTGTTTTTATTTTTATTTTTTTCCAAACAATCAGCCCACGAAGGACACGCGTCCCTCCTCCTACACCCACCCCCCCCGCGCCGTACGGCACCAGCCGCGGAGCGGGGAAGCAGCGCCGCGCCCCACTGCCTCCCTCACTCACCCTGCGCGCCGCCATCTTGTTGTACGGCAGCGGCGGCGGCGCCGGCCGGAACGGCGGCGAGCTTCGCCCTGCCTTTTCCCGTGTGACGTCACGCGGCGGGCGGATTTGAAAACGGGGAAGAAGGAGGCGCCGCCGTTAGCGGTAACGGGCGGGCGGCGGCTGGGCCCGGGCCCTGCCCGGGGTGGGGGGCGCGGGGATGGGGGCCGCCATTTTGTTCGGTGGTAACGCGGCGGGGCCGGGTGCCAGCCGTTGGCCGGGCTCGCTGGGTGTGAAGGGGGAGGATGAGGCGGCCGCCCCCGGGAGATGAGGGCTGCGGCCCAACGTCTGCCCAGTTCGTGGCGTGTCGCGATTTATCGCGCGCTCGCGATCTCTTCTGGTGATATCTGAAGCGCAGGGGGCTGGTTAGGGGCTGCTCTGTTTGAGCCCCCTCTGTAAATAATATACGCCCTCTACGGAGGACAGAAGGTAACGCCTTTCACTAACTTTATCTATAAAGTTATTTTATTGGCTGCTGCTATGTGGCATCAGGTGTGCCTTGCTGCTTTTAATTCTTTAACTGTATTTTTAAAAGAAGCTAACGTGCCTAGAAACGGTTCTCCTGTTGCAAGTTTGTTGGTCCAACGTACAGTTGACTTGCATATTCTGACCCCCTTAAAAAGTCATTGTGGTGTCTGCAAAAACGCGAGTATTCTCAGAGCCGAGACTCCACTACTGACAGATTGTGATTTACAGCTCATTCACAATGAGACGGAGCTCAAGTATTGCGGGGAGTAGTAGTCGGCAATCTACCATGGTACTGAGAGTGCAGGACAACAACAAAATGGGTCTTCAAACACCTCAGATGTAAGTGTTGTTGATCACACTGTTGCTAAGAATGTGTATGTGAAGCCTAAGTCCCTGAAGATGTGCTGTTGTTTGAGTGTGTGAGTAGACACTGGAAAAGATGGAAGCAGGGAGAAGAAAGCTCCCTGCAGCCAAGGATATCTGCAGAAGTACTCTGGTTGTGCAAAAAACCTCTTGCTTAACTCCAAACATATGCCTCCTACTGCTGGAGTGATTATGAGTTTAAAACTCTCTAGTTCTGCAAAACACTTTTTGGGGATTTTTTTTATCTTTGGTTGGGGTTTTGTTTTCTTTGTCTGTAGATCTTTAAAACATAGAACTGGTGTCATACATGCATATGTGGTATGGTCAGCATATAACTTAAGATAAAACTTTGATCTACTTGTATGTCTGTGGTACGTTTCATGTTATAACACTTTTCCTTGCATATTTGTTAGAAGATGCTTGGGTGTATGTATAAAATGTGTACTTGTGAAACTTCTTGCAAAAGTAGTTTTAATAATGGACAAATAATGCATTAAAATAAGTTGATGTTTCTAAGGCACTGCTACACTATGAGTGTCCTTAGACTTAAATGAACGTACTTACAGTTTTGTGTGAGCAAAAGAGGAAATGGTAGAAATAGTCACTTTGATTCTTCTCCTTATCCCTCAGGAAAGACAGAGGAACGTTTGGGAAGCTGAGCATGAGCAAACCGATGTCTGGAGCTTCGGAAAGAAAAGTTAGCTTTTTTGGGAAGAGGTTTGACAGCTTTAGTTCTTTGTGCTGTAAATTAAAACAATAACAATCCCACGGCATCTTTTCTTCCTTGTCAGATTTTCACTACAGGCAGTAGTGGATCTGAGACCTTTCTGCACGCTGATCACTAAATAACAATATTGTGGAGGAGGAACTGATTTGAAATCTTTTCTTCCTCTTGGTATTTCGAGGGGAGAAGTATGCAATCCAGAATTTAAGAGCTGCTCGAGACATTAGCTTGTTTAAGGAAGAACAATCTACCTCAAAGCAGCCCTGGGACATGTTTTTATTAGCAGATTTTGATCAGTCTTACATTCTGACTATCTAGCTTTATTCTGTCTCTTCAGTTCAGGAAAACAATGTCTTCTGCAGAAGGATTTAAAAAAACAAAAATGCTAAGCCAAGATTAAGTGAGGTACTGATCTTGCAAAATAAGAATCATATCATTATTCTGTCTTAGTTTCTTTCCTCTGAGAGACAAACCTTCCAAAATCCTATCACCTTTCATCTTAGTTCATGGCTTTCTGTGTTCTGATATCTAGAAGTATCCGCTTTCATTGGATCCCACTGTTCCAAGGAACCTTTTAAATACTCCTTGAATGTTTTAGTTTTTATTTTCAGCCACCTACATTTTGTTTCTTCACCTTTTAGTTTATTTTTCTGCTTTATAAAACACTTCTGTTTAATAAATTGAAGAAAATATTAATCTAGGAAGTAGTAATCCTTCTGTATGTGGGCAGCGTGGCTTCCAGATTGATGTTTTGTTATCTTAGTTGTATTCCTTTGTACAACAAATGTAAAAGAAACATTAAAATATGTATATATATAGTAAGGACTTACCGAAGAACTGTTTCTGTTTGTTGTCACAGGAAGTGTAAATATTTTTTTGTTCTTAGAACTAGTGGGGCTGGAGGTTCACGCAACAGTCAGTATGGTGTGTTTGGAACAGAAAAGATCAAGGATCCCAGGCCAGTTAATGACAAGGCATTCATCCAACAATGTATCAAACAGCTTTGTGAGGTAACTTGTTAAATTTTAAAATAATTATGTTATTAGGCATAAAAACAAACTAATAAAGATATATTGTTTTCATGGTTTTGACTTCAGATTTTATTTTAGACTAATATGTTACTTTACATATCTTTTTTCTCAGTTTCTTGTTGACAATGGTTATGCCCATAATGTCTCCATGAAAACCCTACAGTCTCCATCTGCAAAAGACTTCTTAAAAATCTTCACTTTTATCTATGGATTTCTCTGTCCTTCTTATGAGCTGCCTGACTCGAAATTTGAAGAGGAAATTCCTAGAGTTTTTAAAGAGCTTGGGTAAGATTCTTATTGTTACTGTGCAAAACAGATATGGCAATGCTAGAAGTTAATCCCAAGGACTCTGAACTACACCTGTAAAGAATGGATAGGCTTCTTTATTCAGATTCAGCTATGAAACTACAATGTTGTGATTATTTTGCTTCACTTTTTTTGTATAGCTCTAAGTTTACTCACTTGTTTCAAGATTGTACATTTTCTATTTGAAGTTGCAAAGCTACTTCTGCTCTTGGAAGCTTGCTTTGTAAATTAAAATGTAATTCATAACCTTTATTTGTATTGGATTTTGAAAGACCACTTTCTTGAATGAAAACTGCAGGCTTTGTCTTAATTGGTAGCTTATGACAGACTTTTCAGACACATTCTGATCAAATCCAAGCACTGAAAACAATTTCAGATTGTTGGCTCCTGTTCATTTAGTTAATAGTCATTTTTTCCTGTAAGTTCTTTCATTATGCATTTCAAGCAGGGAACAGAATTATTAAAAATGCTGCTGAGGTTAAAACACCACCAAGTAGCTGGGTATTTTATTTCAAATATTATTTGATACAGTAAATGTTTGGTATCATGAATGCACCAACACTTTCCAAGAAGAAAAATCCACTGCACATAGTTAATGTTTAATTTTCAGTCTCAGAAAAGTCAACTGCTTTCAGCTTCTGTAGACTTGAATCCATGATGGTGTGCCAGGGTTCCGTAGGTGTATTCATGTCTGTTCTGTTTACTTCTCAGTATTTTAATAAAGCTTTGTTTTAATCTGTAACATATGAAACTGCTGCCCTAGCTGAAATATTGAAAAGGAAGTGCTCTCAAGAGGCCTTATTCTGCTGCACCAAGAGCGTAATCCCTGATTAAAAGTTATTTTGAAAACTCACTTTAAAAAGTCTTTTGAGAGCTAGAAAATTGATGTAAATAATTCATTTTTAAAAAGTCTTCAAGTTGAGAGGTTCATGAGCATTTATTTGGAACTGTCACTATATCAGTGGCTTCTTGTCCTATGCCCTTACAATGACTTGCAGCTGTCGGTTGAAAGATGGAATAACATTGGTACTTCTGTTCATTGATTTGTAGAAGACTTTGAGAGGATGCCTGTAGTTAGTAGTATTGCCTTTGCGTGTCCCGTATTTATGGGTAATATTAATACTTTGATATTAAGCTGTCCTGAAATTGTTTTTTCTGTTATTGCGTGGCCCAAAGCTTTTTTGTCAGGTGCTCTTCTGTTTTCAAAGTGCATTTGACCCAAGAGGTAAGGATCTTGCTTTATAAGAATAGGACTCCTGCATCTCAGTTGTTGTTCTCATGTGCTAGGAACTCCAGGCTTGAACATCCAGTGGACTAAGCATCCACCAAACTATTATTCCCTCTTTTGTGTTTGTTGTCTTCCCTTTTGAGGTCTTTGAGAAAGACAATCTGATCTAAGACACTTGCTACCAAGACCCAAGGCAACATAGTAAACTCTGTAGGAAAGGACTAAGAATCTAATAGTGCACGCTTCTTTGTATGAGGCCCTAATTGTTCCTTGTCTCTGCCTATGAAAAAGAAAAAGCATTTAATTCCATTACAGAATGAGAAACCAACGATAATGGAATAACATACTGTGATATAAGACCTCTTGATGTACTGTATAAAGTACAATTGAGTTTGTTCTTCCTTGTGTGGCTTGATGTAAATGTAGAAACGTGCTGGTTTTAGTTACTTGTTTTCCACAGCTATTAAAAATGTTGTTTGTTTTTTTTCCCCTATAGGTATCCTTTTGCTTTGTCAAAGAGCTCCATGTACACAGTGGGAGCTCCACACACATGGCCTCAGATCATGATAGCTTTGGTTTGGTTAACCGACTGTGTCAAGGTAGCACCTGAGTTCTTAAGCAAAATATTTCCACTTTTCAGGCTGGAATGTTAGTTTCAATCCTGATGTCTTAATGATGTTCTAAAAACTTTCTTTTTTTTATATATGTGAAAAAAAAAATAGGTATTCTTACTTGCCATTCAGTCCTTATTTTTAGTAAACTGAAGAAACTGAAGTTTTTAATATAATATTATGATTTAAAATTTTGTTTTTGTGACTTTGTGCACTGGATATATTTGTGTGAGGAAAAATGGCTTTTTACACTTCTATATATTTACATATATAGAAATGTGATAAGTTTATAAATATAATCAAGCATCTTTTGTGCTGAACTTCATATGATAGCTACCATCTTCTGCTAAATTTGAAGTTTAAGGATGGAATTTTCAATAACAATTATTCCAGTGTCATGTGATTGTTTGTACAGAGTGTTCTTGTATGCTTATGTCTTTTAATAGTGGCAATGCACTGTTGTTTCCAGCTCAGGTCTGAACCAAGTTTGGAGTCTCTGACAGTTTCAACACTGCTAAATTGTATACACCTGAAAATCCCATCAATTATTTGCTGAAAATATACATTTAGCTTACCAAGGCAATTTGGCAGTGTTGATAGTCCAGTTAATGCCTTTTCACTGGTGCTTTCAGCTAACAAAACATAGGGCATGTTACTCTGGTGTGATTAGCAGCACCCTTACACATTGCTTGCTGAAATCCTAAGCTGATGTTACTGTGACTTTTATGAATATAAACCTAATATGACAACTAATGGAGATAATTCAAAATTCTTTGTATCTCAACATGTGTCTTTCAGTTATATTCTGCCATGAGGGAAAATTCATCATCGTTTGATGATGGACAGAACTGGGGAGGAGAGACAGATGACGGAATTGTACATAACAAGGTACTGTGAAAAATGTAAATGATTAGCAGAATTGTTCAACTGAATTTTGCCATACGCTGTAACACAACAATTCAAGTATGATAGAATAGTCTGAACTGTATTTGTATATTCTCTTCCATTTTATATTCAGAGCTCTCTAGGAAGTGTAATAGCATTATATAAAAAGCCTGTTCAGCTTGCTTCCTGAGCAGGCATCCTGGCCAGTCAAGACTGGGTATTAAACTGAAATGTCTTATTCTGAGTTGCTATGAATCTGTTTCCCTTGTGGAGAAAGGGAGTCATTATGCTGTTTGTTGTCTTAATTGGATCTCAGGTATATCTCTCTTTAGCACTTGGGTCTTCTGTGGTTAACAGCAGTACGGTGTAAAGATAGTTACTTAATTGTAAATGTGGCTCCTGTTGATATCTATTCAGATTACCATTTAAAAACCTGTAGTAATGTTTAGTTACAAAATAGGTGGCAATGTAACTCAGGCACTTAAAAATCCAGCAGCTTGCAAGCTTTGTTTTATCACATTTTACTGGTACTATTCAGTTTTAACTCTGTCAACTCACAGCTGAAGTTTTGGAAAGGGATGTTATGATGTGTCAGATTTAATTAAGAAAATTGAAAGAAGGGTGGATCAGAATTTGGGATTTTGGATCAAGGTTACAAACCTGACAGTAGACAAGGAAAAATGCTGTTAAACTGAATGCATTTATGCACTCTAACATATGCACATAAAACACATATTAAAACAAAATTTAGAGTACCAGTATAGTTGCTGAAAGAAAGTCTCCAGCAAATTATTGTTGGGTAACCTTCCTTTAAATCTAGGAGTAATTCTCTACCATCTGCACATCTAAAGTATAATGCTTGTATTTACCTACAAGGTGCATTAAACAGAACTACAGTTTCTATTACCTAGCTTCAGAAAATGATATACTCCAAGATAATGAATTACTTACCTACTACTCTTGTTAAGTATCCCTGAGAAATGTGTGAAGTATTTCCAAATACCTTCTGTCTAGATGTAATCCTACGATTTTATGATTAAAGGGGGAAAAAAGGTATTTTTCTACAGAAAGAAGTGCAGTCAACCATTGGAAGATATTTTTATCATCAGCTGCTTAATTCCACTAGTCAAATAGATTGAGACTACCTAGCTATTTTATGATCCTTTGAATCTTCATGAAAACTTTTAAAATTGTTCTCAGCTTTTCATGGACTACGTTGTGAAGTGTTATGATCACTTCATGAAAGGGGGAGATACGTTTGAAGAATTGGATGCGGAAGTGCAGTCAAAATTAAGTAAGTTTTCATGTTTTAATAAAGTATTTTATTTTGTTGTTAGTTTTTCTCCTAACGTGAGCTTTGCTGAGTTTACAAGTAAAAATGATCCGATGCAAAGGAATGTGGAATTCCAAGTACCTCAGTTGCACCGCCTTGATTTTCTTCTTTTCATGCATTGTTACCAGTAAAGATATACAGGATGTGTTTTGCTGTCAGATGTACGCATGTAACCCTAATGTTTTCAATGGCTTTCTAATAGAAAAGCTGTATGCTGTTCCTCAGATGCAAATCCCATCTGTGCAAATACTCTGGTTTCTATCTGACAAAATTGTTATTTAAATAAAAAGCCACAGACTGCACATTTGATGAGAAAGAAAGTTCAGCTTCTTCTAAAAGCTTTGAAAACAATGAGTTCTAAACTGTTGCAAAGATTCCCATGTATGATTTGTGTATGATGTTACCAGATATCAGTAGGAAAAATTAATCAAGCCATTTTTTGGCAAAGAAGTAAAGGAAGTCTCAAGATGCAAGGAAGCACGTGGATGAGAAAGGAGTATACAAATACGCTTAACTTGTAAAACTGGAACAGAGGAAACTTGTCTAACCACCACTGTCCTATCGTGTGGGTTTTATGGGAGTTTGGAAATTGACATCCCAGGAGTGATTTGTATCATATAAGCGCAAAAAACTGTTTGGCTTGTTCTGTTACTTGTTTGTAGTAAAATCTTTTTTATATTTTTTTCTTAGTTTTCTATTTAAAATAGTTGTTCAGGTAACATATTCACTGTGCTGAGGCAAAGGTAATTGCTCAGATATTCTGAATAGATGGTGATATTCAGTGAGACTAATTTATAACCCCACTTTCTTCTCCTCACCCCGCTGCAGAGGATTTATTTAATATAGACGAATTCCAGATAGAAGGTTTAGCAGCAGAAAACAAAAGACTTCATGAAGAAATTGCAAGACTAGAAAAAGAAAGGGAAAGCGAGCCGGTTAGTAAACTGTCTGTCCTTGTGTACGTGGGGGGCTTGACTTTTCAATTACTGAACCTTTTGTCATTATTCTATAGAAAGAGTCTAGTTATACATTTTAAAAATGGACATTTATTTTCAATGCTTTATAAGATACCAATTAGACTTGGTCATTATGGATTCTATACTATTCTAGTAGAACAGAATCTAGTGTCTTTGCCAAAAATGTTGGTATGAGAACTTTAGTGGATGAAAGCACAAGATTCAGTGGTAGCAATTAATAAAAATATATTCTAGGGGAAATACTTTGTTAGAAAAAGTGGCTTCTGGTTTTAATACATCCTGAGACTAAAAATAGTTTAGCAGCTGTGCAGCTGGCAAACAGACTCCTGTCTGCTGTGCAAAATTTACATGTCTTCCCACTTTCCTTGCCCTTTTATCTGCCTTTTGTGTATTATTTTATACCTAAGTTGTGAATTTCCTGCAGTAAGAACTTTCTTTATGCGACTTTCTTAGTGCCTAATGCAATTTTTAGTGCCTAATGCAAATCAAAGCTTTAAATGCTGAAATAAAAGATTTAAGGTACAAACCCGCTTTTCAGCCTCTCTTGCTATTATTCTTATATAGTCTATAAGACTTTAACTTGAGTCAGCTGTCACAAATAAAAAAATAATAATACAAGTTCTTCAATTTCGTACTATTGAAATTGACTGTAATTGTTCTACCATCTTGACTGGAAAGTAAGATGATTATTTTAGGCTAATTTTACTCTTTGTTCTTTCCATCTGTTTTTACTAGGACCGGTTAGTATCACTACGAAAGCTGAGATCTTCTTTTCAAGCAGATGTTCAGAAATACCAGGCTTATCTGGCTAATCTGGAATCTCATACAAACATCCTTGATCAGAAAATGAAAGGTGTTAATGAGGAAGTTGAGGCAGCAGGTAAGTTGACTGTGGTCATAAATGATTAGTGAAGCAACAAATAAGTTTAAAAAATAGTTTCAAAACAGCTTCAGGCAAGAGTGTGATATTTATTGTGTATGCCAATGCTACAAATAAACTTTGCAAAATTAATTGTTAATTAAAGAGAATTTGGGCTTATGGTTGTTGGCAAGCTAGAGAAATGAAATACAGGTAGTATTTACTCATAGAAATACAGGGATAAGGCTTAACTATATAGTCTAATATTTTTACACTGATGTAAACAAATGGTTTATGAACTTAGAAATGGAAGTAGAAGCAATGAAGCAGGAGAATGCCCGGCTCCAGCACATCTTTGATAACCAAAAGTACTCAGTTGCGGATATCGAGAGAATAAATCATGAGAGAAATGAGTTACAGCAAACCATTAACAAGCTGACTAAGGAGCTGGAAGAAGAACAACATCAACTGTGGAATGAAGAGCTAAAATACGCTAGAAGTAAAGAGGCGGTATGTGAAAACCCTGCCATAATGGGAGATGACTGTCAGTATTCATGATGTGAGCTTAAGCCTGGGACTTGAGCTATTGCTAACTTTGCTAAATGATTTTAGAACAGCATAGATATGTCTTAACTGAAGAGCTTTGGTAACATTAGCCTGAAATAGATTCTGTTAAGACTTCACAACAAGGACTGCAAAACTAGTGCTTTGAATCAGTATCTGTGTGTGTTTACGGACAGACGGGCACCTTATGTGGAAATTCTAATAGAAGGACTTTAAGGGCTGAATTTATTCCCTTTTACCCAGAATGAAGAGAGGCAGCCCTGTAAGTGGCGAGACTTTAAAACTGCTGCTTCGCTACGTAGAAAAATAAAATAAAACCCGCATTTGTTTCAAATATCTTTTGCATTTGGCAGGGTTGTGCTTTCTCAAGCACTTGGTATTAAACTCCTCATATTGTACAACTATGAAACACATAAAACTGGAAAAAATACTTGTGTTACTTAACACTTGATATAAATGGCAGAAAATCAGAAATTTGAGCATTTAATAACCTTGTCTGTAGATATGCTGAAGTCAAAGTATGTTAGGTTATGTGGCTATGTAACATCCTGGCAAAACCAATGAGAGAAAGCATATTGACATGATGACTGATGATTGGTTTAGCAATTTATATTATTTCTAAGCACTTTTCTCCTTTCCTATCAACTAATCCTCAAAAGGTTGAAGCAGAAAAAATACGGAAGAAGGGAAAACCATAGGTGAAACCATACAGTCTTGCTCATACACACTGAGAAATCTTGTAGGATAAGCTCAGAAAGAATCCTAAAGCAGCTCTTACTCCAAAGAGTGCAAACTGCTGGACTGCTAATACATACAGCTCTTTTATACTGTCTGTGACATATCTTGGAATTCTATTAGAGCAGAGCAACTTAGAAACCTGTTTAAAATACCATACAAATACTTTTTGCAAAGCTTTTCACTTTGTCTTTCTTCTATGATTTTTTCACTCTTCACTTCTGAACAGGTTGAAACACAGCTGGCAGAGTATCATAAACTGGCTCGAAAGCTGAAATTAATTCCAAGAAGTGCTGAGAATTCCGAAGGCCATGACTTCAAGATTCACTTTAATCCTGAGGCAGGATCAAGTTGCCTAGACACATATAGAACTCAGATTAAGGTAAGTATAGTCAACACTGAATACCTCTGTTACCGCTCACGAGGAAATGCTAGTGTTTCTTTGGAAACGTAGGGAAACTCTCTCTTAAACTCCCCATGAAATTGCAGTGAAAAGCTTCTGTGATGAATTGTCATAGCTACCTTCTGGTATAGGAAGAAAATTTAGTATTGGAGGGTACAGCAGCCTAAGTTAAAAACTGGAGAAAGAAATAACTTAGTTTAAACTAGCAAATTGCATTAGCTAGATTTTCTTGTGTGTGTATTACAGGCTCCCCTTCTGAAGATCATAAGACAGACTGAAGAAGAAATTAAGAAAGCTACTGATAAGAAAATGAGTTTGGAGGATGCTTTGGTACAGGTATATATTGGTTAACGAAAAGTAGTACCAAGATACCACAATGTTGTCTGCTGGTCCCTTTTGACCTCTTGCATGGGTGAGCTGTGTGATTTTTGGGAAGCTGTGAGAAAACCGCTTTAGCTATGTTAATTATTTTTTGTTATTGAAAGCTTTTATGAGAATTAGGGTCTCCCTATGTTGGTTGAAATAGTTGCGCTCCCTATGCTGAAAGTAATGCAGCTACACATTTGATCATAAAAATTTTGAAAGAGTTGTTCTTAGTAAGCTATCAATTCTATTCTGTTGTGTGACTTATCACTGGCATGTTGTAAATAGGAAGATTTTTAGCAATGCTGGATTCAGTATGGATTGGAAGGAGGATAATTTCTGGTCATATAGTGTGCACATGAAGAACTTAACGCACCAATTGTTCGACAACGCCAAGCAAACCAAACAAAACCCCCCTGTTACTAGAACAAAAATTAGATCATTAAATATTTGCTAAACGTTGTATAGTGTTTCATGGCCAATGTGTTGCCTACGACAGCATAGAGATATAGGTAAGAATTCATTTTGCATTATATTTTCTTAGTTGCATTTTCATTCTAGATGAATGCAATGGTAGTGGAAAAGAAAAGTAGTGTGAAAGCACTGAAAGAAGAAGCAGAAAAGCTGGATGATCTTTACCATCAGAAGCTAAAGGTAAAACTTTTCTGTATATTGATAACAATTTATGACTAATGATATCCTTATCCTTAATCCTTGTATTTATATGTAAGATTTTGTTTTGCTTTCCTGTTTGTTTTGAACCTCTGACCACACCTCTTGCAGATGATACAGTGTTCTCTTATTCTTTTCAGAACTAATGTGGGATTATCTGAAGAGTTAGTTTCCACTTTCTCCTAAGATCATGGCATACTTTGGCAGAGACAAAATAAATCATAAGCTACTACAACCAGTAATAAAACAGCTATGTCCATCTCCTGACCTTAAGATGTCTCAAAACTTGCTTTAAACTCACTTTAGAGTTAATAGGATCTACCTTTTTTAAGCTTTGTATATAGTAAATAAGCTTATAGTTTGTAGTAAACCTGTAAGCACGTTAAATATTGAAGAAAACATATGCTTAATGTTCTTTTAGCCAAATATTAAATGATATAATATTTTTTGTATTTGTTCTTCCTGCCAGCAGTTACACTGCTTAGGTGGGTGGAAGCAATTGGTTTAGTTTATAGCTTTCAAAAATTCCTGAAATTTAGCTTTTGAACCAAGTCACTACATGCATCTTTCTTTTAAGACAAACTCATAAAATACTCAATAACATCTGGATGGCTATAATAGAACATAGTCATGTAATTTCTCCTGTAACTTTTAATATACTATCCATAAGACTTCAGTATTAGTGTTTTTGAAGTATTATGTTTCAGTAATTTACCAGAATTAAATGTTTTAATGATGGGGGAATTGGGTTTGGTTTTGTGCATTTGATTGTACTAATATATGGTCAATAGTGAGAGTCTCCTTGGATAGATGATTGCTTATGTTTCCTACATACCTTTTGAAGGCAAAAGGGAAAAGTCTTTTGTTGTCAAAACCTAAAAACAGTTGTCTGCTAGTTCTATTTCTAAGCTATTTAGGGAGAAAATACATAGATCTTCTCGAAATGATTTTTGAAGGGAAGACAGCAGCAACACAGACATTGAAATTTTGTTAGGAAAATAAGGGGAAGGTTAAGTTGGCTTTGAATGGCAGAAGATACAGAAAATACCTGAAACATTAAGGTTGAGTAGGGGGTGAGAGGGAGTTGTTCTTGGGTTGTTTTTTGGTTTGTGATTGATTTTGGAACTTCACACTCAGAACTCAAAAAAAACCATGTGTCATGAATTCCTAATTCAACTATCAAGATGAATAATATACAGTGGAAAAAAAATCCTTTTTTTTCCTAAAATATGTGATTTTTTTATTAATATTTACAGGAGGCAGAAGAAGAGGAGCGAAAATGTGCAAATGAACTGGAATTGTTAGAGAAGCATAAACAACTACTTGAAAGTGGTATCAATGAAGGTCTCAGTGAAGCCACAAATGAACTGCATGATATTCAACGACAGTAAGGCCTATGACTTCTAGTTGTTTGTGTGGATTATGTGGGGGAGTGGATAAAGACATTCTCTCAAATCCTAATGAAAAATTCTTTGAGTGGATATCCATCTTGGTATATTAGTTTGACAAATTCACAGTTAAAATACCTTTCTTCTCGACACTTATTTTTGCAAGCGTATTTTCATCAGCACTCCTGATTTCCATGTACTTTTTCCATATTATGCAGCCAGGTTCTTTTCAATGGTGCCCAGTGACAGGGCAAGAGGCAATGGGCACAAACTGGAACACAATTCTCCCTCTGAACACCAGGCAGCACTTCTGTGCTGTGTGGGTGGCAGAGCACTGGCACAGGCTGCCCAGACAGGTTGTGGAGTCTCCTTCTTGAACATCTTGAAAAGATGCCTGGATGTGGTCCTGGGCAACCTACCCTGTATGGTCCTGCTTGAGCAGGGAGATTGGACAAAACGACCTCCAGAGGTCACTTCCAAACTCTGTGACTCGTGGTTGTAGTAAAGATAAGAGTTAGTTTACCAACATATTACACTAATATATTTACCAATATATACAACCATATTTTACAGTCTAAATTCTGTAAAGATTATTCTGGCTCTGTGATGCTCTACAGTACTGCTGTTTCTTACCAGTTAGTACAATACAGTCCTTTTTCTCCTGGGTTGCATGTTAATAAATCTAACTTGACTTAATACTAATAGGGAAAATTATGACTAAACATGACAATATATCTACCGTAGTAAAGAATTTGTTGATGTCAGGAACTTTAGAATTACAGTCACAATTTTCTGAATGTCTTTACTTTTCAGATATCAAATTGTTATGCAAACAACAACGGAAGAGAGCAGGAAAGCAGGCGATAATTTGAATCGTCTTTTAGAAGTGATTGCTACTCATGTAGTATCTATAGAGGTAAGCTGAAATTCAATATTCAAAATTAAATCTTTTTAGAGATATCGGCAACTGCAATTGAACACGTGGACGTTAGAACTTGCTCTATCCAGTAAAGTATCAGTTAGTTACACTGCACTGAGTCTATGGTTTCTAGTAAGTTTATTGACGAAACATTTGGTAAAAGTAATCAGAACTGCTCACTGTATTTCGCTAGTAACATCTTGTCAGGTTGAATCTGCATCTGCTCCATGCCTTTGTATTAGCGTTTAACTGAAGTCACTTAACCCCTGTAATGACTGCCCAGAATGCTTTAGCAGAACCAGTACAACAGAGACCACAATAGATCTAATAAACTTTCTGTAACTTTTCTAGAAATATCTTGATGAACAGAATGCAAAAATTGACAGAGACTACGAAGAATTCATGTCTGAAGATCTACTGTCCACCTTGACTGGAATTCTAGACAGCTATAAAAAGAAGGCTGAAAGTGTATAACTCACCAAAAAGGTGAAGATGAAAATTTTGTGCTTCTGAAGCCGTTGTGGTGTGTCCTAAATGCAGGAAGCAACCATCCTTTTAACAACTAAATTGTTTTTAAGTTTAAGGAAATGTTCATAAACCTCCTCTGCTTTATTAATAGAAATATAGTAAAGGATTAAAAAACAATTTGCAATTAAAAGAAGTTTGCTTATACTTCCTCCTTATGATGTATTTATACAAAATTACAAATGTCTATAACAGGGCAACTATGGAACAACTTAATTTCACATTTTTCCTGTGTAAATAAATCATATGTGCTCTTCTAGTAACATTCAGTAAGGTGAGTACTGTCAGCCTGTTAAAAATAACCAGCTGCAGTGAACTTACAGATAAGACTGCAAGTGACAGCACAAATGCAGGGGATAGTGACAAAAATAAAATAACTAGTGGCTTTTCTACACTTGGAAGATGGCTAACTGAGAAGTCATGCTTTCCTTTTTGGAGTATAGTTTGCGCGTTTGCTGGTATAAGTATGTATTTAGTGTGCACGTATGATGGTGCACATCCTTCCTCAAGCCTCCAATTTACCATCAAGACCAAATGTAAATGTCTTCCAGTCTCCTGTCTGTTCTGTTATCTATCAAATGCTCAGAGACATCCTCCCTTACATGTGTAAGTTTTTTATTATTTTTCTTTTAGCAAAAGCCTCTCTGGAAAGATCAATAGTAGTTACATGGCAGTCTTGTAAATCATCTAGAGAATGAAAAATTTTGAAAACAAAACTGAGTGCTTATAACACCAGATGAAAACTTACTGTATTTCTTGAGTATGTGTATTAGAGAGAACTCTAAGTAGGGCAACATGAATTCTGGCAATCTAGCTTATCAGTTGAAGATGTAACTAGTCTTGCATACATGAAAATAATCTAAAATGAGTCTGCATTCTTTGCCTAGACCAGCAGGGCAGACCATACTGGATTTTTTTCTTCCTCAGGAAAGTAGCAGTAAAGTTAGTGTATGGGGAGGTCCAGTCCAAATGCATTGAAGAAAATGTATCCCCATCTCTTGAGCATGTACTTTTTTCTTGTTCAATGCCATGTAGAAAGCAGAAGTAGTATCTGCTTATCTGCACTGTTATATATTTCTGTGTTCTTTTTTGTTTTTTTTTTAAGTATTGTATGGTGTAATTTATGATGGTATTCCCTATTGTATTGATATACTGTTTGAGGTTTTTGAATAGAGTTCAGTGATAAATCACTCATTCAAATCAACAACAAAAACTTCTTATTCAGAAGTTTCTGGTGGCTCATAGCTAAATAAAGTTGCTCCTTAACTCTCTAATTAGACAAAGTATTCACGTGAAACACAGATCTTTCAGATACCCATCAAAGCTTAAGTTAAACCCTCCAAACACAGACTGAAAGTTAAAAGCTGAATTGTTTAATTCTAGGCTATTCTTTTGCATGGAATTCAGTTGTCCTCATTAACATAGTATGTGAATTTTCTGACTCTGGTCTTAGTATTTTGTTTTAGGTACTTTAATTATGGCAGTATTTAAATTTCAAGATCTCTGATCTTTTGTTCTATTCTGGAATTTTAATTAGACAGCTATAAAGGCTTTCTGACAAGCAGGTAATGCTTCTGCTTTCTTCTGTTTTCCTCTTTTGTCTTACCTTTACAGACTCTTGCTTTTTTCCTCAAATCTCAATTCTTTCTTTTTAGAAGCTTGTTTCTGTGACCTTTCTAATATATTTATATTATATTCTCCTAATATTCTATTAATATTTTCCTAATTAAGCAAAACTGTTAGACATACAGAACAATCATGTTCCTTTAAAATGTGTTTCTTTACGGATTGCACTCTTTCCTGGCTTCTGGATTTTACTCTGCTTTTGTAACTGATTGTTCCTGTTTGTTAGTATCTGCAGCCCCTTTGCCATAGGGAGTAGTCAGCTGACTGAATAAATGTAATTTCGAAGGCCAATTTGTAACCCAATGGTAAGGGTTAAGGAATCGAGGTCAGAATGACCTTTCTTTGTGTGCTTGCAAAGCTAATATTCTGAAGTTAAATTAGTCCAAGTAATGAAGTCCACACAGGTAGTGTTGGCAACATGTTTTCATTATTGGGCTGTATTGTTGGTCTGTATGTCAAACAGAATTGACTTTAGAATTAGCTCAGGATTTGACCTAGGTTCTGTAAAATACTATGGTGATTTTTGTGTCACAATACGATATAGTAGGCATCAGCCAATGTTAGTCTCATACGTCTTCACACTTTAAAATGCAGGGAACTTTTCAATGTTTCTTGAACATAAGGCCCCTGTGGGATATTTTAAGTCATTTACTTCAGTTATTTTTTTAATTTGTATTCTGGGATGTGGCTTTCAGATTTATGCAAGACACTGGGACATAATTACTGCTCTTGAGTTTGTTTTTTAAACCGGAATTTGAAGTCTTAATCAAAGTGTACCACTGGCACCTGCATATTGCAATAGTATTAATAGTTTGTATTTTTTTGGCTTTTGTATGGGCACAGTTCCCTCACTGCTAATGTAAACTGTACAAAAGATACTTAATATGCCTTAAGTTTATGTAATTTCAAACTCAATAAAATTTCTTAAACATGTTTCTTTGAAGGATGAATTCTTGCTGGAGGGATAGAAACATGACAAGAACAATGAATAAGTTTCGTGTAAATTGCATAAACAAAAGAATACAAACTAGTTAGCTTTAACCTTTTAAAAATAGGCAATTTAAAAACTTGAAGAAACAGAAGTACAAGTTACTTTGACAATTTATGAACCTAGGAATCCCTCTGGTGTTGGTCTTTCCAACCAGCCTTTTGGTACCTCAAGCATTAAAGGACACTTTCCCTTACATGGCCACTTTTTCGTGTTTTTTTTTTTTTTTAACATACATGTAGTTATTGAAAAATAAAAAAATAGGTAGTGTAGAAATGTGGTAGAGCTTTGTGTATAGCTTTGCTTTCTTCCCTGAGCTGTGCTATTTTTCATCAAGATACATCACTGTCAAGGACACGGTGGTTGCTTGAAATGCTTCTTGAGTGCATTGTATGCGCTTTTTTATTTTTATTCTTGAATAAAATTTAAAAAGAAAAAAAAACTTGCTCTATTTGTTTGGCTTGTATGTATGAGACTTCTCAGGTCCTTCTTAGGTGCAGCGCGCTGTCCATGCAAAGTTGGATAATATATTTGTCTGTGTTGGATCCCTAATAATTGTAATATTCTGTGTATTTCAGTCTTTAATGGGAATTCTCATCCCAGCTCCACTTTGTGCAATAGAATTTAAATGTTAAATATCTATTTTTTTCTATTTCTGATAAGAACAGGAAAGGCCAAAGCTGAAAGCATTCCTTTGATAACAAGATAAATTCCCTGCAGTGGTGTTGTAAAACAAAAAATTCAGAGTCCATGTCAAGTAACAATGCAGAGGAATAGAGATTTCTGTGGACAACAGTAACAACGGTACTGACTACTTCTGTTTACTCCAGATTGTTTCATACGTAAATATTTTGAGCACTACAAAAGACTCAGACTAAACTTTGTAGAACTTAGTAGCTTTCTACCCTGCTCTGGGGCACACTCTTTTGTTATAATAGTGGAAACCTCAATGTCTCCTTCTGAGCCACTCCTTGCTCGTTTGACAATGGTATGGAACAGAGAATCAACCTTTTCTCTCAGTACTTACTCCAGATTTTTGGCTGTAGAAGAGTGGCTTCATTATGAAGGAATACACTGTTGAGAGGTTTTTTCATAAAAAGGTCTCCAACGCATACAACTACTACATCTTTATTGGAGCTTTACATTTTATGTGCTTCTTAAAAGTTTTTCATAGCATTCATTCCTTCTTAAGCAACAGCAGTGCAGAAGCCTCATGCAGTCCTCAGCATCCTCACATGCCAGTGATGCCCAAGACAATGTCACGCCTGAGAAGAGTGCACCTTTATCTTCAGTACTGTATTAGGAGACTAGTAGAGACTGTTCAGTCAGTCTGAGGAAAACCCAAATAATTTTGCAGGCTTCTTCTGTACAACTTGCTCTGATAGTTTGTTGTTTTTATTTTCCTGGTAGATGTCAGTTTGCACCAGTACAACAATAGGATCTGGCGGAAGAGTATGCCTATGCCACTCTGCGCTCTGTTTTTCAGCTTTGCACATTACAAATTTGCTAAAGGAATAAAAGGCATTTGTTATCCACCACTGGTCAGGCACTGGCAACAACTGCAGTTAGAGAAAATGCACAAGGTTATGGCTTGATATTCCATGGTAATGTCAGGACAATGCAGTTACTGCTGCCATCTGATGTCTGAGAAAACCTGACTAACCTGCTGGTTGGATGTTTTGTTAACATTTCCTATTTTAAGGGCTTCATATGCTGGCACAAAAGAACGATAAAGCCCCATGTCACCTACATGGAAACCATCTATGTGAAATTCTGCTGCAAGGGATTCTTAAATCTGCTTAGGAAAAGAAAGAACGATCTCATCATCGACGCTGTTCTTTGGCAAATTTATTGGAATTTGTAGACTAATCATCTTCTCTCACCCTAAACAGTATTATTTTGCATAATCTGTGACACTGAAAATCTGTTTCTGTCCAGTATTTTGTGCCAGTTCAAAAACTCATCTCTGAAGTAAGTTGTTTATTGCTTCATTGGGGGATTTGCAGAGGTTGCTTTGTTGCAGATGGAAAAAGTTAATCTTTGTGTGCAATGGTTTCCTTACATTTTTGACCCTTGGAAAAGTTCAGTGCCTGCCAGCAAATGCAACAAGATGACTTAAAAACGGTAGCACCACTTCTCCACCAGAAGGGACAGGCTTCAGCCCATCCAAGGTACTGGCCTTTGGGCACTATATAAAATCCAGCAGAAGCCAGGGCTGTTGTGCTCTGCTCCCTTCTAGAGACCCGGCCCTTTGGCAATCTCAAACCATTAGCAAGGGCCGATCTGTCCAGGTGTTTGCCTAAAGCAGGAGACCGGACTGCGTGTCTGCCTGCAGGATGCTTGCAGGATGTTTGTCCCTCCACTCTACAAGTTCTCAGCAACATTTTTGTGATAAGACTCCAAAGCAGAAGGGAGATGTATGAATATTTTGATATAACCAAGATGATGTACTGAAATTTGTTTCACTTTTCATACCAGGATTTACAGTAGCAAGTGCCTTTGCATCAGTAGGATTTGTACAGCCCTTCTGAGAGCACTGGACACCAGGAGAGCCACACCCAACTACTGGTGCACCCAGCTGAAAGGAAAGGCCATCGACTTGTGTCGATGCTGCCTAGAAAACAGCACCCAGAGTTACCATTTCTAATCATCCAGCGCATCTTAACTAGTGAGCAGCTCTACATTACATCTGAAGCGCAGAGAGGACACCAAGGTAAAGAGCTCTGTTTGACTAATAGTGTATAGCAATTTACCGTCCTCTCCCGCTTCTAAGAGTTTGGCCATCAGCTATAAGAAAATCATAAAGAAAGCCATACAAGATAAGAAAGAGAAAACTACACACAGAGGTTGTACTGTTTCAGACAAGTGTAGGTTCTGGGGAAGAAAAACACCAACTCAGAAGATAGAAAATGGTAAAGGAATAAACAAGGAGTCAGAGAACGGTAATTCAGCAACACTGAGGATCCATTCCAGCGATCAGCAGAGATCAACCTTTAGTATCTGGCTGACTACTCAGAAGACCTTTCTTTGGTGTTTTATTGCAGGTGCTGAACATCATAGAATGGCTTGGGTTGGAAGGGTCCTTAAAGAGCATCTGTTCTTTGGGGAACATGCAACTGCTCTTCCTAGAAGCTCTTTAAATGCTAGGTTATCTTCTGTGTGGGCTACAGCAAAAACTGTCATAGAATCACAGACTGGCTTGGGTTGGAAAGGACCTCAAACATCACCCAGTTCCAGCCCTTGTGCCATAGGCAGGGACACCTCCCACCAGACCAGGTTGCCCAAAACCCCATCCAGCCTGGCCTTGAACACCTCCAGGGATGGGGCATCCACAGCTTCCCTGGGCAGCCTGTGCCACTGCCTCACCAACCTCTGAGTGAAGAATTTCCTCCTAACATCTAATCTAAATCTCCCCTCTTTAGTTTAAAACCATTCCCCTTTGTCCTATCATTATCTGCTCAAGCAAAAAGTTGCTCCCCATCTTTTTTGCAAGCCCCCTTAGGGACTTAAAGACTGTAATGTGGTCTTCCCAGAGCTTTCTCTTCTGCATGCTGAACACCCCCAGCCCTTCTTCATAAGAGAGGTGCTCCAGCCCTCTGACCATCCTCATGGCCCACCTCTGGACCTGCTCTAACAGCCCCACATCCTTCTTGTGCTGGGGGCCCCAGACCTGGATGCAGCACTCCAGGTGGGGCCTCACAAGGGCAGGGCAGAGGGGCACAATCACCTCCCTCCCCTGCTGGCCACCCCTCTGGTGATGCAGCCCAGGTTGCAGTCAGCCTTTTGGGCTGCAAGCACGCACTGCTGGCTCTTGTTGAGCCTTTCATCTACCAGAGCCCCCAAGTCCTTCTCCGCAGGGCTTGCTCTGTGTGAGTCCTTCTCCCGGTCTGTGCTCATGTCTGGGATTGCCACGACCCAGGTGCAGCACCTTGCACTTGCTGAACCTCTTGAGGTTCATGTGGCCCCACTTCTTAGCTTGTCCATGTCATACATGCTTCCAGGATCTCTGCATGGTGAAAGGTGTCCGAAGTAACAAAGGAGGGGCAATGGTTTCCGTGTCACCACCCCATGTAGCAGCCGCATCATCTTGAAATGAAAAGCACCATGTCCCACACCTGTATTAGAACCTTCTCTGTGACAATGTATGTATGAAGTTTTCCTATTTGTTACACATCTTCTCAGAGAGTATGATGGACTCAATCCCAGTCTTTATGACCTATAAGGGTGTGGCTGGAAGGACTTCTTCAAATATGGTCTAGAAAAAAATCTTTGCTAACCTAACCGCAACAGCGTTTTTTAGAAATTCTTAAAATGTTAATGCTCAATGATAATTTGTCTTACACTCCAAGTCTTTCCACAAATTACTGTTTTCTCCCAGTGAGTAGGTCACATTTTCTCTGACTTTTTCAAGAGTCATTTGTATTTCTTTGCCCCATAGAACAAGCAAGTTTTTAAGGTTTGGTCCATGCAATCATTTCCCATGTGAGAGGTGACTTTGGTACTCACAGGATGCAACGGATTGCTGTCAAACCTATTTCATGACCACTGCGTTTCTGACTGTAGTCATCTGTCTCTGGTGGGTGAATGGCAAGAGGTTACTGCAGTTCACTTTACACAGAGGTTTCCCGGTATTGCCACGTCTTCCACAAAGTTCCACAACAGTCCCAGCATCCGAGCCTTCAAGTATTCATCTAGTCTGGTGTCCTTCAAATTTTGGCTTCAGGAAATGATGAAAAAACTTGCAATGCTCACATATGGGATCTTAAGTCTTCCAACTTAAACTACTACTCAGGAATATTTGGGTCTTCTGTTCTAAGACCAAAGGAGATCTTTTTTTTTTGTCTCCCAATGATCATTTCACTTTTATTTTTTTTTCTAGCTCTTGATCTCCTTTTGTATGCATACAAAAAAAAAAAAAAAAAAAAAGAATCTCACCAAGTTATTGATTCTAATTCTGTGACGACATATTCCACAGTTAATTAAACGTGAAAAGTATATCCTTGTATCAGTTCCACATGTTTTTCCATGCAACTCCATGTCCCTTTTTCTTGCTTTATATGAGTGACTGGAAGTCCCTGATTATCTTTTCTATTTTTATACTTCCAATTATTTCTTGGTTCTGAAATGAACAATTCCAGTCTTATCAGACACAATTTCCACAACTAATTATACCTTATCTGTAGTCACCAAAGACACTCTGTTGGATTTTTAAATGAGCACGTTGCATAAAGCCCAGATGGTAGAGTTATTCTGGATCACAAAAGGGTGAACAAACGGTTCACTGTCATTCTCCACCATCTCCCCCTGTGTTGTATCCAATTTTTTAACATATAATTTCATCTGTAACCACATTGGTCGGATCTGTAAAGAGGCATGGGCTGCCTTTACAGTCTTCTCGGCCAACAAACGGATTGTGTTTCACAAATTTTGACACCTCAGTTGCTCACCTCTCTTTTTCAAGTTACTCAGAAGTAAATAAAAAATACCAGCTAGCATACTTCATAATCCACTTCTCCACATTCACCTTCACTCACGTGCTATGATGACAACTCACTGTTTATTTCTGTTCTTTGATTCCTGTCTCTCAGACTGTTTTCTCTTTAATGACACTGTTGCCTTTTCAACACCTCAGGGATTCTCTCTAAGGTACTTTCTGCAGTGGACTTTGTAAAAAGGTCAGTGGAGTTCTAAATGCAAGATGCCAGGTTCCTCCTGTTAAATATAAAATCTTGTTACCTTAACAAAGCCTTTGGCTTGATAGATAACTTGGAATTTGCAGTTTTGTGCTCATAAAGCATACATAGGCAGTAACATCCAATATCACTCAATACACAGTGCACAGCAATAGACTGCTGGAGGAGCCATGCACTTTATTCTAGACAAGACCAAGCAATTCCCATTGCATTTACAAAATACATTATCTAAAAATATCTAGTGCTAGAACTTAGTTAATGTTATCCCTTAATACAAAGAAGTCAGCAACTACTTAATTTATTCCTTGAATGAAAAATGTAGATTCTGGGTACAGGCAAGACACAATGATAAACGAACTCTCACACACACACACAAAAAAAAGCATTCTTGGGCATCACATGAAGTATTGAAGAGCAACATGAAGAATAATCGGTTACTCCAGTGATACTATTAATTCTGAAAATTAACATCTCACTTTATAATCCAGTAGATCAATCACTGTAAGCAATAACCCTTTTTCGAGCAGAGAAAGTTCTTTTCCATGAGAATTGAACATGATCACTTAACAGATAAAAAAAAAAAAATACTTCACATTGCAAAATTAAAAGACTTGTAACTGTGGGTACTCCTTAATCCAGCTTGCAAATAGGCTAAATAACAAGGACCTTGTTTTTATGCAAGTGAAGTGCTTGCACTTCAGGTAGAACCATTCTTCCCCTTTGGCATACTTATTTTGAAGCTAGATGAAAGAGTTCACCAGTTTGATTGTTGTTTTTTTCCTCTCTGCCCAAAGTAATTAACATTCTGAAATGGAAGCTCTGTCTTTAAGTCTGGAAATACTCTACAAATCTTTTGAAAAACAAAATTTTGCTTGAGGAACTTGAAACGTAATAAGGTTTGATACGTTCTTCCAAACTTCATCAAGCCATGATTTAGATGGGCTCTGAGTCACAGGTTATACCTCTACTTTAAAACAAACAAAACAAAACAAAACAAAAACAAATAAAAAAGCACCTGTAGAGACCCTTTCCCCCTTAACTGAGTAGTAGGCATGCTCTTTATATCTCACAGAACTCTGCAGTGCCAAGTTCTGCTATGCAATCACGCATGGAAAAAAAAAATCTTTATTTTAAATCTTCTTCCTCGTGGTGTAACTGCATGAACCTCAGTCCTCGCATGACATGTTTTCTTTTACTCGTTATTAAATTTCACAGCCTTATAGGTCCTCCCCATATTCCTTCACAAACATTTCCTTTTCAAGCTGAGTGCCATAATTTACTTAGCAGATGCACTGGGCTGAGCATTGCTCTTTGTACCTTTTCTAGACAAGCAGAGGCAAAGCCCGGAGAAGGTTTGCGTTCCTTTAGACTGTTTTCTCTTTCATTTCTTATTCCAACCCCAAGAACACTACACGCCCTACGTACTCCCTTCACTACTAGTGAACATACGCTTTTGTACCAAGAAAGTCTGAAAGTAATTTATTTATAATTAGGGAAAGGGAAAATAAACACTCTTTAGAGGACCTGAAGTAGCTATGCCAATACGCCATGTATACCTATTGT